>NC_090239.1:6144656-6469656 GCF_024489055.1 Chanodichthys erythropterus
TGCAGTTCAGTCACCCAGAAATGAAAATTTTCCTTTTTTGTCTTGCAGCTACAAGGCTAATATCAGTCCAGAGCAGCCTGTCAAACATTGGCAGATTTTTGACTTTATCACGTTTGAATGACATAAAACACAGAAGTTAGTTCAGTCTGCATGCTGACACTTTCATATCTAAAAACATGCACGACAATATAAAAATGTAGCATAAATATACATTTACAATTAAATCCAAAAATGACAAAACAAACACCATAAAAAGTGCATTACATACTATATACAAAGGTTGGACAATGAAACTAAAACACTGACCAATATAGTGCTGGAGGTTTCAAGCCTATATATGCACAGCCTGGTGGCCAGTCTGCACTGATTTTACATTTCATCAGTAAGAGCAGAGGAAGCTGTCTTAAAGGGATGTCCAGGTTCTAACCCGGATGACATCCAAAAAACATAAAACCACAGCTCAATGCAGAATTAAATGCATACCTCAACTCTTCTGTTTCCACCAAAACTGTTAGTTGGGAGCTACACAGTGTAAATATTCATGTTCGGGCTGCTATAGCCAAACCTTTGGTCAGTCGTGCCAATGCCAAATGTCAGTTTCAGTGGTGCCAACAGTGCAGATATTGGGCTCTGGACAATGTGAAACATGTACTGTTCTCTCAGATGAGTCCACCTTCACTGTGTATCCTACATCTATGGAAGTTACGGTGTGGAGAATCCCCACTGAGGCTTAACTCCCAGACTGTTGCATGCCTAGAGTGAAGCACGGGGATGGATCAGTGATAGTTTGGGCTGCAATATCATGGCATTCCCTACTGTGCTTGATGGCGCGTCAATGCCAAGGACTACCGAATCATTCTGGAGGGGTGCCGTGAATGATAATGCACCAATACACACAGCAAGACTTGTGACAGAATGGTATGATGAACATCAAAGTGAAGTTCTCCCACGGTCTGCACATTCACCAGATCTAAATATTTTTGAGCCACTTTGGGGTATTTTGAAGGAAAATGTTTTCCTCCACCAGTATCACATAGTGACCTGGCCACTGTTCTGGAAGAGGAATGGGTCAAAATCCCTCCGACCACAGTATAGGACTTGTATTTGTAATTTCCAAGATTAACTGATTCTGTATTGGCTGCAAAAGGAGGCCCTACACCATACTAATAAATAAGTGTGATCTAAAACCAGGTGTTTCAATTTCATTGTCCAACCCCCATATAAAATGTTCTGAAGCAATATGATAGCTGTTTGTGAGAAAAGCGAAAGTTGTTGTTATGTGTTGAAACTTTTCTGCTGCATCTCTTAAATCTCATTTAAACTCATTCAAACTCAGCATGTGGCAATCAGTTACATAACACGCAAGAGCTAATTGCATTTGACAGTTGATGTCAAACCTCTTGCACTGTATGTTGTGGCAGCAAGGTTATAATGTTGAGTAAAACATTTGAGTGCAGAAGTGGAGGGGGCGATTACATTTCAGTCTCTTCTTCACACAAAAGCTGCGTTTCCAC
Organism: Chanodichthys erythropterus; assembly: GCF_024489055.1. Taxonomy (NCBI): domain Eukaryota; kingdom Metazoa; phylum Chordata; class Actinopteri; order Cypriniformes; family Xenocyprididae; genus Chanodichthys; species Chanodichthys erythropterus. The sequence goes on from NC_090239.1 coordinate 6,146,171, forward strand.
CGTAGGGACTTTACCCAGGAACTTGGGACTTTGGGGCGGTACTCAGTGTGTTTCGACCTCAGGAACCAGGGTCTAAATGAAGTTCCGGGTAAAAAAAACTCCCCCTCAGAAAGTACCTGCATACTAGGTAGTACTTTTTCAAAGTTCAGGAACTTTCAACTTTACAGTCCTACGTACCTTGGAAATCCTCTGAAACAACGTAAAGTGACATTTTGTTGGTGCAGTATAAAAGTCTTGAGTTTACTTTTTGAGAGTGTTGATCATTTATCACAAATTCCCAATGCATAACACGATGGATATATAAAGAAGAATAAGTAGTAGTTTGGTTTGTTTTAGCACCTCAAGTCATCTCTTAGCCATTTCTTTCTTTTCGAGTTTAGATGGTAGAACATGGAGAGGTGTAGTGATCAGTTGCTGTTTTCCCTTCCGGGAAGGAAAATAAAGGATGAGTCATGCTGAGAGGAGTCGTCCCCACTGCTGTGCCATTGTATGCACAGAAACAATTATTCTGACTGGAGAGTGTTTTAAAAGATGAGCTATCAACGAGCTCAATTCCCTTTCACTCAGATTGACAAATCGACCTTGAGAATGAGTGACCACTAAGTGACTCCATTAGGCACAGATGCTCACTATTGGATGGAGCAAACACACCACTTTGTTTCATTTTTCAAAGGTCCCTCATTATGTTTCTGTTTTTATGCACAGACAAAATGGCAAGTGACATTGAGCTTCATTTTCACTGAAAAATGGACAACACTTTTTAAGCATTCAGTATTAAGGAGAGATGCACGAAAACTCTCCTACATCAAGGAAGGCATGCATGTTTGTGACCACTGTGGAACCACAAGTGATATAGATAAAGTGACCCTATTATGCTGTTTTAAAGATTCCTAATTTTGTTTTGGAGGTCTCCTAAAATAGGTTTACACACATTCAAGATCAAAAACACTTTAATTTTCTCATAATAAACATTGCATATCACCTCATTTTTCAAATAGTCTTCGTTGTGTATAGTGTATAGTGTAATAGTGCGTTGCTGCCGAGACGAGTTGAGTACGGAAATCCACAATTAGATAGGCTTTAATAGTAAACAAGGAACGGATACACAGCATATCACACTTAGTCAAACAATATCACAGACAAGGAGTGCAGGGAGTCCATGGCGGGAAGACTGATGAGGGAAGTGCAGACAGGGGTGGAGAAAAGGAGGATGCTGGGAACTGGAGTCCGGGACGGCTTGAATGTAACAGTATGTAACAGGAAGTCAGACTGAAATTTTTAAAACTTTGCAAACCTTTTACATTCACAAACAGCTATATTACCCTTCTGGTCCTCTTTGGTGAAAAATGACAGAAAAATTGTACGTTTTGAAAATTTTTTTGATGACTTGATTGACTTTTGTCGCATTAGCTGTGTGAACACACACACAAAAAATCACAGACATGATTTGAATATGTTAAAGGGTCACACACACACACACACACACACACAAAAAATCACATTTGGCTGCTTCGTGGTCAAAAACGACTGACATAGGAAATGAATGGAAACTACGAAAAAATATGAAAACTCAAAGAAACTTTTGGTGGTACAAACTACAAATCAGCTACTGTGCAGAAAAAAGGGTACAGCAATGGAGTGACACTATAAAATATCAAGAGTCCAAAATAGACATGCTTGAAAACTGTTTCAAATCCACAAAGCGGTCTTCAGAATTCCTAGAAGATAGGCTTAGTGGTGCGAAATTCTTTGAAAGAAATGGTAGGTTCAAGGATATCCTGTCTAATTGCATGTAAGTTCCTCAAACAAAACTCTTTAGACTATTCATTGCAGCAAACATTTGCAAAAGCCAGTGATCTGTTTTAGTGTTTAGCATTGCATTGTTAAACAACCATTTGTGTGTGTTCTTGTATACATGGTTTATGAGGACACAAATGTGTATAATGACATGGGTATTACAACGTAAACATGGTTTATGAGGACACCAAATGGCTCAAAAAACATACTAAATGGTGTGTGTTTTTTTTATTTATTTTTTTTATTAAATGCAGACAGTTTTCTGTGATGGGTAGGTTTAGAGGTAGGGGTAGTGTAGAGGGGTAGAATGTACAGTTTGTACAGTATAAAAACCATTACATCTATAGAGAGTCCCCCTAAACCAGTGTTTCCCAACCCTGTTCCTGGAGGCACACTAACAGTGCACATTTTCCAAATCTTCCTAATCAAAAACACCTGATTCAACTCATCAGTTTGTTAGTAGAAACTCCAAGACCAGAAATATATGTTTAGATAAGGGAGACATTCAAAATGTATACTGTTGGTGTGCCTCCAGGAACAGGGTTGGGAAACACCACCCTAAACCACATATACAATACAAGTATGCGTGTGTGTGCATCAGACGTTTTGTGAATGGAGATATTACTATGGATGGACTGTCCCATTATATCTATATATATATAAAAAGCTTGCAAGCATCTGTAAAATGTTCAATAAAGAAAAAAGCTTAGTTTTGCACAGAGAAGATATTTCTTTGCCCTCATGAACAGCTTGACGTGCCGCCACTTCTCAGAATTTCAGCGCAGATAGCTGGCCTTGTTATCTTGCCACAACACTGTTAAAAACCACAGTTATTGGGTTTACATGCATTTGTTCAGCATGTTTCCTTCACTGATTTCGAATATCCATTGAATGACAAGAGAGACTCATTGGGGAGCACTGACTGCAACACAGAGGCTGAGTTAGAATACATTTGCAATGCAGGGAGTCTGGTTAACAAGCCCTACACAGTCTGCTCTCTGAGAGATTATTTGGGCTGAGCGATATGATAGCATAGCCTATAAATAAACATATGTATTTATTGACATTTAATCGGCCTCATTTAAAACAAAACAGCATCATGATTGAACATTCCCTGTTGTGATTTCTTTGTCACTGTACAGCATGATATAGCACAGACACACCGGACGCGAAGGGCAAAAGCGATGCATCAAAAGACAATAGAACCCATTATAATCAGTGCTATTGTCTACACTGGATGCGACGCGACACAACAAACTCCCGACAGTAAACAGATTCCCCGTTCTATTTCTGACTTTGTCCAAGTGCTTTGCAATGGCATGTGGTGTAGACACGGTGTAAAGTCCACCTCAATAAGTAAAATGTAAAATAGTAAAATGTCTGTTTCTGTCAGTTTTACAGCAGCAAAAGAACACTGTTGTGTTTACTTGCTACTCGCGATGCGAGTCTTCCGATTGGTTCTCCTGTGGACTTATGCTGCGTTCCAGGCAGGTTTTTGAGCCCGTAAGTAACAACTTCAAATCACGACTCACGACTTTGTAATGTTCCAGGCTACAAAGTCACAGTAAACTGTCTGAGTCAAGCCAAACTCGCCAAACAGTCACGCCAAACTGTCTGAGTATAAACAATCCAGCATGGCGGACCGTACGGGGCTTATGCTCATTTACAATTTTTTCTATCACCAAAGGTGCATACTCCTTGCTTATTTGAGGGAAATGGAGGAGGAAAAACACGGGTTACGGGTTACCTGGAACACGGCATTAAGGTGCATCCGAAATCGTGTACTGTTGAGTAGATACTAGTCTACATTTGAATTTAAATTTACTTCACGACCATTAAAAAAGTATGTTCTATATAGTATGAATGCATGTAGTATGAATGAATTCGGATGTAGCCTACTAGATCAGCCATGTTGTTACTATCACATGACCTACCAGCGTTCGGTTACATCCATAGACTGTAAAAAAAACTCCATTCACAAATCCTCTCCCATGACCTTACGGGATAGTTGACGGTGTGTTCCAAACAGGATATATCGCCCTCCGAAGGGCACTTCGGACTGAAAACAATCATGGCCGCCATATTGAAGGGTCCTTCCAAACCGAAGTGCTCAAAACTGGCCCTTCGGAATGAAGGATTTCGAAGGGTAACACTGATGGACACTTCAGGCCCCCATAATCCTTTGTACAGGGAAGTTGTTTGATGTCACAGAATAGAGGGTATGCGTCGACGTCACTTTCCCGCCGTAAACGCGCTCCCTCAGCTAGACTGAGTGGCAAAAGAACCAGCTGCGTAACTGGATTAATAGGAGAAACGGCGAAAACGCGAGTAAAACTAACGAATTACCCTAAAGGTTTTCTTACAACTTGTCAAATAAACCTAATCCATGGATATTGACATGCAGCCTGGAGTCGTGTTTCCTGACATTTATATGTGCCTGATTTCGACACCGGGGAGACACATAAAGCAAATCTGCCTGTGAATATTTTATTTAACTACAATATCGGTAGGTTTAAATCTGCTTAATCACTTATATCAATGATATATCGTCATATTGTCCAACCCTAAAACTTTTATAGTATAGTTTTTGACAGTGTTGTTTATTTAAAAACACCCAATTATGCATAATATAAGATGGAAAATATTTAATTGATGAGTCGTCAACATAATATATAATGTATGCTTTTACCTCAAAATCCAACAATTCGACACAAAATGATAACTGCAAATCCATGTTTCTCTGCTAGAGTACAGCTGTTTCTGAGAATTGCAGTGATCCATTTGCTTATTTTTCTGTTGCTTTCTCTAGTTTTTAAATGTTTACCTCAGGGTTTGTGTCAAATATATTTGTACAGTCAGCCGCAAAGCTCTTTCCCGTTTTGAATGTGTTTTGTGTGTTTTTCGCGACATTCACGCTGAAAACCAATGCTGCTGCTCAGTCTTTTGCCACTCAGCGTGCGTGACCGCAGTCCTAACGGTCGACGGTGACGTCACGTGCATACCCTCTATAGCAGGGATGGACAACTACGGTCCTGGAGGGCCAGTGTCCTGCAGAGTTTATCTCCATCCCTGATAAAAAATCACTTGCTTATAACTTTCTACTAATCCTAAAGACCTTGATTAGCTGGTTCAGGTGTGTTTGATTAGGGTTGGAGCTAAACTCCGCTGGACACTGGCCCTCCAGGACCGGAGTTGTCCATCCCTGCTCTATAGGCACAGGAGGTTAGTTCTATAAATGTATAGTGATTATACTACTGCAATATTTATACAAGTTAGATTTGGTACATTATTATGGTCAAAATGACATTGTACTTCAACAGAAATTCTTTACAGCTCCCTTTGATCAGTCCATTCAAATGTTTCAAATACATAGGCACAATATATTTAACGTAAAAGACCGGCAGTAGCTTATAATGTTACTACAGTAAATGAATGCATATTAACACAAAGAGTAAACCAGGGAAAAAAAGATGAAGGTGCCTCCTTGATTGTCTTGTTAAGATGACGCTGAAGTGCGTTCCAAAAAAAAAGTTTTTTTGACCCCTACACCCTTCATCCCTTGCGAAGCTCTCACTCCGGAGGGTAAACCCTTTGTAGGGATTAGGGCATAGGGATGAGCCCTTCCGAATGGAACGCAGGGAAAGATTCCATCGTATGCACACTTCAGAATCTCACCGGAAGTAGTAAGTCATCCGGGTACTTTTCGCCTACTGTTTTTTCGAATACTATGAATTTGGACATACTACTTTATTCACATACTGTTTTTCGCGTACTATATAGTAGAGAAATTTTCGATTTCAGACGCACCTTTAGGCTTTTGCTGACAAAGGGAAGTGGCTTTAATCGATTTCTGCGAACAAACCAGTATTTCTGAATAGGCTGACGCTAGGATTTAGTGGATTTGAAGTGAAAGTATTTGATGAGCAGAGAGCATTTGCTCAGTATTATTATCTCATTTTTGACAGAGGTAGCATTTAACGGCTTTTGCATCTGAACTCTTCATATATATTTGCATTATAGAATATAATTATATTTATATTAATTATATTTAAATAGATATTTATTGCTGGAATATTAAACAAAAAGACAATATCAATTCATATTATATATTTATTTATTTTATCTTTATTATTATTCATTATTTTTGCTTGAAAGTACATAAATTAACTAATCAATTATAAATAGCAGATATCAGTGTCAAATAATTAATGGATATCTTTGCATTGTTAAATAAGTGCGTTGTTTATTTATTATAATTTTATTTATAGGCTATATAATACCTAAATGAGTTGTACGAAGACCATCATGGTTACACCTCTTCTTTTTAAGACCCCTGTCTCTGAGTTAACTATGTCTCAGTATATCTGCCTCATCTATATAGCCTTTCTTATTTTCAGTCCCTTCAAGTGTGAGATCAAATGGGAAAAATGATGAGTGTCTGTATTGGGTTGACAGTGTCCGTGAGTGTGTCCTGTGTGTTCATCAGTGAGTTTCTCTCTAGGGGAAAAAGGACATTGAGGACTCAGGTGTGTTAGTGTCATTAGTGAGCAGGCTAATCGAAGGGCCCTGCTGTCTGCTGCGGACCACAGCCCTCTTATAACAAGACCGTTTGTTCTCTCAGGACCAGCTGCGTGTCTGTCTGTGTCTGTGTGCTCGTGAGTTTTAACAGTCTGGGCTTTCTTTGTTCCTGGCTCATTATGTACCACATTCTCATCCCTTAATTCACATCTATTCATTCAATTATCTCATCCTCACTGTCTTTAAAGATGATATTGTGACATTGTGTTCCCTTTTCAACCTTAATGAAAGACCTTTATTCAAACCAGGTGCAGAAGACACATTTCTCATAAGCGTCTGTTCATCTTGATGTATTTGACATGTATTTATAGCATGCATAATTAAAATGACAAAGGATAAAGGCACGCTTTTGTCTTTGCACATTGCAAGAGAGTTTTATAATTTTGTTAATTGCTTTTATACATATGTTTGTGGTAAATCAAGGTTGTTTTAAGCAACACATTTGTTTAATTATCTTCCAAATGCCTACCTGCAAGAGAAATAATTGCAAAATTTTTGTTTAAAAGGGATTTTGCTTGACGTAAACATGGTTTCCTACAGATTCACTAAAAAACGAAGCTAAACTGAGAGTTTAAGTGGTGCTTTTTTGGTTAATGAAAATGTCTGAAAAAATTACCCAGCATTTGATACTTACAACATTTTTGAATTCCAATCTTTCACAGACCCAAACATTTTAACTGGAGTAGTTTTTTTTAAGTTTAAGGTTTACCTGAATGGTTCATAATGGATTTGAAGAAAAATTCTTAATGGTGCCATCGAACGTTTTTTTACAAGATGTAATATAAGTCTAAGGTGTCCCCTGAATGTGTCTGTGAAGTTTCAGCTCAAAATACCCCATAGATTTTTTTAACTGCCTATTTTGGGGCATCATTAACTATGCACCGATTGATGCTGCTGGCCATTTAAATGCTTGCGCTTTCAGCTGATACAGCTAATATAACCCTCAAAATGGATCTTTATAAAGTGTTCGTCATGGAGCATGTCTAATCGCGTAAGTATGGTATTTATTTGGATGTTTACATTTGATTCTGAATCAAATGTTTGAGTTTGAGGCTGTGCTCCGTGGCTAATGGCTAATGCTACACTGTTGGAGAGATTTATAAAGAATGAAGTTGTGTTTATGAATTATACAGACTGCAAGTGTTTAAAAATGAAAATAGCGATGGCTCTTGTCTCTGTGAATACAGTAAGAAACGATGGTAACTTTAACCACATTTAACAGTACATTAGCAACATGCTAACAAAACATTTAGAAAGACTAAAAATATTATGTAATCATGGATCATGACAGTTATTATCGCTCCATCTGCCATTTTTCGCTATTGTTCTTGCTTGCTTACCTAGTCTGATGATTCGGCTGTGCACAGATCCAGACGTTAATACTGGCTGCCCTTGTGTAATCCCTTTCATAATGTTGGGAACATGGGCTGGCATATGCAAATATTGGGGGCGTACACCCCGACTGTTACGTAACAGTCGTGTTATGTTGAGATTCGCCTGTTCTTTGGAGGTCTTTTAAACAAATGAGATTTATATAAGAAGGAGGAAACAATGGTGTTTGCGACTCACTGTATGTCATTTCCATGTACTGAACTCTTGTTATTCAACTATGCCGAGGTAAATTCAATTTTCAATTCGATGGCACCTTTAAGGCAAGATGGGGGTGGGAGAGAGAAATATTAGTAAAAAAATAAAAATGTGAGGAAGAAACAATAAAAACTCAACCTGGTGCCACACAGAGAAACTGTCATGATTCCTAGACTGACAGTTGCTCTGCCATATTGACATACTCTGGTAAAAGTTTCCACTCCACATCCACATCTGTCTGGAAGAAGAACAGAAGAAAAGACAGAAATCGAAACAGTGCACAAAACTCAGACACACATCAGTAAGGCCATTGACTGTAATCATCTTCACAGACAAGCTGAATTGCACTGCTAATCAAACCTGAATAGACCCTAATTCTGAACTAATATGAGGCAGAATTGGCTTATTTAGACATAATTCTTATGAACAATCAGGGGAGCTTCAGTTTCTAAATAACACAGCCACATATGTGTAATGACTGCTCGAAGAAGAAAATGTCCATTGTCAGTGTTTTCAAACCTTGCGAGGGATTTCCACTGCAGTGCTGGAAAGAAAATGGCCTCAGGGACACAGATGTAGGTTTTGTGTGCGAGCAGAAGATAGAGAGGAACCACAATGCAGTGATAGTCTGGCCTGCGGGCCAAATCCAGCCCACCAAGTGATATCCGTGGCCCGCCACAATCCAGACTTTTTTGAGAATTCATTTCTGCCTCCGTGTCTACACTGTAAGCATGTAATGTGGCATGGCAAGCAAGAGAGCTATTACTTTAACAGCCTTTCTGGTAAGCTAATTTATTTATTTTTTATATTATTATTATTTAATGATTTTTAAATCATAGTCTTTCAGTTATTAAGTAAACCCGAATGAACCCTAATGTTGAACAAATATGAAGCAGAATTGGTTTATTTAGACCTCATTCTTATGAACAATCAGAGGATCTTCAGTTTCTAAATTACAAAGCCATATACACTCTTAAAAATAAAGGTTTTTTATTGGAATATATGGGTCCATGAAAAACCTTTAACATAATAGTGGAAAAAGGTTTTAAAAAAGATTATTTAAAAGTTTCTTTTAAGAGCTGTTCACCAGAAGGTTCTTCGAGGGACCCAAATGGTTCTTCTATGGCATCGTTGCAAAAACCCCCTTTTCAGAACCTTAGTGTAACATTTCCCCAATCAAGTCGTGTGGTATTGCCTGTTGTCTGGGGTGTATGTCCTGTACAAAGACGCAATTCGCTGCTTATCTACCATAGTAACACCGTGTCTACACCAGATGCAAGCAGTGCGATGCGATGCGACAAAAGACAATATTAGAACCCATAATCAGTGATGTTGTCTACACTGGATGCGGCGCGAGCGACAGATCTCCAACAGTAAACTGTTGCGTCGATCTAATTATGACGTACTGACAAGACAAATACTTTGCAAGGGGCGCTTTTAGGGGTGTAACGATACGCGTATTCGTATCGAACCGTTCGGTACGAGGCTTTCGGTTCGGTACGCGGTACGCAGTACGCATTATGTACCGAACGGTTCGTTGGACTAATTAATTACATTTGGAAAATAAAAAAGTTTGTGAAATAAAATGTTATGCGTTCAACAAGGTAGCCCAATAACCCAAACGACGTAACAGGCAACGCCCCTGACACCCCCGAAGAAAAAAAAAAAACACCAACTTATACGTTTATGTTATGCTGCGTTCAAACCGAACGCGTCTGGGGCGTCTGGAGCGTCTGATTTACATGTGGCTACTCAGGCAGGCGCTCGCTCACTCAGTACGCGCTGAAGGCTCTTTGCAAAATGGCTAATGTGTTTAACACAGACTGTAAAGGTTTAACAGACCAGAAATAGAAGATCGTCCAAATAACCAACAGGTCTGGTGTTTGGGTGCACTTTGGATTCCCTGTAAGCTATATAACATTTTCATTTTTTTATAAGGAGCTGTTTTTGTTTTATCTCTTTCGAGCGTGAGTTTAATATTCTAACTGTCCCCCCAGAGTGAGTTTTTTTTTTAATGCAACCATTATTTTAGAACGTTTGCCTTTAATGTTTCCATAGCGACGCGTCTTGCGTGTCAAGAGCGCTGAGCGCAGCAACAATGACACTGTATGACAGATGGATCGCTATTATTTTGTTTTTCCTTGTTTATTTAAAATATTCACAAACTTGCTTGCCATGTTATCAACTATCTGATATTCCGATCCTCAAATATGTGTAAGTGAGTGTGTTTTGTCATTTAAAAGCCTTTATAAATGATCTTTATCTTGATCTATAACGCGAGATAAGCGCCGCCATCTTAGTTTGCGCTGCAGTCCTGTCAGTCGGATTTACAGCAGGTGAATTCATCATTTTCTCCCGAAATATATGCAAGTAAGTGGCTGGTGAACTGGAAGAATAATAGAGTAAACTTTGTAGTTACTTAGGCCCATTATGTGTGTCTGATATGAATAAATATCGGCAAATTGTATATGAATGGATTGTTATTGCTCCTTCCACTGATGTCTGACATCAGTGTGCATTTTATAAACTCTAAATATATTGTTTTAATGGTGCTTATGCGTATATAAATGTCTGAAATATCAAAAGAATGAACGTTAAAGAACGTTATGTGGCTGAAAACAATGCATAGTTGTGATAAAACGTACCGAACCGAACCGTGACACCAGTGTATCGTATTGAACCGAACCGTGAATTTTGTGAACCCTTACACCCCTAGGCGCTTTGTATAGTTTTTAGCCGTTGCGATGGTGTAAGATGCATTGCTGAAGAAATCAATTAGTCACGACTATTTCCCGAAACCGTATTCTCGCAAATTTGTCATTCAACCACGCTAGGTTACAGAAACTAGCCTATGCATTCGCTCACTCTCATAAATTAGCTCACGTACTGAATCGTTTGTATTGGATTCTCACTCGTTGGTGATATCTACTTCAGAACACAGGTAGAGCATGAAAAGAGTGCTGGATAAAGTGGATATTTATCTACAATCCATTGAAACCAAACCCAAAAATGGATTTGCCAGCAATGGAGGAGGTCTTTATTGAGTTCAGCACCTTCACGTGAAGCTTTTGAATGACTTTAGGGCTTTTCACACTGCGCTTAACCCCCAGTAATCATTGTTCTAAACACCACTTTTAAGGAATGTTTCACACTTGAATTCAGAAGCGGGGTTAGCACTTGTACAGTGTGAAATGATGCGGTGTTAGAATGTTTTGCTATACACTTAGCAACAGACAACCAATCGTGTGCCTCATATTTGTCTGCTTTGTACAGTCACGGAAACACAGTGTGTTGTAAATAAATTCAGCGTTTGTGAGGAAAATTGTCAAATGCTGACAGAAAACGGGAAAATTTGACTGAAGAAGAGACTATTACCTTTCATTATTACCTTTATAGTCTGAAATGTCCCTTCAGTATAAACTCAATAGTACAGTCGGCAATACAAGGATGCGCAATGTAAAGAAGTTGAATGCTGCGTTCATCCGGTCAATGACACTGACACTGCAAATAAGAACGTTAACCCAATGTTTAGGAATGTATAATGTGAAACGTCAGTTTATGAATAACCAGGATTAATTGTTTACCCTGGGTAAATTATGAGCAGTGTGAAATGGGAAATGCCAAATAACCCAGGATTCCATTTACCCGTGGTTTAGAATGACCCAGGGTTAACTATTTCAAGTGTAAAAAGCCCTTCTGAGTACCATGGCTCTGTTTTTTTAAACGTACTGTGGTAGCAGCATCATGGTATTGTAAAAATATAATGTAAATAGAACATCATTGTTTGTTACCGTTGTGTGTGTCATAAAACAAACTGCCATGTACAAGGTCTTACGACTTTTGTGAGGCATTTGAATGTGCAGATCAGTATTTCTGACTTTTGTGAGTATTGTTGAGGGGACTGGAGGTCGAGAGAGAGAGTGGGTGTGATGATTGTGTTGAGTGACAGTACACACAGGAGCTGACAGTGGAAAACACACAGACTGCTTGAGTCTAATGCTGCCATCATAATCAGACCCGTCCTTTACTTCACTGGAGCATTAGTGCATGGCTTATGGTGGTGTGTGTGTGTGTGTGCATTTGTGTGGTAACCGTCATGGTCAATGTTTCCTCATAGCTAATGTTAGTCCAGCACAGACAATAAAAAAGGCAGCACAGAAGGCAGACTCAAATGTGTGGAAAGAGCTAGCGAGGTATTGAGTCGGAGCTAAATGAATGGGCATCATTTCAACTGGAGTCTATCCACGTGTCCATTGATTTTCAGTATGGAACAGAAACTGGGGAATCTTGTGCGTGTAAGTGTGCAGTGATGATTAATTCAGAAAATAAGGACTGCATCCTAAAATAGTACTGGGATTTCAAGTTCATAACATCACTGTTTTGCAAGATACAGTGGTGTTATGAATGTGAAATTATACATGCAGACACACGCACGCTAGGTTTTGCTATCTTTGTGGGGACTCTCCATAGATATAATGATTTTGTACAGTATTGACTGTACAATCCGTATATTCTATCGTACATTTGGTCCAAACAGTGTAGGTTAAACCTGTACCAAGTCCAAAAATGTGTATGTTTATTAAAGTAACAATTTTAAAAGTGACATCAGATGCTAATATAATAAATAATAAAATATAACGCAATAATAGTTCCCACTGTCTTTGCTGCATAAAAACTATAAAATATTGTAAAAATGAACAAATAGGTGCAAAAATGCTCAAATGATTACAACCTACTAAAAATCAGAAAACTATTTCCCCCTTCTCTTTTTTTCTCCACCCACTGGCTTACTCAGACGTTCTGCATTCATTGTCAGATTGGCATGCGTTGACTGATGTCTGAGTGATGTTTGTGTTTATTTTTAAAAATAGACCCTCTGTCATGTTCTTCCTGCCTGTGCTGTGCTTTCCCATGCCTATACTGTGAAACACATTTGACTGAAGATAATCAGATTATCATTGCTGTAATTATTTATTATTCTACAGTTATAAAAATAATTGATTTGACCAATATTTTATGATTCTGGCTTTTTGATTGGTTATAATGCGTTTAATGATTCTCATGTCACTGGAGAGATTCACAGAACTGTTTTATTAATTATATGAAGGTTTGTGTGAGACATGTTAAGGATGCATACAGAAACACAGGCCAGTTAATGAAATAAAATGCTGATTCAATTATTGTTGATGATCTTTTATAATAAAATGTGTGTTGTTTGAAAAGTGCATTTGCACTGGAGGAAAGTATTAGCATTATTTAAAAAGCATTTGCAGCTCATTTTACTTCCATAATCAGACGTAATTTAAATATGTAGGACAGGACATGATTTTATTCATGGATATTGATTGGATTGTTAAAAAAAAATGGCTGTCACGTACCAGACTGGAGAGAAGAGGTTGAAAAGTAAGAGAGATTCAAATTCTAATTGTTGCCGATAAGAGCAGGAATGTGTATTAAAAAGGTAAATTGGGTGAAATTTGATTTTATATCAACTCCAGTAGAGTGTGGCTGGGATGACATATTGTTATAGGCCAAAAACCCTAGAAAAGAGTTGAAATTTTAGCACTTCCGGTTCCATCGTCCGAAAGTCATTGTTTTTTTGTTTTTTTTTATGGGATTTTTGTTTAAATGCCTGAAATAAGGTCTGTGGTTACAGCTGCACTCCATAAGTTTTGCCTCTTTGTCACCATCTCTGTTTGAAACCTGATGTTGCAGTTGTTTGCGTAATTATCATCTTTTGTGCCTCTGCAAGGCTCCTCAACACGGTTGAATCTAATGTTTGCTGTCAGTCACCACCGGTGTGGATACTGTACTTCAGAATTACAGATTCTAGTCTTGAAGTATGACCAAAATAAGAATTTTAACAGGAAAATGTCATCTGAACAAGTAAGTAACGTCTGACACTTCTGTTCTGACCAACTGAGGAAAAAAAAGCATTACAATAAAAGCAACATGGCGAGTAACGTCAGCTCAGATGGACACCAACCGTGATCACATGACTCTTTTCAGTGGCGCAATAGAGTGGTACAGGTATGACGCCACTTTGTAGGCCAACCGACAGTTAGCATCACACTGGTTCCCTCGGCAAAAACCCAATGGGATTTTCCATAGGCCTTTGGATTATCGCAAAAAACAAGCTCTGCGATCAACAAAGGTTTATGATGCTTACACGTTTTGTCCATCAACATCATTTTCACAGATGAACATAACTTTTATGAATTTTGAAGCCTAAATGCAGTCGCCAGAAGTAAAAAGCTAAAGGTAGGCTATAAACGAACTACGCCACGGTCGCTCGACTTCAACGTCACCAACTCTTTCGGTTTTTATCTAATAAAATTTTCCCAGAACGTTTGAGTTAGGCTAGTTTATAAGAGTACAGTTATGAGCATAATGAGACTGTAAAAGCACACTGAGCTTACATTTTCAGCGTAAGGATGTTTAATGTTCATTAAAATCACACCATTTTTACTTCCTTTTCAGCCTAAGATGATATGGGTCACTTCTAAAAGAAGATATAAGCTGGTCATCAAAAAAAAACTGGATATAGTCGACATATTGAAATTGAGCATCAAGACCTGCAGTGTAAATGCAGCCTTAGTGATGGTGACTCTGATAGCCTACGTTTAGCTTTTTTCTTCTGGCGATTGAATTAAGGGCTGGATTTACTAAACAGGGCAAATTAGCATGAGAGCTCAATTCCAAAAAAGCGCCGATGGGAATGGAAAGTTCTGCACGCGATCTACTGACAATGCACAAATTAAAGAAACAGAGACACAGCCAGATCATTTTCATAATGACCAACGCAGTCTAACTGGTTTAAACATGCTTTTTTAATATTGGTAAATACCAGTAAATTGACTAGTAAACCTTAGTAAATCACCTTGCACGATTCATTTAAATATTCTCCTCCCATAAATGTTGTGTCTGAAAGGGAAACTCCTACAAAAGCTACAAAAATAACTTGTGTTCACGCCTTTTTAGTAAACCCTGACAGTAATTTTTTTAACACCAAAAGAGGGTTTGTGCTGGCACAAGCTGTTAGTAAATCTGGCCAATAGGCTTCAAAATTCATAAAAGTTGATTAGATTATCATGATGAACAAAACATGTAAGAATCATAAAAGGAATCATATTTTTCCAATATTTTTTAATCATATTTTTTTGCTGAGGGAACCAGGGATATCCTAACTTCTTGGTTGGCCTACAAAAATGCACTGCATCACTTGCATCACATATTTGTGTATGATTGTGGTATTCTCTTGAATATTCAGGGACCAGAGCAGGAGGTTTGTGCAGAGAAAGGGATTCTGGGTGATCATACAGCACATCTCTGTGTCCGACATGAGTCTTTCTCGTTTGCACCCTGAGCTTTCATTCACAGGCTGGACACTTGTGGGATATTATCACGTGGTGAGCTCAACAGACGACCCTCTATCCTCTCTCTCTGCTCAACTCTCTTCTCACTGATGGTATTCATGCAGAGGTCACATTGATTCGAACTGTCTGGATACTGTAATCCTGTTTTATATGCTCTGGGAAAGCCGGGCCAGGGAACTGTCCTTGCAGAGACATTTGTCGATGTTAATGCATTTACTTATGTGATTCATTTGTGTTCATTTGTGGTGTTCCATGTTTATTATTTTTATTACGATTTCTGGTCAAAGTTATGGGGTAATTTATAAATTTAATATGAATTGGACATAAAATAATTTGCATTCTTTGTAAGGGTATATTATGGAATCTTTTTTCCATCACTGAATAAAAAAATAAAAAACATAATTGCAACTTTTTATCTCACAATACTGACTTTTTTTCTCCCGATTGTGAGTTTATATCTCACAATTCTGACTTTATAACTCGCAACTGTGAGTTTATATCATGCAATTTTGAGAAAAAAGTGAGATAAAAAAGTCGCAATTACCTTTTTATTTTTTATTTATGGTTAGATGCATAGAAATGTTTTTTTTAATAACCGTATTCGTTTTATTTTATTATTATTTTGTGAACTGTAATGATATCATCTAATGATGTAATCTCATCTTTTATGAACTGAATATTCAGGCTCAGGCATGAGTGATCCTTTTTGGCCAGTTATATTTGACCTAATGAATCGTATGACTTATGACTGGACTTTTTAATCTCTCCAGAGCATGAGGTAGCTTATTTTGAACCGTTATGATCCCGCAAGTCATTTAGGCGACAGAATAAGCGGATTTTGGCCTTCATGTCCCCTGAAAATTGGGTCAGTAAATTGATGTGGTCTTTGCCAAGCAATTCATTTTTATAGTGCTTCGCTGTCAATACAGCTAGAAGCACCATCATGTCATAGTGCAGATGAATGCTTGTTTTGGCAGATGTGCCCAGAATGAATATTAATTTTGTTTGTGTAAAGTGTAATGTGGACCAAACATGCATTTATAAGAAAAGTAAACTTTTAAAAGAAGTTTATGATGACTGCTGTGTGAGGGAGCTGTAACACCATACTGCACAGTACAGTGCGTATTGCCACCTAGTGGACTCTTCTTTCTCAACATTCACCTTGCGCATGCGCAGTTGTATACGTACCGCCTGCGCGGTCTCAAAAATCGGGCTGGCTCAAAAATGATTTGTTTCATTTCATTTCTGTGTTCAGGACTATCCAGTTGTCTTATTGTATAGCTCTATACTGTGTACTGTATGTATATTACTGTATGCCAAATTGTCTGAATTTAAGAATTTAAGGAGAAACCTCTAAGATGATATTGATAAAAGTCTTGTAAGCAACCTCTGAGCAATGACATTTTCCGCTGAGGTCAAGAGAACTGCTTCAAATGTGTTTCAAGATATTACATTTTATCCTTTTTAATTTCCTAGTATCCTCTTATAGCGTTTCTAAATCTGAGCAGCCTGGCTCATATTTAAACAGCCTGACATCTAGCTGATGCTAAATCACAAGTCAATGGTGGATCAAAGCTACATCCGCTTTGTTTATACGATGACAGCAGTGTCTTGGTGTGCTTTCTCTGTGCCTAATGTTGTTATAATTGTTATAGCAATGATAAGTCGCTGTGACACTGGAGGAGAGTGCTGCTTTACAACAGAACACAAAGCTGGATTATCTCCAAATATATGCAGAGTTCACAGACACATCCACCAGGATATTTTCCATTAGTTCTGTTTCTTTCAGGGTTTTTTTTTTTTTTTTTTCTACTCTTTGAGCACCAAGGGAAATCAAATCCACAGATTTATGGACTTGGATACGTGTATGTATGTATGTGGGTGTGTGTGTGTGTGTGTGTGTGTGTGTGTGTGTGGGTGTGAAAACCTCAGAGGGAAGACTGTTCATGCAAACACTCTCTGCTCTGGCAGCAGCGGACTGCTGTCATTATCAGCTTTTGATGAGACAGCCGCCCTCTCTGGGAATGAAAGCAAAACATCTAAAGTGTTTTTTATATGTTTTATGTGAGGGGAAAGGTGAAAGCGACATGCAATATGTTTAAAAGAAGTGTAAATATCATAATTCTTATCTACAGTATCTCACAGAAGTGAGTTCACCCCTCACATTTTTGTAAATATTTTCTAATATCTTTTCATGTGACAACACTGAAGAAATGACACTTTGTTACAATGTAAAGTAGTGAGTGTACAGCTTGTATAACAGTGTAAATTTGCTGTCCCCTCAAAATAACTCAACACACAGCCATTAATGTCTAAACCGCTGGCCACAAAAGTGAGCACACCCCTAAGTGAAAATGTCCAAATTGGGCCCAGTTAGCCATTTTTCTCTCCCCGGTGGCATGTGACTCGTTAGTGTTACAAGGTCTCAGGTGTGAATAGGGAGCAGGTGTGTTAAATTTGGTGTTATCGCTCTCACTCTCTCTTACTGGTCACTGGAAGTTCAACATGCACCTCATGGCAAAGAACTCTCTGAGGATCTGAAAAAAAAAAAATTGTTGCTCTACATAAAGATGGCGTAGGCTATAAGAAGATTGCCAAGACCCTGAAACTGAGCTGCAGCACGGTGGCCAAGACCATACAGTGGTTTAACAGGACAGGTTCCACTCAGAACAGGCCTCGCCATGGTCGACCAAAGAAGTGCTCAGCGTCATATCCAGAGGTCGTGTTTGGGAAATAGATGTATGAGTGCTGCCAGCATTGCTGCAGATCGAGGTTGAAGGGGTGGGGGGTCAGCCTGCCAGTGCTCAGACCATACGCCACACACTGCATCAAATTTGTTTCCAGCCATTCTGCATGGCTGTCATCCCAGAAGGAAGCCTCTGCTAAAGATGATGCACAAACAGTTTGCTGAAGACAAGCAGACTAAGGACATGGATTACTGGAACCATGTCCTGTGGTCTGATGAGACCAAGATAAACTTATTTGGTTCAGATGGTGTCAAGCGGGTGTGGCGGCAACCAGGTGAGGAGTACAAAGACAAGTGTGTCTTGTCTACAGTCAAGCATGGTGGTGGGAGTGTCATGGTCAGGGGCTGCATGAGTGCTGCCGGCAATGGGGAGCTACAGTTCATTGAGGGAACCATGAATGAGCAGAGCATGATCCCCTCCCTTCGGAGACTGGGCCGCAGGGCAGTATTCCAACATGAAAACAACCCCAAACACACCTCCAAGACGACCACTGCCTTGCTAAGCTGAGGGTAAAGGTGATGAACTGGCCAAGCATGTCTCCACACCTAAACCCTATTGAGCATCTGTGGGGCATCCTCAAACGTAAGGTGGTGGCCACACAAAATATTGACACTTTGGGCCCAATTTGGACATTTTCACTTAGGGGTGTACTCACTTTTGTGGCCAGCGGTTTAGACATTAATGGCTGTGTGTTGAGTTATTTTGAGGGGACTGCAAATTTACACTGTTATACAACCTGTGATGTTATATAAATAATGTTATACAACAATGTTTGAGTCAAATGTGGTCAAATCCAACCGCTGATTTAAAACTTTAAATTAATTTTTTTAAACCCAACGGTTGGGTTTGTCCATATTTGACACAAACATTGGTTGAAACAACCCAACATTTCTAGAGTGTACTTTTATCATGGTAAATAAGCAGCACAACTGTTTGCAACATTAATATTGATATAAAAACAAATTCTTGACCATCAAATTAGTATATTAGAATGATTTCTGAAGGATCATGTGACACTGAAGACTGGAGTAATGATGCTGAAAATTCAGCTTTACCATCATATGAATAAATTACATTTTAAAATATTACCAAATAGAAAACCAATCTTTTTTGGTTGTATTTTTTCCCCCTGTATTTTGGAACAAATAAATGCAGCCTTGGTGAGGATAAGAAACGTCCTTAAAAATATTAAAGCCGTACAAAAGCTTTGTGAACAGACTTAAAATCAATATATGGTGATGTTAAAAGTGCCAATGACAGTCATGACACATGACATCACTGATGCCCTTATTGCATAAAAGGTGGCATATTTGATTTGAAAGGGTATGAGGGTGGATTTTGGAGCAATTAACAATTTAAATTTTAGTCACACTAAGCTATTATATGTCTTCAGAAGTCTTGGAATATAATATTGTATCTCAACATATGTAGCATTATAAACAGTATTTGTATAGAAAGATCTGGAATGACATGATAGTGAGTACATAATGACAGAATGTTCATATTTTTGGTGAAATGTCACTTTAATATCTGCTTGTAATCCTAATAAATTACGTCTTGTCTTTGGTTAAATCAGAATACTGGTGACAAACTAAATTGACCACAGAGTAAAGCAGTTTTTGTAGATTAATTATAATCTGAGTTAAGTGTGTTAAAGGGATAGTTCATCCTCATGTTGTTCCAAACCTGTATGAGTTTCTCATGCACAAAAGAAGATATTTTAAAGAATGTTGGTATAACCAGACAGTTGACGACATCTGTTGACTTCCATAGGAAAAAAAATACTATGGAAGTCAATGAAGATCTTTAAAATATCTTCTTTTGTGTTCAGCAGAGGAAAAAAACTTAAACAGGTTTGGAACAACATGAGGGTGAGTAAATAATGACAAAATTTTCATTTTTGGGTGAATTATGCCTTTAATCATCATCTCTGTGTGTGTTTAGGTGAGAGTGTGGGCAGACATAACATTAAGATGCTTCCTGCAGCATGAAGTTCCTCAATGTGGGAGAAATTGAAGGTGATAGACCAATTCACCTGCTCTAGGAGGGTCTCAGAGGGTAAGGCCTCTGCTCTATCAGCAGGTGTGTTTTGACACCGTTGCTCCTTTTTAGATGAAGTATTGATGATGCATTCCTTATACTTATTTTGTGGTTAAAACACTTTTTCCAAACCCAGTTCAATATTTAGATACAACTGTAAGCAAGCAAAGAATCGTCTCAGGTTACGTATGTAACCATGGTTCCCTGATAACAGGGAACGAGACTCTGCGATGACTGCGCTATGGGGAACGTCCTCCGTGACCCGTGCTCGAAATGCCAAAAATCACCACAATCCAATCCTATTGGCCGGGGACAGCCTATCACGTCAAACGGCACGAACCGTGACGTATAAAGGGAGCGCCTGGGGAAAAAGCCGACATCTTCTTGTCTTTGAGCGACTGTAGCAGGCATCCTGCAGCATGGCATGAAAGCGCAGAGTCTCGTTCCCTGTTCTCAGGGAACCATGGTTACATACGTAACCTGAGACATTCCCTTTCGAAAGGGAACTCCACTCTGCGCTGACTGCGCTATGGGGAACGATATACCCACGCCGCTATGCTAGAGGAGAATGCCAGTCCAAATGTCTGGACACACATCCGGCAGTTCCAGGGAAAAACCGGGGGCAGAACTCCAAGGCTGTCAGTGAAAGCATTCCCTACAGCCAACAGCCCAAGCTGAGCCTAAAAGAGGCCTTCCGAAAAAAGCCTACCAAGGCTGCTTGAGCATCTGGAACCAACAGCCCGAGAGGGGGTGGTCCCTTTAAGGGAATGTGGCCAAGGAACCAAAGGAACCTCGGCCAGTCACTCGGGGGGAAAAATTCATCCCGCTGCCACCAAGGAGGCCTAGCCAGATCCAGCGAAGCAAAATCTGGCCTAGCCAACCTTGTCTGATATACAGAATCTCCAAGCACAAACTCCAGAGAGGAGAGCAGGAAAGAGCGACTGCGAAAAGGCAGTAAGCAACTCAAACCCACACGCAGAGATGGGCATCCTGGAGAGTGGAACTCAGCTAAATGCTCTGGACCCTCGTATGAGGGGAGTACAACCACTCATCCAAGGATCTACTCAGCCGTTAACAAGGTGCTGAGGAGGCTGTGTGCTAAAGACCCCTGACCCAGGGGAGCACAAACCAGCCTGGGGGCCGGTCTAACGGGAGACTTCATAGAAGTCTACAACCATACCAGCTTAGGGAGCTAAGCACAATTACGCAGTTAACCCCGAGGGGAAGTACAAAGCTCAACCTAACAGACAGACTGTAAGGCGGGCACATAGTCATGGAGGCCGGGAAAAGGGAATACAACATAACCAGAGTTCACCAGAGAACTAGAACTGAAAGCAGACGGCGGTAGCCCAGGATGGCCTGTAGGGCCACACCCTATTGCATATCAAGGTGGAGCAAACACCAAGACATAACAGCTGCAAGTGCCCACGAGACAGCCCGTCCAACACAAACCAACGAGCAGTGCACTCGGTGAAGTACCTTCTACTATTTAAGCAAGAGGAGTACAACATACACCATCATGCGCTAAGGAAAGGCCCCGTGGGCCTATAATCCCAGCAGGCACGTGGCATCAGCTCGTGGCAGTGTTATCAGGGTTCAAGCTAAACAGACCGACTACACAGGAGGTCATAGTTAACCTGAGACCCGGCCAGCCGGCGAAACTATCCCTTTTTGTTTGTCAAAAGGTCAGCATGCTCCACAGGAGGCCTTTACGGCCTACCTGTCACACGCAACATCAGCCAGCGGCCACTAAAGTTCTAGGAGCAAAAATAGAACCTGTTAGATAGACAGAAAATATTTTAGCTCGACTAGAGCTAAAGGGAATAAACGCACAATTTACTCAGTAAAAACATTTTTTTTTTTTTTTTTACTCTCAGCGAGAGGAGTACCAAGCTAAACTCCAGCATGCTAGCAAAGGAAGGCCTAAAAGTGGCCTGTAACCTTAAAAGCGCACGGCGATAGCTAGTGCGTTTATACAACACCCAAGGGGGATGAGACATACAGAAACCCATACAAGCTGTGCCAACATGCTAGGTAAGACATGAAAAGAGGCCTCAACGGGGGCCAACGACTTCCATAAACATCTGGCAACAACAGAGTAACGTATGACTCATCAGGGAATGATGCCCGTACACGACCAGCATAGCTGGGCCAACAGGAAGCTATAAGAGAGGCCTGGAAAGGCTTGCTACTTAAAGAACCATGTGGCACCAGCCCGTGGTCATGACAGGGCCCTAGCTACAAGGAAGGGCCAGTATAACCTAAAATGATAATTTTAAGGGAACTAGCTACACAACCTGAGCCTAGGCATACACATTCCAGCAGGCAATGTTAATATGCTAAACAGCGTGAGCGTAACCAGCAATGTAGACCAACAGCGCTGTATGAAAACAAGCTGCATACAGAGAGGCTAAAAGGCAAATAGCCAACAATCAAACAGCAATGAACCCCAGATGCTGTGGTGCAAACGACCGGGAGAAGTCTGGTAAACAAAATTCCCTACACTCACCCTGAGTGTGCGATCCAACAGGTGATGTACTCAAAACACAAACCCTAACCGGGGAGTACAACAACACCGTATCCATATATCGAGGCCGGATAAAGCCTGCTATCATAGAAA
Source organism: Chanodichthys erythropterus (assembly GCF_024489055.1). NCBI lineage: Eukaryota > Metazoa > Chordata > Actinopteri > Cypriniformes > Xenocyprididae > Chanodichthys > Chanodichthys erythropterus. The sequence continues at coordinate 6,168,916 of NC_090239.1, forward strand.
ACAGGTGTAACCTGTGGCAGCACAAGCACGCTCACATAACACGCCTGCATAAACATATGAAGGGGAAATATGGGTAAAAAACTGCCAGCAACTTCCTCAGAAGGAGGCCAGAACTAGGAACTATACAACCGCAGGGGGATAGTCATAACAGGGGGATGTAAACAAACATACACCTAACCTAGTTCTAGCCTAGCCGCTAGCTAAGGACTGTATGTAGACCACGCTACACTCGGGCTACAAATTCCCAAACACACGGAGAAAGCAGCACGAGCGACAGCATTAGGTGGCCGAAAAACCGGCCAACACATAACTGACAATAGCGAAAGCTAGTTCTAGCTATACACATTATCAGCCGAGAATCTACACCAACACTAAACAACAAAGCGGCCATAAAGGGCCTGCCTGTAACAGTCAGCCTAACATACAGTTATTTGCCCAAATAACCCCTAAAAAATTACCGGCGCTGCTGGCGCCTCGATCACCACCCTCAAATCTTGATTCTTCGTTCTAGCATCTCGCCGTCTCTGCGACTTATTCCGAGGAGGCGCACGAGTGGTGACACTTTCCCTCTGAGCCTGCCTCTGAGCCTCGGCTCGAGACGGCCCGGGATCTCCCGGCTGTCTGGGCCCAGAGCTGGATCTGAGCGGGATGCAAGATCTAAACGCCGCGGAGCGCGTCTTCGCCTCCCTGATCAAGATCCGTAAGCAGATCAGCCTGGTACACCAGAAGCACAGTGTGCAACGCCGCACCAGTCTGACCTGCAGCTGCGTAAGCCCTGCCATTCAAACGTGACGTCACCTTCAACGCTTTGGATGGCAGGGCCCTCGCCGGAGTTGCCGGGCCATGGGTAGAGAGAAAAAGATCGTCTAACCTGCTGCGAGCGGGTTCCCTCCTCACGCGCTCCCAGGGCAGCTGCAGTCTGCTTGAAGCGTGTTCCATAACCTCCAGCAACTCTGAAAAACGCTGCGCAGGGAGGCCGAGCGGGAGCCGCGGGCTCGCCCGCTTCTCCCGCCTCGGCCATCTTCTGTTCTCCGCGGCTTTGGACCAAGAGAGCACTCGCTCCTGAGTCCGAGGATGTTAAAAATAAAACATCGATGTCTTCCGCCAGAAGCGCGTCCTCGTCAGTCGCTTCAGCTTGAGAAAGATTGACACCCCTCTCAAATTCTTCAGCGAGCTCCACCTGCGAGTCCCATGATTACAATCGCCGCTGAGCCTCAGCACGAGCGGGGCCAGAACCACCAGGCAGCGTTGGTGGCACCTCTCCCCTCGAGAAGAGGGCCAAACGAGAACGGAGCGTTTTCATAGGAAAACGCTCACAGTTAGCACAGGTAGTACCCTTGAGTACTGACCGTGCGTGCTCCTCGCCCAGACAGAAAACGCACAAGTTGTGTGTGTCCTCCGGTGTCAGAAACCTGGGACAAGGATCAGCACACTTCCTGAATGATTTAGCAGACCTAATTTCTTTTGGCAGAGTGAAAATGGCACGAGCAAAAGCAGTCGCGAAAAGACAAGAGGATGTCGGCTATTTCCCCAGGCGCTCCCTTTATACGTCACGGTTCGCGCAGTTTGACGTGATTGGCTGTCGCCGGCCAATAGGATTGGAGTGTGGTGATTTTTGGCATTTCGAGCACGGGTCACGGAGGACGTTCCCCATAGCGCAGTCAGCGCAGAGTGGAGTTCCCTTTCGAAAGGGAAATGTTTATTCGTGTGGTCAGCACTTATTTCTCTTTCTTTTTTGGTTGGACACACTATCCCACACCACTCCTGGAGCATTACTAATAACGATAACTGTAATGATAACTATAGCCATGTTTCCACCAAAGGAACTCTGGGACCAGGGTCTAAATTAAGTTACAGTTAAAAAAATCCCCCTCAGAAAGTCCCTGCTCATGTGGTAGTACTTTTTCAAAGTTCAGGAACTTTTGGGGCTGGGACATGGGTCTGATTTGTTGAGTTCAAGCAGCATGTTGATTGGTTATCTCCATGCAGCATTTTATTTCAACCACCATTTTTAAAGGTCTGTTGAGGTGCATGCAGTAAGAGTTGTTTACTATTCGATATGGAGTTTAAAAAATTTGTCTGATGGACCAAAAATGAGGTTCAGGCTTTATTAAGCTTATATGCGGAGGACCAAATCCAGAGGGAACTGGAAAATTCTGCACAATCCTAAGTCACAGGACTTCACAGTACTTCAGAACATGATGGAAACGCAGACAGCAACAGGTCTGGGAGAAAAAGTTCCTGGGACAAATTGTTCCAGGAAATTTAGGTGGAAACGTGGCTTAAAATGATAAAACCTCCTTTTTAAAAAGAAAAAAATAATCCAAAAAAAAAAAAAAAAAAACTGTATTGTGGTAAATAAGCCACACAACTGGTTTCAACACTAATATGAAATGTTTCTTGAGCAGCAAATCAGCATATTAAAAACGATACTGAATGATCACGTGACACTGGAGACTGGAGTAATGATACTGAAAATCCATCTCCATTAGCATTGGTTTAAGGCTTGTTCACACCAATAACGATAATTGCAAAGTTAACTATAACAATAACTATATTAGTGTCTGCACCAACACACAATATTGTTCTGTTTATTCTAAGTGCTCGCTGCAGTTTTGTTGTCTGCCACTTTAAATGCTTGAGATCTTTAAAGCAGAATGGATTCTGATTGGCTCTCAATGTTTTTATCATTCATCAGCTGGAAAAAAATCATTCCGAAAGTGATTGTTGTTTCTCTGTGCCGTCATCATTATAGTTGTGGTGTGGACTCTGCTATTGTTTTATATTTATAAAGATTTTTAGAACTTTATCGTTATCCTCATAGTCATCGTCCATAGTGGGAATGGACCTTTATACCTGCAGAGGTAGAAATGTGTCTGGCACACTGCCAGGCAGATTTATCATTCATTGGTTATGAATAATCAGATCTTTTTATTTGCATTCAGTTCCAAATCACAAATCGATTTGTAAAATATTTAATTGACTATAAAAAAGGTATTACTGTATGGTTTTAATACCATTCTTCACAGAATTTCCATCAAAATAACTGACATGATACAGTACATACTGTACCAATATGTGGTCCTGCAGTCCTTGTCTATGCGCATGTTCCTGTTATCTCCTCATATTCTCCTTCACCCATCTAATAAAAAAAATAAAAAAATAGAAGTCTAACTTCTCATTTATTTTTAAATACAAATAAAATCTGCTCTTAAATGATTCATACATTTTCTGAAACTAAGACATAACTGCAGAGATTTGAATTAATACGGCTAATAATACAAATGAAAACGGAATACGTTTAATACGGAATATGTTTTTTTTTTTTTATCTGAAGTGTGGAGGGTCAGTGGATCAATGAAGAGATGGCATTGAGGGGTATAAAGTGTTTGTTTATCTCAGTTTCTCTTTCTGTGCATTTAGCCTTTTAGGCCTCTGCGGTTCACAGTAAGAGCAGGAACTATGGCATTCTGGGAGATTCTTTGCCTGCATGAGTGCCTCTGCCAAGACTAGGTGCTTTCCTCTTTTTCACTTCTTTCCTGTATTTTTTATTTTTTTTTCTTTATTGAACAGCAAGCAGAACAAAAGACCTGAAAGTTTCTAAAATGTATGATGCATGTCTCATAACCCTTTTGTGATTTGAAAAGCAGTTATTTCCAAAGGTGTTATCAGAATGGCAAACTAAGGAAAAGATTCAATCAGTTATTAAAGAACAATTGATTTTTATTATTATCATTTATTTATTTATTAATTCGAAAGAAAGTAGTAAAAAGTGTATAATCATTACTAACTGCATACTGCTTGATGTAAATAATAAATAAATGTAAATATATATTTATGTGGGCTTATGTATTACCTGACACATAGAATTATAACGTTTCAGTTTCTGACCTTAATAATACATGAATTCACAAACTCACTGAAAATACGCTGGGCGAATTTTTCAGTTCTTTACTTTTCTTCTGTGCCGTTAAATCCTATTACTTGTGCCGTTTCTCATGCTGAAATACTTCTACCTTTATATGGTGGAAACAGGGTAATTGACTCTCTTTTAACATCAAGAAGAGCAACAAGGCAGAAATGAGGAGAGGGGAACAGTTGCAAATTACTCTTTGGTTCTGGAGTGGCAGCTCCTATTGAGAGGAAGTTAGAAAAAGGAAAACTGATCCCTTTACCCAGGAAATGATGATTAAATAATGGACACCCATGTCCTTGGTGAATTCATGAGCCGTCAGCAGTTTTTCCTCTGTTGGTACCGGATTCATGATCAATAGCTGGCCCGCTGCCAAGCCACCTAACAGCGCCAAACTTCAGCATTTACACCATTCCTGACAAACTGCTGAAGTAATTGAATAACTCGTTGTGATTGAACAAAGTAACGATTCTGTTTTTTTGGGATTTGAAAAGTACAGTTTGAAAAATTATATTTTTAAGTAACATTTGAATGGAAACCTAGCAATGTTGGCAAGCAAACAATGAACACTACTGACTTAACTACATTTAGCTAGTGTGACAGTAGTTTAGCTCTTTTCAGAATGAATTACATTGTCATTTTTACTTTTTCATGTAACAAGTTAATTTTCCAACACTTAGCAGTGTAGCATAACAAAATTCTACATAACGTTTCAGCATTTCAGATACCCTTTCCTTGAATGTCCTCTCTCTTATATGTAGCATTGGGAATTGTGATTTATTTTTGTGAATTGTTTTTTTTTTTTCTTTCTTTCTTTTTAAAGACAGTAATTATTATTATGCATCCAATTCTGTCTGTCTATCTGTCTGGCACATGCACATTTATGTTAAATTCACCCTTCGCCGGGAGTTTTATTGACAGGCAATCTGACCAATCATAACGCAGAATCCACCATTTTGTTCCGACAAACAAACCAGACAGGAGAGTTAGTAGATTAACATCGGTGGACTTGAACTTGAAAAATGGTGTGTATTGACGTCTTTCCGCAGTTGAAACAATATACCTTCTGATGTTCATTCATGTTTATGAGCGGTTTGAACTGAAGCGCTACAGTGATCTGCTACATTATGTTGGTAGGTTGTGGTTGTAGCTAACCACATTTTGAAGGGTAGCTTATAGTTAATGAAATTATGAATAGCTTGTGGTTTTAGAAGTTAAAGTAGCTTCAGGTACAGTTTCAAGTGCAAATACTAGTTTACTTATTAATCAGATTTAGTGCTTTATCCAAATGATGAATTGCAACTTGACCCCTTCTTAACAAATGATTAACTGAAAGAAAATTACATTTCTACTATTCAACTTTGATATCAGTCAGCCATTCTGAACTTTCACAGATCAATAACAACAGGTCTAAGTGACTCCATATGGCACTGCACTCTGATGTTTCTTTTTTAAGAATAAGAATAGACACAAGGTCCCTGTGATTGCAATGATTGTTGTTCTCTTATGTTTTGCTGTTGTTTCTTTTTAGCTGATGAATCCTTTATAGTCTAGGTTCACTTGTCTCTTTCCCACAGGAAGACTTAGAAACCTTCATCTTAGGAAAGAGATGGATCTTTCAGCTGAGCTTTGGCTTCATTAGATACTTTAAAGAACGTGCTCTGACTAATCCTGAAACAGGGATTTGCATCAGTGATTTCTTACACTAAATTGCATCCCAAAACAGTGAAAACACATCTTTCATTTAACGAGTTATTGTGTTTTAATGGGCTTGGCTTTAAAGCATTTAAAGCTTGTGATTCTGCTGAGTCGGGCTGAGTGGAGGGGAGGCAGCTAGGCATTGAGATCAATGGAGTTTGAATCAGGAAACAGGGTTTAACCTTTGAGGGTTCAGCAAAACAGACTCTAGACACTGGAGAAAATAATGACTGCAAGGAAAAAATGCTGTGTCCCACTAGCTGACACGAAACAACAATTATGTCGGTGGGTCTCACCTACCGACTGTGTTTTCTGAAATCTTGCCTCTTTCTGTCAATGGTATGTCACTCTCCCCAATTATGGAAAGAAAAAGAGTGATTAAATGACAGCCTCTTGACTTTTTTCTATCATTCGCTGTCATGTGAAGATCAGTGAAATAAGAAAATGTGGACATGCTATGTGGACAAACAATTTTTATAGATTTGATTGTTTGGAATCAATGCACACAGGTATTTTGCATTTGTGAGAGTAATATTTTCCATTTAACTTTTATAAAAGGAAGTTCGCCCTTGGCATGAATCATTTCTTTATTCCAATAGCTCAAAGTAACATTGTACAAATTGCTCAATGTTTGTGAAAATATAAAAGATTTGGTTCTGAAGATGGTGTTTGGTGTCAAATTTGATATTCAACATCAGCAAATATATTGATTTTTTTAGGGGGGTGAAATAAATAGATTTAATTCATGATTTATATGCACTCTAAAAAAAAAAAATTAAAAAAGTTGACTTAACTTGAAAAAATAAGGCAACCTATCACATTCAGGAACTGGCACAACATTGCTCAAAGTGCTTGTTCAGATAACTCAATTTGGGAAGTTGGGACAACATTTGGACAAGTTTTGATCAAATACTTGAGAAGACAACAAAACAACTTTTGTTAGCTACATGCTTAGGGTGTTCTTGTTTAGTTCACTCAAGATAAACTGCTCAGCCTGCTAAATAATCTTTTTACATTTGTTAGAATAAAGTTTTTCAAGTTGATTTTTTTTTCAGAGCAATTCAGTTTGATTCAATTTACAATGATTCACTAAGTCTCTATTAATTCTAACATGTAGCTATTGTAATCTTTAAACAATTTTAAATATTCCACTTTACAAAAGCATTTTTTTTTAGTATTCTAAATAGTAACCAAAATAAACAATTCACAATTCAAAAATCATGTTTAAAGATCAGCGCATACAAGTAGACAGGATTTGTAGTCAACGCACTGATCAACCAAAAAGTTGAAAGGAAGTAGTTATGGGAAGGAAAAGTTTTCTCAGCTTCTTGGGTCAGAGTATAATGGAGTGATCTGAAAGGTTATGGTTTTACCTAATCGGAGATGCTAAAAATACATCCCAGTTTTCTTTGAACTCTGGCAAAAAAAAAAGGCGAATTTGAGGAAGAAGGCGCCTGAAGATCACAAAGGAACAGCCGATGTGAGACCGTGTATCATCATCAAAGACAATAACTTTGAAGCCAGCTTTCACTGGGTAATAATTAGACTCAGTTGAGCATAACATTTTTCAAAAAGCTCGCTAATGACTTTATGTACAGCAAATTTAATTAAATGCCTAACCATTCACATCAGTCGGGAAGGAATATGGAAAGTGTTCTCTCTACTCTAATGACTTGAAATTTCGAAGAGAAAGTAAAAGTGTGGCCTTTCCCCTGCAGAGAACGGCTTCGATAATAGCAACATTTAAGGAATGGAGATCATAATTGATGAATAATTTGAAGGTCCTTGGTGTACATATTAAGGGATTATATTTATGTATGCTAATGGAGATGGGGATGTCTCCTCTCAAACTGGACATCAAAGTCTGGTACTAAGAGAATGTTAACCGGTAATTTGCACGCTAACATAATCTGTAGCTGGTCTGGCTTAAACGTTTCTCAGAACTGTTAATGCTATTGCATCAGCCAATACAGACATTTCACTCAAACCAAGTGAGGTTCTGTTCACTGTGAATTGAAGTTCAGACTGTGGCATTTGGCTTTTAAAAGGAGCCTGGAATTATGATGTTTGCTGAGAAATCTGTTAGCATTCCCATTGCTTTTTTCCATAAATGTCATGTGACTGATTGCTGTAGAACAGCAGCTAAATAACATCTTGATTGACAACACTGATTGGCTGATAACACCATGAGAATGTGCACAGTCCCAAGTCCTTGACTAGTATATAAGAACTCCTTGCTCCAGGCTAGTGCATGAGCTGTGATGTCAACAACTGCAAACAAGGAAAAAAAAAATGCAAGTCATGCTTTTAAAAGCCCTGCAAAAAATGTCACCAGTGAAATATATGTTGCTTGCCAAAAAAACCTATATGTGTGTAAATATATACACTATTTTAAGTTTGGAGTAATATTTTATAATGTTTTTGAAAGTCTATTATGTTCACCAAGGCTGAATTTATTTGATCAAAAATTCTGAAATGTTATTGAAAATTAAAATAACTCTTTTCTGTTTTATTATATTATAATATGTAATTTATTCCTGTGATTGCAAAGCTGAATTTTCAGCAGCCAGTCTTCAGTCTTTCAGAAATCACTCTAATATGCTGATTTGGTGCTCAAGAAACATGGCAAGAAATAATTTTGAAAACAGTTGCTTAATGTTTTTGTGTGTTACACACAGAAGGGGACGGAGACACAGGTAATAGTTAAGAAGTGTTTATTAAACAATCAGAGGATGAATGGCAGAATGCAGGTGAGTAAATGGCAGGATACATTCGTGACTGGAGCGGTGACTGGATCTGATGATGTTTCTTATCTTTTCCCAGGGAACGTGGATGCAAGCAGACGTGGAGCAGACAGGACACGATGACACTCACTGGAGACACGGAGACACTAAGAGTCACGGAGAACACTGGAGACAGGTAAGCAGGCGTTAAATGAGTCCTTAAGGTAAACATAACAGGTAGATATGCGTTAACGAGACCGGACAATGACTGAGTGATCCGGAGTGTCTTATGTAGTGCTGCTGATGGTGACCGTGATGAGTGTCAGGTGGAGCTTGTAAAGACTGAAGATGTCAAGGTGGGAAAAAATTAAAAGCAAAAACAAAAAACAAAAAACAAAAAAAACACTTGTTGACCCACCTTTAGCAGCAATAAACTGAACGTTACCAATCTTTCCTTGCAATTGCGGATCAAACACAGCCCATACACAGTATTTCTATAAAAATAACACATTTTTTCTTGCGTACAGTTCATGCAGTAGCAGAGCACCACAACACAAGGGAGTGTTTCCTCAGCAGTGCAGGACTGTAGTTCATGTGTCTCTCTCACTAATCCGCTCAGCCTGCTTTCACATGCAAGCTCTGTCCTCACAGAAATATGCTAATATTAAGCTGAACAGGTGTAGGGGAGAAAGGGCAGCCTGTTTAGACACATTTACCAAGAAAAACAGACTTTTTCACACTCCTCAAGGTTATGCAGATGGAGGACACTTTCTGTGATTGGGAGATACAGTGTGACATGGCTGTTACCTGTAATCATAGTGGACCAGAGCCTGGCAAGGGTTACACCTTCTAATGAGGAAAGTCTTTTAACAATCTTTTATGCAATTTGAGGGGAGAATTAACTAATCAGTAAACGTATTTCATAGTTTTACACATAGGACATCTTTTCACATAAAAGGATGTTTTAATTCAGAAAGGGGTAACACGTTAGAATACTGATCCTTCATTAATGAATAACTACACAGGAACAAACGAGTAATGCAGTATTAACACTCTAGTAACTACTATTAACTAACAATAAACTCTGATTAATGAATTAGTAAGTAATAGTGCTCAGTTGTAGGTGGTAGTTCACTATTAGCTAATCAGTAACTACTGTTTTTTCATTCCTCCCAGAGAACTACTAAGAACTACTATATACAGGTTCATAATTAACATGAATAATGCATAGTGTATAATTAATTCTAAAGTACAGGCCTTGGTAAACCACTAGTAATGACTGAAGTATTACTAAATACTTAAGAAGGAATTACTGATTATTTGGATCAGTATTCTAAAGTGAAAAACATGATAACTCTCTAGTAACTACTGAAGTCTTTGTAAACTTTTGATGTTTTTGTATGTTTTTGTACAGTAATTCCTTATGATATATTTGGTAACACTTGAGTAATTACTAGTGGGTTACCATGATCTTCACTTTAGAATACTGATCCAAATAAATAGTAGTTCCTTTATAAGGATGTAGTAACACTTGAGTAATTACTATTGGGTTACTATGATCTTCACTTTAGAATACTGATCCGAATAAGAAGTAGTTACTTTAGAGTTATATAGTAACTCTTGAGTTATTACTATCCAATACTTTACAAAAACCTCAAAAGTTTACAATGACTTCAGTAGTTACTAGAGAGTTAACATGCTTTTCACTTTAGAATACTCATCCAAATAATTAGTAATTCCTTCTTAAGTATTTGGTAATTCTTCAGTCATTACTAGTGGGTTACCAAGGCATTTACTCTAGAATTAATTATACATTATTCATTATTCACATTAATTACGAACATGTATATAGTAGTTATAGTAGTTCTCTGGGAGGTATGAAAAAATAAACAGTAGTTACTGATTAGTTAATAGTGAACTACCACCTTTAACTGAGCACTATTCATTCATCAGAGTTACTTGTTAGTTAATAGTAGTTACTAGAGTGTTAATAATGCATTACTCATTTGTTCCTATGTAGTTATTCATTAATGAAGGATCAGTATTCTAAAGTGTTACCCAGAAAGGTTATAGTGCATTCATCTGCTTTTATATCAAAAGATCACAGAAAATGTATAGATCTTTTTAAATGCATTCATACAAACCAGGTTTGAATTAAGAATTTAAAAGTTTGCATGCACATTTATGCATTAGTCGAATGGTTTTATATTCACGTTTTATCTGTTTATATGCATTTATCACTTAATGAAGGCCCAATCCATGACAACACTGTTAATTTTCACTTTTCATAATATACTATATTTTTGTTAAAGGTGACCAATTATGTTAGATGTGTACACTCTAAAAAATGCTGGGTTAAAAACAACCCAAGTTGGGTTGAAAATGGACAAACCCAGCAATTGGGTTGTTTTAACCCAGCGGTAGGGTTAAATGTTTGCCCAACCTGCTGGGTAGTTTTATTTAACTCAACTATTGTTTAAAAATTACTGTATTGCTTAATTAAAATTAACCCAAAGTATGTTGGAAATGAACATTTATTAATGTTCAATGAATAATTATTAAACAATAAACATTTATTAAATTGCTTATTAATACATTTATATTAATAACCTATTAAACTATTAAATTTATATTAATAAAATATTAAAGCTTATTAATAAACATTCACCTTTTGTATATTATTGTTGTCTCTAATTGCATCTGGTTTTTAATTTCCCAACTATTTTGGGTTCATTTTAAGCCAGCCATATAGCAATTTTTAAATAATAGTTGGTTTAAATAAAACTACCCAGCAGGTTGGGCAAACATTCAACCCAACCGCTGGGTTAAAACAACCCAATCGCTGGGTTTGTCCATATATATATATATATATATATGCACACAGTACAGCCCAAAAGTTTGGAACCACTAAGAATTTTAATGTTTTTAAAAGAAGTTTCGTCTGCTCACCAAGGCTAAATTTACTTAAATAAAAATACAGTAAAAAACAGTAATATTGTGAAATATTATTACAATTTAAAATAACTGTTTACTATTTAAATATATTTGACAAAGTAATTTATTTCTGTGATCAAAGCTGAATTTTCAGCATCATTACTCCAGTCTTCAGTGTCACATGATCCTTCAGAAATCATTCTAATATGCTGATTTGCTGCTCAATAAACATTTATGATTATTTTCAATGTTGAAAACAGTTTTTTTTTTTTTTTTTTTTTTTTCAGGATTCTTTGATGAATAGAAAGTTCAAAAGAACAGCATTTATCTGAAATACAAAGCTTCTGTAGCATTATACACTACCGTTCAAAAGTTTGGGGTCAGTAAGAATTTTTATTTTTATTATTTTGAAAAGAAATTAAAGAAATGAATACTTTTATTCAGCAAGGATGCATTAAATCAATCAAAAGTGGCAGTAAAGACATTCATAATGTTACAAAAGATTAGATTTCAGATAAACACTGTTCTTTTGAACTTTCTATTCATCATATAATCCTGAAAAAAAAATATTGTACACAAATATTTTGTACAATTGTACTCATGAAATGTTTCTTGAGCAGCAAATCAGCATATTAGAATGATTTCTGAAGGATCATGTGACACTGAAGACTGGAGTAATGATGCTGAAAATTCAGCTTTGCATCACAGGAATAAATTACTTTGTCAAATATATTTAAATAGTACACAGTTATTTTAAATTGTAATAATATTTCACAATATAACTGTTTTTACTGTATTTTTGTATGAGCAGACAAAACTTATTTTAAAAACATTAAAAATCTTAGTGGTTCCAAACTTTTGGACTGTACTGTATATATATATATTATTGCATGACAGCGGCAGACAGAACTAATGGACAGTAGAGCACAAACAGTTAAAGTGAACTGCTTCCCTCCATGTCTATAAACAGCATGCAATGTATGTCACACACTAATGTTTGTGCTGTGGAAACCAGAGCAAGAAGCTTCACAGCAGTTTACATCTGTCAGGCTGGGTTCCCTAGAGGGATTTTAAAGTCCATTATATTGAATGTTTGGCATTAAAAATCCTTATAAATGTGAATGAAAGTGTTGAAATATGAATTAAAATACAAAAAAGGTCAGATTAAGAGAATTTCCTGTTAAGCCGCATGTCGTCACAGACACTAGAGTTTAAATATTATTCACATAGCCATATAAGCATGGAAAAATCATGGGGCAAGTGAGTCACTTAGATAATAGCATGCGTTGTCATAAAAAAAAAAAAAAAAATCAGCTGGTGGCAGTTTGGTGAACAGCCTTTGGCAATCTTATTTGAAAATCCAATATTCTTGAGGAACTCTTGTTTCGCATCATTAGCACTTGGATTAAGAATTCCATTTGTGCTTTTTGCCACATTTCTTTGTGAAGTAAAATCTTTGAAAACTTTTTTTTTTTCCCTGTGACTGTCTTTTTATTTCTTTTTTTGAAGGTGGAGGTGTCTAATCTGTAAGGCATTTTGGTATGAGGCGCTGCAGCTAACCAGAAGCGACAAAGATTTGAACTACAAAAGCAAATCCCCGCTGAGCCTTCATGCAAAGCCAAACCTGATGTGGAGAAGATGAGGATAAATGTCTTTAGTGAGGCAGATCGGACAGGTAAAGGGAGTGATCATCAGGTGTTTTTACAGCCAGATCATGAAAGCGGTGTAGATATTATAAGCCTGGATAGCTGTCTGTGTCCCACATAGATTATTTATTGGGATGCATTCATACAGATGTGTAAACAAATTAGCACAGCGACTGCCACTGAGGCTTTGCTTTCATAGAAGAGATATAGTAAGCAGGTAATATATCTCCCCTTGAAAGTGTTTTTAAGAAGCCACTGGTTGAGAGGGAAAAAAAATAAAAAATGGAAAAGCACATGTTCAAAAGTGCAAGGCAGAGTTGTTGAGATTCTTATATTTCCTGCAAATAAACACCAAGGTCATGGGTTATTACAAGGGAATGAATGTACTATAAGTCATTGTGGATAAAAGCATCTGCCAAATACATATATATTTCCTAGATGGATTCATTTGATCCAAACTTGCATTGACCTGAGGGATTTAAACTGTACATGTTGTCCTGTTAAACTTGATGCTATATGACAATCTGAGCTGCTTATTTTGGTGAAAAATAGGCATTTTTAATCTGATTAATATTTATGACTTAGTGTAGCTTTCAATGTATTTCTGAGGGTTAAAAGGGAGTGGTAATTTACACTTTTAAAGCATTTAAAGACCCCCTGTAGTGAAAATCAGGTTTTAATATCTACACTCTAAAAAATGCTGGGTTAAAAACAACCCAAATTGGGTTGAAATTGGACAAACCCAGCAATTGGGTTGTTTTAACCCAGCGGTAAGGTTAAATGTTTGCTCAACCTGCTGGGTAGTTTTATTTAACTCAACTATTGTTTAAAAATTACTGTATTGCTTAATTAAAATTAACCCAAAGTATGTTGGAAATGAACATTTATTAATGTTCAATGAATAATTATTAAACAATAAACATTTATTAAATTGCTTATTAATAGATTTATATGAATAAAATATTAAACTATTTTGGGTTCATTTTAAGCTAGCCATATAGCAATTTTTAAACAATAGTTGGTTTAAATAAAACTACCAAGCAGGTTGGGCAAACATTTAACCCAACCGCTGGGTTAAAACAACCCAATCGCTGGGTTTGTCCATTTTTTTTAACCCAGCATTTTTTAGAGTGTATGTGGTGGTTTTAATATGCTTCAAGACAAACCATGTTCAAATTCCTCAGTCAACACCATTGCTGAGTATTTTCTCCTTAAAATTGCAGTTTACCAAAGACAGTCTGTTTTGAAATTTGGGTATATTTAGCAATATAGCAGGTGAATTATGTATATGATGAATATTACGATGTTATGATGAGCTACTGTATATACCTTTTTACAGAAGTTGTTCAAAGCATTGTAAGGATGCTGATTTTTAAAAGACAGCAGTCTGATTCTGAGATGGTGAATGGAAACATGTTTTTTCTAACATTAGCAACCCATTATTAGATGTATGATAACATAGTCAAGCCAAAGGCTATATCAATTACCGTTACGTGTCCGATGTTGTAGCGATACGTAACACACATTACTGATACATCGACGACACTGTATAATTCATTCTTCCACTTCTTCTTCTGAATCAATTTCTGGTTCAAACATATATGGCTGGATTAAACCAATATTTCCACTTGCCAATGTGTGTAGCGTTTACTACAGTGAAGTTGACGGAGTGGATCAGGTATTCTGAGCTGGTGTGAGTGGAGTGGAGTGAGTGGAGGCAGGGACTAATTTGCATATTCATGGATCCGCATATACTAAATGAAGCAAGGGTGTAGAGTTATATTCAAAGTATTTTAGGCATGAAGAAATTATTTTCACTAGAAAAAAAATCAAAACAAAAACATTTAAGTATTTCATTTTTGTGATCAAAGATATGTTTTAAAGGGGACCTATAATGCCCCTTTTCACAATGTAATATAAGTCTCTGCTGTCGCCAGAATGTGTCTGTGAAGTTTCAAATAAAAATACCCCACAGATCATTTATTATTTGCCCCTATTTGGGAGAGTCCCTTTAAATGCAAATGAGCTGCTGCTCCCGGCCCCTTTTCCAAAAGAGGGCGGAGTTTAACAGCTCGTGCTTCAGTTGCTCAACAACAACAAAGCTGGGGAATCTCACCCAGTCAAAATAACGACTGTCAGTAATGGTGTTCAGCCTTAAATTGTTCAAACCGGACATTGATGGAGAGACTCAGGAAGAAGTTACAACTTTTAGAATCAACTGGATGTTTCGGAATGGTTATTGGATAAATTTATGTAGTTGCTGTGGAGTTGATTCAACTCACCGACTAGCATGTGCCGTCATGTGAAAAACCTGTAGCATACCTGTTTGTCAAACAGGTTGTCCTCTTTCACATTTTCTGGGTTGGTAGATGCACCCGGGACCAGATTATAGCACAGATTTTCATGATATGTCCCCTTTAAAGGGTTGTTCACCCAAAAATGAAAATTCTGTCATTTATTACTCGCCCTCATGCCGTTCCACACCTGTAAGACCTTCATTAATCTTTGGAATGCAAATTAAGATATTTTTGTTGAAATCTGATGGCTCCGTGAGGCCTGCATAGGAAGCAATGACACTTCCTCTCTCAAGATCCATAAAGGTACTACAAACATATTTAAATCAGTTCATGTGAGTACAGTGGTTCAATATTAATATTATAAAGCGACAAGAATATTTTTGGTGCGCCAAAAAAAAACAAAAAAGAAACGACTTATATAGTGATTGTAAGGAACCCCCCCATCGACCCAAAAATGGAATCCGACGGCCTGGGCGAAGGTTAACGCGTATATGCCTTTTCATCGGTTGTGTTTCCAATTAGAAATGAATCATTTGTTATGTATTAATTTAGATATTTGATTATTCTGGGTATCTCATATTTTCAATTATTTGTTCATTACGGAACGGACCCATATCACTTAGAAAAGTCACTTCGGCCGTTGAGTTCTTTTCACGATCACAAACTCGCCAGTTCTGATCTTAGTCAGAGGGTGCAAAGTTTACTAATGCATTTGAGTTGAACCGCCACATGTTTGTCCATACAAAAAGGCGCAAGGCGTAGGGCAAGGCGTTGTCCTGTGCTATTTCTTAGAGATCTTCTTCTTCAGATGAGTTGTATTGCTTTATTGCAGGATGCTTGATCTCTGTTTTTGTCTAGCAGGAAAATCAAGTCTTACATGATGGTTGATTTCAAAACACTGCTTCAGGAAGCATTATGAATCAGCGGTTCGGAGCGCCAAAGTCACGTGATTTCAGCAGTTTGGCGGTTTGACACGCAATCCGAATCATGATTCAACACAGTAGAATCATAACGCTCCGAAGCTTCCTGAAGCAGTGTTTTGAAATCGTCCATCACTAAGTCATTATTTTGTTTTTATTTCTTTTATTTCTTTTATTTGAAATATTGTCATTATTTCTCGTTGCTTTATAATATTAATATTGAACCACTGTACTCGCATGAACTGATTTAAATATGTTTTTAGCACATTAAAGGATCTTGAGAGAGGAAATGTCATTGCTGGCTATGGAGGTCTCACTGAGTCAACGGATTTCAAAAATATCTTAATTTGTGTTCCCAAGATGAATAAAGGACTTACAGGTGTGGAACGGCATGAGGGTGAGTAATAAATGACATTATTTTTGGGTGAACTAACCCTTTAAGGGATAAAGTGATTGACTACAGGGGGACTTTAACTGCTTGTTCCTCCACTTATTGTATTCATTAAGGTTTCTTCTGGCAAAAAAGGTCAGAGTTTAGTTTTAAATGAAGATTAATCACTCCTTCTCTGATCTTTAAATTGATCTTTGATGATTGGCTAGCCATCAGGGCAGGCAGAATACTCAATTACGTTTTGATATGTAAATATTCTCTGTCATATGTTAATGTGCTTATGGTTATCAGGTTATCATACCAATAGTAATTTCTGAACGTTCCGGTTTTGCTGGAATGAAGCTTTGCATTGTGAACGTTAGAGAAGGAATGTACAGAGTATGTCCCCTTTAAAGAAGATCTGTAAAATTAGAAGGTGTACAGTATTTCTTTTTGTTATTTGTCCTAACTAGGTAGGTGAACACTGGCTTTTTCAAAAAGAAATGACTGAAACTTTCTTTTGCACACGGAACAGATAATGAACCAGGGTGATTTCCACCTGCAGACAAATCTTACAACTTACACCCATTCTCTGTAAGAGAGACTCATTATCTTCCGGGAAACTCTCTCGGGTCATTGTTATTGCACAGCAAGATACCAATTGAAATTTATCTGGCCTTAGCGTTTCAATATGAAAATAACACTAACATGATCTGTTGATATTATTAAAGTTTGGAAAGCTGAAAAGTAGTAAAACGAGATGGGCTATTTATTCAAATATGTCTGTTTATTTTCACTTCTGTATTTTTATGTATTCTTTTTAGCTGCATGGTCTGGATAATTGGCTAGTCTGGTATTCACCAGGATTGGCCTTTTGACACAACTCAGGCCAGATTCGAACCCACGTCAATGCAGCAACTCTTCATGTTTTGCACATTTTCTACCCATGTCATTTACTAAAAGAAACATGCATTTAACCGGAGGCTATCGCCAAATTTGAAGAAAATTGAATGGCTTCAAATGCATTGAATTCTTCATTAGGATAATGCACTTGGGTATAGAAACGATCCCGGTTTTCTTTTTCCCCCGGAAAGAAGTGCCCAATTTATGCAAATGCATGCATCAGCCTTCAGGTGGCTTTGAAATTAAAATGTCCCTAAACAGGCGTATACAAGCGCGTCTTATTCTCTTCCTCTCTAACTATTCTGAGTTCATAAGTTTATAACACCACACTATCATTATCAGACCAGTCAAGCAGCGAGAGTTTCAAGGGTGCAGTTGAGTTGAAGGGAATCCTTGCGTTAGGCCAAATATTCTGACTAACGAGATCTTTTGGGTGCCTTGTGGCAAGGTTTGCCATTTAGTGTCAGGATCCGCAACGACGGGTTCAAGGAGAGCTGCTCTCACTGATTTATGAAAGAGGAGGAAGGATATATCTATATCATCGGCTGCTTGACTATACATCCACATCCTCGGCCCGTTTTTTCACCTCTGGAGAGTCCATTATGTGTGAAGAGGGGCGTTCACTGCAGGGTGAGCCCTTTCAGGTCAACAGAGGTGATTTCGAACAAAAAAGCTCTTCGGGCTGTCTGGAGGAAGTCATGCGGTAAGTCCTGCTTCCACTGTGAATCACAAACGCTCTCCATTCCAGCCAAATCGTCACCCTCACAGGCTGATTTGTCAAACAGAAGGGTTTCTTTCACCTGCTCTCTCTCTCTTTCCTCACTGTCACTAGAGTCTCCAAGCTGCCTATTTGACAGTATTGATCTGTTTTTTGTTTTTTTCGCCTCAGGACTGTCTACATGCTTGTAGCTTGATAGACTAGGCTCTGGGTTCATTTTTAGTTAGAGATTGTGGGAGATAAGCCTTTAAGACAGCATTCGAATAATCAAACTCTTATGTCAGACAGAATGAGGCAAGAGACATTTTCAAGCAACCTGTGCAGATGTAGTGCATCTTGAATCTAGATATCCAACAATGCTCCTGTCAGAATTTAAGGTCATGTCTCTGAATATTGGAAAATAATCTTAAGATTTTTAATTTTTTCAGTCTGATTTTGCAGTTTAGGTACCAATTTATGTCAATAAATGTCAGTTTTCCATATAAAATGTAGAGTATTGGTAATCAGACTGAATTTATTTTCCCCTAAATTTAGATTTTTCATTTGAAACCTATATATATATATATATATATATATATATATATATATATATATATATATATATATATATATATATATATATATATATATATATATATATATATATATATATATATATATATATATATATATATATATATATATATATATATATATATATATAATATTTCAAGCCTTATAACAGCTGTTCTATGGACCTTATTAGGTATTAAAAATACTGAATAAATACCCAAATAAATAATAGCCTATAAATTTCCTCAAGGATGTGACTCATTGAAATGAGTCATAAGAATGTTGGAATGTCTTAGAGAGTTGCATAAATGTGACCTGTAATCATCCTGTTTCCCCTTCTGTTCTCCTCTTCTTTTTTTCTGCAAGTTTCTGTTCCTGTACAGAAATAAAGATTGATTTTGTGAGTTGGTCTCATGCTGTGTTAGTTTATTTCCTATTATCTGCATGCCAAAACCTCTCTGATTACTGAGACACACCGTGAGACAGAGGAAACTAACCTAGAAAATTTATAATTTTCCTTTGTGTACTGATGAATTGTACATTTGTCTCTTTCATACATTTCCTTTTTTATTTATTTAAAGTCAGTCATACCTGCATGGTAGCACTTGTTGCAGGAAAGAAAGAAAAATTGCATTTGTTAAGCGCAGGTTTGCAGTCAAACTGTCTCCTGCTGCTTTACAGTCTACAGTAACAAAGAATTTGATTTGCAGTTTGATTTTAATATTCCTTTTAAAATGTGAATTTTTACTTTTTAAATACACCTTTCACTACCATTATAACAACCGCTATTACAGTGCATTTATAAATTAAGGTAACACATTTAATATTAATTAAATTATTATTAATAATTAATATAAATATAATATGCATTAAATTTATTATTTATTTTAAAATTTAAGTTTAGTGTCTACATTTTTATTTATTTATTCATCTAGGCTGTATTTATTTATACAGCTTCTATTTGTTTTCTATTTGAATATGTCTTAAAATGCAATATATCCCTGTCATGAAGAAGCTGAATTTTCAGCAGCCACTCCAGTCTTCAATGTCACATGATCCTTTAGAAATATTAGAAATCATTCTAATATTCTAATTTGGTGCTCAAGAAACATTTCTTATGAAACACTTCTTTTGAAAAAAAAAAAAAAAAAAAAAAAAAAAGCATTTAAACAAAAAACTAAATTTGAAATATTTTTCTTGCAACAATGTAAAATTTTACTCTTTACTGTCATACTTTTGATCAATTTTAAAATAAATAAAATAATAAAATACAAATCTTACTGATCCTAAACTTTTGAACATATTCGCATGAACATTGTAATGGCAAAGTGTGACAGATGTTCATATGATTTTGCAGTAGTCTGCAACTGCGGGTATTTTTATAATTTTGTATTTTTATAATTCACTGAGAAAACAATAAATTCTGATTACTTTGTTCCATATGTCTGTAACACAAGCTATTGATTAAACTTCTTGCCCCTTTGGCTGTATCAGGCCGTTTGGTATACAGTGAAATGTGTGTGTGCTTCCTTCATTTTCCTCCCCTCCACTTACTGGCTGGAAATGTATTACTGCAACCCTGTGCAAGATATCCAGCATCCATAATTGAGGAGCATTTGATAAATAGCTGGTATTTTCCATTTGCCAGCTGTGGATGGGTAAAGACTGTTTTGCAGGAGGAAGCTCACCTATAGTTGCATCCTTATACAGAGAACATTTCAACCTGCTAATCTAGCTTGCAAAACATGTAGGAAAAGTGTGACTTATTTATTTGCCATAAAGTGGTGTCTGTGCTCAGAATATAAAGAGAGAAGTTCTCTAACTGTTGCTGAAATATATATGGTCTGTATGTTAATATAAACTCTGTCTGAGCAGGTCTTTTCTCTTCATATCGTCAATGTAGCAGACTGAAATTGTTCTGTTGAGTAACAAAGGAAAGGTGTTTTGTTTTTGCTAACTTGGTAGTATGCATGACTGCAGTATTGTTTTAGCATTTTGACAGGGTATAAGTATGAAATTGTTCTGCAGTCACACTAAATAAAATAAAGATGGGTTAATTATTGTGATCATATTGGATTTAGTGTAGCTTCTAAAGTAGTTAATATTACCTTGACTTTAAGTGGCAAAGTACTGACATGTAATGCTGTTTTATAACATGGAGTTGTCAAATGCTCAGCTAAAGTAGTTCAGCCCAGTTATGTCAGTATAGGTTCCCTTTAATAACTCTGCAAAACCTGCAGTCATGTAACCTTGATCATTTTGCCTGTCAATCAAGTACTTTTCTGTACCACCTCATGTTACTCCTGCAAGGTAGGTTGAATGGTCTAAAACCTAAGGATTTAACAATATTTATAACACACACACACACACACACACACACACACACACACACACACACACACACACACACACATACATACATATATATATATATATATATATATATATATATATATATATATATATATATATATATATATATATATATATACACTGCCCTCCATAAGTTTGGAAACATCCTAGAAAAGTATTGGCATGAATCCTTTTTATTTGTGATAATTTTGCACTAATAAGGGACAACACAAACTACGAAAACATATTTTATTACATAAACAGTTTATACATAGAAAAAACTTAAATTTCCGATTCATCAATATATCCACCATTAGCAGCTATCTGACCTAAAATGGGTTCTAATTAGTTCATTGTATTCTAAACTATATATATATATGTATACATACATACATATACATACATATATATAAACATATATATATATACATACATTATACATATATATATTATATATATTTCTGAGTAACTTTGACAAGGGCCAAATTGTTATGGTAAGATGAGCTGGTCAGAGTATCACTGAAATGACAAGGCTTGTATGTTGTTGCTCCCAGTCGGCAGTTGTGAGATTTTACCAGGAGGAACGAACCACAAACCTGCGGCAGGGGTTTGGGCGCCTGAGGCTTGTTGATTCACCGGGGCAACAAAGGCTTGAAAGCACTATTTCCCTGGGAAAACGATGGCACCAGGATGCACTGTGGGACGACGACAGGCGGTGGAGGGATTGTTATGCTCTGGTCAATGTTCTGCTGGGAAACACTGGGTTCATGTGCACGTTAAAGTTAAATGTGCCACCTACCTAAACATTGATACAGACCAGGTCCACCCCTTCATGACAATGGTGTTTCCTGGTAGAAGTGACCTCCTTCAGCAGGATAATGCACCCTGCCATACTGCTCACATTGTTCTGGAATGGTTTGAGGAACATGATGAAGAGTTAAAGGTGTTGCCCTGCAGGCCTCCAAATTCCCTGGGTCTCAATCCAAATAAGCATCTGTGGGATGTGCTGGACCAACAAGTTTGATCCAAGGTGGTTCCACCTTGCAACATACAGGACTTGAAGGATCTGCTGCTAACGTCTTGATGGCAGATACCACAGCACACCTTCAGGGGTCTTGTAGAGTCCATGGCTCAGGGGGTCGTGCTGTTTTGGTGGAGTGCAAAGGACCAACAGCATATTAGGCAGGTGGTCATAATGTTTTGGCTCACTGGTGTATATATATATATATATGCAGTGAAGAAAAAAAAAAAAAAATGAGATGAGATGAGAGGAAAAATTATTTGGCAATCCTCCCTGAGCGAACGCAAAAGTTTTTGCGAGGGAATGCAAAGGCATTGACTTATTATTTTTCCTTCCATCTTATATTTTTTTTCAACCGCCATGTCCCCTTAGGGGCTCTGTGTATATATAAAATGACCTCTACTGGTTTTGTGAGTTTCAGTCTGGAATAAGAAAGAAAAAAAAAAGTCAGACAAGTTTTCATTTATCATCCTTGACATTATACAAACCGATTCAAGCTGTGATAACACAATGTTCCCTGTACAGCTTTGTGATGTGTCTCTAATTGTGGTTTTGGAACAAAGGTGTTGTAGAGAAGTCTGATTTATCTTCAGCGTGCCCGAGCTGTCTAACAGGATTCATTGGTGCACTGTTGATGTTGCATGATCAATCTAAGTGAGACTAACTGGACATCACTGAACTATACCTCTAAGGATTTACATCACGGAATGAAATTGTCATTTGTTATGAAATACGGGATTTATGTGGTGCATGAACCTCCTATTTCACAACAAGTGACCATTTCATTCCACTGTCTATTAAGGACATAAAAGTTGAACCCTTGTAATATGTCTTGTCATAATAAGGATAGGTAGCATTTATAATTATTTTGAGGGATCCTCCCAAGGACACACACACACACTGTCTTTTTTATCTCTCTCGCACTTTCATTCTCTTATCCACTTCCTGGCATGATCGTTATTTAGAAGAGTGCTCTCACTTGATTAAAAAATGATTTAGTTGAACATCTCAATTCCAGAGACACTTTGGCTGCTTTATTTATTTATTGATTTTTTATGGCTTCCCTGCTAGAGCTATCACAGGTAGAGCATGTGATGGTTCTCTTAAAGGAATAGTTACCCAAAAATGTGAACTCTGTCATTATTTACTCAGCCTCATGTACTCCCAAACCCGTATGACTTTCTTTCTTTCATGGATCACACGAAGACAAATTCTGAACACTTAAGATTTTTTCCCGATTTCTCATACAGAGCTATTGTATGACTTCAGAAGACATGCAATATAGTCATCTGGTCCACTTTTATGGTGCTTTTTTGTCCTTTTTGAAGCTTGAAAGCCTCAGTCTCCATTCATTGTAATTGCATGAAACGAGCAACCAGTATGATTTCTCTATTATTTTTTTTTTTCTTTTGTGTTCTACAGAAGAAAGAAAGTCATAAGTGTTTGGAATGTCACGGAGGCGGTGGGTAAATAATTGATATTTATAATTATTTTCGAGGACTATTCCTTGAAGGATTTGGTAGGAAACCGTGGTGGAGCTGCATTGACTTTAGATATCAGTCAATAACCCTGACCACTATACGAGCACCCATCACTCAAAGCATATTGCAAGTTAGCAAATGCTGGCCTATGAAATAGATGACAAGCATGAACTAAATAGGATATTACCTCAGCTGAAGGAGATTGAGGTCTGCTATAAGACATTAGCTTAAACTGTCAGGACACAGACTGATCAATATACTGAACACATTACCCCACAGCACACAAATCTTCAAGGCTTGATGCACTTCATGCACTGTAAAAGAATGGCTGGCTCTGGAAAGTGGCAGGGGTGTAATTCTTTTCACAAATTTAAAATATAAGTTCACAGTGCTGGATGGGAATCACATAAGGCCAACTCACACTGCACCGACAGACGGCAACAGACACTTTATTGGGTTTTTGTCAGATCAGTGTGTTACCCCAGTAGGCATCTGTCGGACATGTTGAATCAATATTTTTCTGGTCATGGAATGACTGAGAAGTGACATACTGTAATCTGGCGATTATGCAGGTCGGTTGGCGTCTGTTGGTGCTGTGTGAATTGGCCTTTAGGCCCTGTCGAATCTTTTTAAAACGAATCTTAATACCAGGTGGAAACAGGGCCTTGGAGGCCATTTTCCATGAATACTGTTTTGTATTTTGTATATTTCCCTTGAATGTTTGTATAGGTACAAATCCTAAGCTTTGATAAGTTAGATACACTATTATCTACCATACCATGAAAAGTAGGTTGAATTAAACACGTCATATACCGAACTGTAAAATGGGATTTTTTTGGTCTATGCCATGTTTACCTAAATTTGAATTAACAATTTAAAAATGTCTGGAACTAAATGTACTCAATTATGCTGTTAAGTGTATAATCATTCTGTTTGAATAATTTCAGATGAAGATATTGAGTGAATTCATAACGATGTGAAAAAGCAATTGTACCTGCACATCCCATTCACCCGCTTCCCAGCATGCACTCTGGCATGAATAACCAGAATAGCTGTATTGTATAATTATTTTGTTTACACTGTTGTTGTTGATTTCTACTTAAAATGATCTGTTAGTTGTTAATCTTGTTGTTTCATGTTGACACTATTCTTTAAGAGCTGCTGTGCAGCCAAATAATGTACCAGTTATCAATGTAAAGCTGCTTTGACACGATCTACATTGTAAAAAGCACTATATTAATAAAGGTGACTTGACTTGACTTGATGCAAATTTTTGACCTCTGTGTTTGACAAGAGTGTTTCCATGAATGGTTTACGTCTCTCGTTACTCAAGTGATGAGTGTGTGACATTTTCAAGAAGCAGTTTGCTTAGATATGTACTTATGTTTAATAAATTGAGTAATAAATAAAAAAAAATGGCTCACCCCCCATGTGAAGGTCAAAATTACAGTTTCAGTGCAGCTTCAAAGGGCTTTAAATGATACCAGACGAGGAACTCACTGTATGTCCTACGCCTTCCCTATTCAACTTACGGAACGAACACGGCGCCAGTTCCGTTTTTTTTTCTGTAAGTAGAATAGGGAAGGCGTAGGACATACAGCGTAACCTTTTTGAAGAATACGGAAAACGGAAGCACGTGCAAGGCGATCATTTGTGTTTATAAAACATATATGGCCCTATTTTAACAATCTAAACGCAAAGTGTGAAGCGCACGGCGCAGGTGCGTTCAATAAACCAATCAGAGTGTAATCTCCCATTCCCTTTAAGAGCGAGATGCGCTCGCGCCATGGCGGATTGCTATTTACATGCCGGAATTTGTTGGTGGAAAAGCTGAACGCTTTTCAAACGAAGAAACTGATCTGCTCGTGCGCGAAGTTAAAGCGCGCGAGCAGATCATCTACGGGACAAGCAGGATATAACATTATATATGTGTTCAATTAATTAGCCAGTTTCGTTCATCATTATAAGTAGTAATAGGCTGAATTGAAAATAGGTATCCTAATTCTAATACACACAATGACTATTCATCATTACATTTTTATATTTATGTAGCCTACACAATAATATTCTTTTACACTGTAATCCTTTTGTTTTTAATATTTGGCATGTTTGTGTGATGCGTATCCCTGTGTGTAATAAGCAAAGTCAATGGTCACTGCCCAGTGGTGCAGTTTCTACCAACGCGCTCTAACAAAAAAATATTGCGCCACTGACTTTAGACTTTAGACCAGGTTTGAGTTGGTCTATGGCGCAGTCTATTTTCAGCTCCTTAAAATAGCAATGCGCCGGCAATGCGCCTCAACACACCACTTTTTTAGACCAGCACGCCCATGGGCGCACTAACTGGCGCAAATGCATTTACTAATTTAAGGACGTGGCGCTGAACGGGAAAACGCGAACGGCGCCGGACGCAAACTAGCAAACACACTTGCGCTGCGCCTTGCGTCGCATTGCGCCGGGTGTATTATAGGGCCCATAGAGTTGTATTTTTTCCGAAAATGACATTGTTTCGCTAGATAAGACCCTTATTCCTCGTCTGGTATAGTTTAAAGCCCTTTGAAGCTGCAATGAAACTGTAATTTTGACCTTCAACCATTTGGAGGCCATTGAAGTTCATTATATGGAGAATAATCCTGGAATGTTTTCATCAAAAACCTTAATTTCTTTTCGAATGAAGAAAGAAAGACATGAACATCTTGAATGACATGGGGGTGAGTAAATTATCAGGAACATTTTATTTGAAAGTGGACTAATCCTTTAAGGCTGTCTTTTTACTGACCTTTTCTTCTTTTTATGCTCTATTTTGCACCTTATTCATGAAAAGTGCGTCTGTTGAGTTTTGCCTTTCGACGTGACCAATACATGTGTGCTGATATGAAACATATGTTGATGTGATGTTCCTGTTTGTAATGTGTTCAAGTGTGTCCGCTGCTCACATTTCAAAGTTATGGAAATGACAAGGTCATGACGCTGTTGAGAATAATCAAAAACTTTAAAATTCTTCAGACCAAAGTTGGAAATTTCATCACCGTTTCCCATCGGTACTGAAAGACATTTCAAGGGTATGAATGAATGTCGGAGAAAAGCTTTCCAAGCTACAACAGCAACAAATATCAGAGAACTGGCCATGAACTGGCTTCAAAGACTATCCCTCAAAGAGATGCTGTGTTTGACAACACCATGTCTGTTTTTTCAAATCCATCTTTTTGACTGACAGTGTCATCGCTTTGAAACACAAGTAAGTCATAACTGGAACATGTCATCTCAACCAGCAGCATATGTATGCATTTATACGAACACATTATTTGCCCAATAAGTCCCTGTGTCTTCCAGCATGTTATCAGCATTCAGTTAAAAAGCCAGCAACTCTGATGGTATGGGGGTGCATAAGTGTATGGGCAGCTTGCATGTTTTGGAAGGCACTATGATTGCTGAAAGGTATATAAAGTTTTATGCAACATATGCTCCCCTCCAGATGACATCTATTTCAGGGAAGGCCATGTGTATTTCAGCAGGACAATGCAAAACCACATACTGCAGCTACTACAACAGCATGGCTTCGGCCTGCCTGCAGTCCAGATCATTTGAACTGCTTCAAGGATGACCACAAACTCTTCAGCAGCTGGGAAACTATATCAGGCCAAATTTGGGACCAAATTCCAATACCAAAACTCCTGAAACTCATAACCTCGATGCCCAGACGTCTTCAAACTCTTTTGAAAAGAAGAGGAGATGCTACACCATGTTAAACATGCCCCCGTCCCAACTATTTTGAGACCTGTAGCAGGCATCAAATTTGAAATGAGCTCATTTTGTGCATAAAATTGTAAAAATTTCTCAGTTTAAACATTTGTTATCGATGTTATATTCATAGTGACATTTATTGTAAAACCCTGTTTTTGCTTATTAAATAAACATTTCTAAATTGTCCATGCATATGGAATCTCACAGCATAAGACATGCACTATGCAAATGATATAGCATTAACTTTGTGAAATGTATTATACTTTCTAATTAAATTGTATTGTGTGTTCTCATCGTTATATTTGTTATGGATTCCAAAGGGCACTTGTTCAAATCAAGTCCTAAAATCATGGACTCTTGATATTTTCCACAATCCCCTTAACAATAGATTTAATTTGAAATGTCTCTTGAATTAACAATATCAGCTAATTTTATGATGGCAGAGTCAACCCATCCTCAAGCCCTTATCTCTCTTTTACAGCCACTCATCCGCCTCTTTTCATCAGTTCGAATAGGCACAATTTGTTTTTCTGTTGATTTATTTGTTTAATTTAGCTTATGAACTGCTGCATTATCCGAATATTCCATGCTGGGGAAGGATCCCATGTTCTGGAATGCCATTTACATTGATTCCTTAACTTGTCTGTTTTAACTAAGTTGTTGTATAAACCAGATCTTGGGATTACCTAAAATAAACAGCAATTCAACTCAACAAATCTTAGTAGCATGACAATAGTACAACTGTTTTCAAATCAGTGTGTGTCTTTGACGGACATTACAGGCACCACACAAAGGTTTTTCAGCATATGTTTTAAGCACTCATTCCTAACATTTCATGGGGGAAAATAATCTTTCTTGCTTTGTCTTTTGATTGTGCAATGACAGCTGAACAATATCGTTACCAGAGTCCACCTTTTATTTATAGGCACATTCTGCCTTCCATGATCAGGTTATTATAAGTCTCATGTAGTCACAGGGTTCAGAAAACTGTAGAGTTTTGAGTACTCAACATCCAATCATCCAGGCCGTATCTCAGCAAAGCTGACACTAATGCACCGTCGGATGAGGAAAGTGACACACGATAGACCGATATCAGCATGCCCCCAGGCTAAGATTGTAGGGGCTCAAGCGCAGACAGGTCTGAAACGGGCCAAACATCCCATAATTAGATCTGTGGGTTGAGAAGGAAATGGCCTCATCGTCTGATCGGATAACTGGAGAGCATGGCCGAGAGATTAGAGCCGTGTAATGGTGCAGCCATCTCGCTTAACACAAGCAGCCGAGCTGTGATAGACTTGCCAGTCCGATCAGATAGCATCTCATAAACGGTGGCACAGATGGCAGCGCTAGAGGTGAGGATTGCAAACTGATCAGAGACATGCACAGTCATGTTGGGCCTGTTTCATTAAGAAATCTGCCACTACAGGACGATACACTGCCTAATCTCATTTGCTGAGTGTGCTCAAAAGGTTTATGAACAGTGATTGCTTTGGCTTCTTTGAACTGCCTTGCTTTTCTAGCATCTTATATTCTGTATTATTTTATAAGGCGCAAAAGTAAATGAGGGCAAATGAAATGAGTCACTGCCCACTCTGGTTCAGCTGCAAACTATTTTTCATTGACCTTTTAAGATTGCCATGCACATATGATTTTGATGTTTGTTTTGGCTCATTGTCCTGATGGAAGACCCAACCACGGCCCATTATAAGATTTCTAGCAGAGGCGATCAGATTTTTGTTATCTGATAGTATTTGATAGAATCCGTGATGCCATGGATCTGAACAAGATGTCCAGGACCTCTGGCAGAATAATAGGCCCACAATATTAAAGATCCAGCGGTATATTTAACCGTACACATGGGGGGAACTTTGTATCCATGTTTGCACCAAAGCCATCTGGTGGGTTTGCTGCAAAAAGCTCTTTTTTAGTTTCATCTGACCATAGAAACCGGTCCAGTTTGAAGTTCCAGTCGCGTCTGACAACTGAATATGCTGGAATTTGTTTTGGATGAGAGCAGAAGATTTTTCTTGAAACCCTACCAACCAACTTGTGGTGATGTAGGTGCTGTATGATATTTTTTTAGGTTTTCTGACCCAGAGACTCAACTATTTTCTGCAGCTGTGATCATTGGAGAGTCTTTGGCCACTCAAACTCTTCTTCTCGCCATGCATTAGGACGATATAGACACATGTCCTCTTCAGATTTGTAACCTCTTTAGTTGACTGCCCTGATGGTGGAAATGTGAATTTTCAATGCTTTAGCTGTTTTCTTACAGCCCACTTTCTATTTTGTGAAGCTCAACAATCTTTTGCTGCACATCCTCTTTGATTTTACTCCTTGTGATGAATGATTAAGGGAATTTGGCCTTTGTGTTTGCTCATATTTATACTCCCGTGGAACAAGAAGTCATGGCTAAAAAAAATGTAAATATGCATGTGAAGGGTGCCAATAACTCTGGAGTTCATTGTATGTATCTATCTCTATCCATCTGTCTGTACATGTATATATATTACAGTGATGCTATGGAACGTTCAGGGAGTGCATGCATCCTGTTAAAGGTGCCCTAGATTGTTTTTTTTACAAGATGTAATAAGTCCTAGGTGTCCCCTGAATGTGTCTGTGAAGTTTCAGCTCAAAATACCCCATAGATTTTTTTTAAATTAATTTAATTTGGGGGCATCATTAACTATGCACTGATTTTTTCAGCACGGCCCCTTTAAGAGATGCGTTCCCTCTGCCCCACGAGCTCTCGACTATACATTGAATAAACAAAGTTCACACAGCTAATATAACCCTCAAATGGATCTTTACAAGATGTTCGTCATGCATGCTGTATGCATGCTTCGAATTATGTGAGTAAAGTATTTATTTCGATGGTTACGTTTGATTCTGTGTGAGTTTGAGGCTATGCTCTGTGGCTAACGTCTAATTCTACACTGTTGGAGAGATTTATAAAGAATGAAGTTGTGTTTATGAATTATACAGACTGCACGTGTTTAAAAATGAAAATAGCAACGACTCTCTTGTCTCCGTGAATACAGTAAGAAACTATGGTAACTTTAACCACATTTAACAGTATTAGCAACATGCTAACAAAACATTTAGAAAGACAATTTATAAATATCACTAAAAATATCATGATATCATGGATCATGTCAGTTATTATTGCTCCATCGGCCATTTTTCGCTGTTGTTCTTGCTTGCTTACCTTGTCTCTGCACAGATCCAGCCGTTAATACTGCCTATCCTTGTCCAATGTGTCGAATGGGCTGGCATTATGCAAATATTGGGTTCATACATATTAATGATCCCGACAGTTACATAACAGTCGGTGTTATGTTGAGATCCGAGTGTTTTCCGAAAGTCTTTTAAACAAATGAGATTTACATAAGAAGGAA
The DNA here is from genome assembly GCF_024489055.1 of Chanodichthys erythropterus. Taxonomy (NCBI): domain Eukaryota; kingdom Metazoa; phylum Chordata; class Actinopteri; order Cypriniformes; family Xenocyprididae; genus Chanodichthys; species Chanodichthys erythropterus. Next base: position 6,199,586 of record NC_090239.1, read on the forward strand.
ACAATGGAGTTTGAAACACACTGTATGTCTTTTCCATGTACTGAACTCTTGTTATTCAACTATGCTGAGGTAAATTCAAATTCTGAATCTAGGGCACCTTTAAAAAAATAACTTTAAATCTACAATGCTCAAATCTGTTTCTTATAATGAGGCCTTACATGCAGTATATGAGATGCTCGTTAAGTCAACGTTAGGGCCCTGAGCGGTTTAAACTTTCAAAAGAAATAGAAACGTAGAAAGTCAAAGGACAAAGTTGAGGATTTTGATGGCAGAGCTGGTTATTCCAAAACCAGCTAATGAGGTCTAAAGCTAAAATGGAATTTAAATACAAAAATAAAATTATTAATGAATATAAACTACCCAATAGGAGCAGACCCACATATTATCAGAAGGTCTTGCAAAGGCTAATTTTATAAATCTGTTTAACACATCTGAGTTTGACAGTGTTTACAGTAATGTAAACTTAGTAGATAAAACTAGACGTTTAACAGTTTCAGTAGAACATGTACGTGGTGTATGGGTTGTTTGAAGTGATGTGTGTGTTGTTATGTGTGTGAGTGTGTTCATTATGATTGCTTACTGCTTTTGAATCACTGTTTACATGCACTCAAATAGTCTTTTAGTAATCAGATGGCTTAATTGGATTGAAAAGCATTCGTATAAACACCTCAATCAATTCTGATTGATCTCGATCCAAATGGATTTTTGATTGAATTTGATCAAAAGAAAAATAAATAAATAAATCTTCTTCAGATTCAAAAGTGCCCTGTGCACATGCGCAGTGCTGTGATGCGTATGTTTACCAGAGCCCTTTTCTAATAAGATCTCTGTTTATATACATTGTACTTCTTATGAATATGCATATGCTTATTTATTATGTCTTACAAACTGGTCAGTGGAGGAGACTGAATATTTAGGCTACTATATTTGCTACAGGCATATTTGTTAGCTTTCCTTAGGTTTTCCATCAATGCAAAAATGACAATTATACTGAGAATAGCTCAGCAGAGCCATAGTGACATTATACGGCAACTTTATCCCGTTTTGAATGTGTATTGCAAAATTTAGGGTTCATATAAACAGAACTTCCAGAATTCTGATTAAATTCATGCAGATTGATAAAAAATGAGTGCATGTAAACATACCGTCTGTATAGATATGACTCAGATCCCTTCTTCAATGCAAGTTTAAGAATTGTTCACCAATTTTGGTCTGTCAGGTGAAAATCATAGGTCTGATTGCAATCAAAAGTTTGGGGTATAGAAAAGATACTGTCATTGTTGATTGCTATTTAGATTTGACTTGAAAAAAATTGAGTATTAAACTTTGGCACCTTTTGGGCTACAGACATGATTGATACTTCAAATCATCAGCTGTTTCTTAGAAATGAACATAAGTCTATATCACTATGGCATAGTTCACTCATAATTGTAAATTCTGTCATCATTTACTCACCCTAAACCTGTAGGCTACTGTAAAAAGCAAAAGAAGATTAAGAAGAAGTTAAGAACAATCACTCATTGCTCTTGACTGAATAACTTTAGTTACTTTAATAAGGATTAATCTATGTTTCATGGCTGGTAAAAAAAATATTTATGGCCAGTAGTCACCAGACATTGGAAGGTGTGGCAACAAGTTAGTTTTAGGCCCTGTCTGTCAGGCTGGATCAAATGTTCAAACAAACTGAGCAATTTGTTAAAAGAGCAACAGTATTTACACTTTCAGGAAAAGCAGTCTGTAAATGGCTTGCTTATAGTTGCGTCTGCATATTAAGCCAAAAGAGAAGAAAGTATTTCAACAGAAAACAATTACATGCATCACTTTTTAATTCAATGAGAAATTGTGCTGCTGCTCAGCTTTAGCAGTGCCTGGAGTGCACTCATCCTGACGTCAGAAAGATATGAAAGATACGATAATATAATTAGTTTCCACTCTCCAATTAAGTATTTTTACAATCCCCTCCCTGCTGTTGATGTGGTTGGGGGAAAAAAATGGAGAAGTGGTTTGTTAATTGAGCATGTGCTAGGAGAAACAGTGATGTCATACATATTTAACCGTCTCCTCCTCCTCCCTTGCTCCTCTTATCATCTCTTTCTCCCGTTTCACTCTCAGCTAATGAGCCGGCAGCGGAAGTGATTGTCTTATCGTTCTCATTAACACTGGGCCCCTTTCTTCTGAGTGCTTTAACTCACTGATTTTGTTGCACCAGGAGAGCTGCTCATGTGATTTGACTCCAAGTTTGACGTCGAACGGTGAGTGGGGTCTGAGGTTTGGACCGGAGGCTTGGTGAAACTAATGAGTGAGGATATAAATGATCTGGTGACACTGTAATTACACACCCTGCCCTCCCTTTCAACTAGGGTCTCACTCCTCTTCTTATCTGCTTTATCAAACGTCTATCTATAGCTGTGCATCAAAACTTATTGAGTTGTCTACTTAGTCTATTCCTCTCTTTCCATTGGCTTCCTCATTGTAGCCTCTCATCTCTCTTCATCAGCAGTCAGCAGGAGTTTGAAGACTAAAACTAATCCATATGAATTTAGCGGTTTAGACCAAATTTTCTGAAGAGACATGATCGCTTTATTTGCTGAACAGATTGAATTTAGGCATTTATTCACATATAAATATTGATCAACTCACACATCAGTTGAGGTAAACGGAAGCTCAAGCATGTTTGCTTGACGCGTGTGAGAACCAATGAGGTTCATTCTGGTGTGTTGCAGCATGTTTGAACTGTCAGTGGAGGGACACAAAGCTATCAGATTTCATCAAAAGATCAAAAAGATCTCCAAAGATGAATGAAAGTCTTACGGGTTTTTTATAAATTAATGACAGAATTTTCATTTTTGGGTGAACTAACCCTTTAAGAACAAATTCATGTGTTGTGAATTAGGAGGAACGTTTTTGTGTGTGTATAAATATGAATAGTTATTATACAATATTTTACAATATAGCCTACAATATACTATACATTAAATTATACAATTATTAGTGAATGAGACCAAAGACTATAGAATAACACAAGACACCTCATATTGTTTTGAATAGAAGAAAGCAATGTTCCCTCTATTTTTTTTTCTCACTGAGCAAAACTTTTCTCTGTTGAGCGCACATTTTGGCCACCTGAGCAAAAACATACTTTATATCAGACCTGTACAATGAATGTAAACGCACAAAAAAAAAAAAAAAAAAAAATGGTTTTATCATGCAACTGTAACATTTAACTTTAATGTGCCGTTTCTATTTTATTCGACCCTTGATGTAACTTAGTGATTTATTAAATAATATGTTTGAAAACAAGCAGTTCAGTCACTAAATTAAGCACATTTTAGGTTACTTGAGATTTTTCACATTGCTGTATTAACTGTACCAGTCTTTACCAAGAAATTCATTAAAAAAAATAATTTCTTTCCTCCTGCAGGACAGTTCAATTCTTTATAATAATATAATTATTGAGCAGTTACAATGATGGTTTGCATCCATAATGTGTTTTTGTACAGTCAATTATTAGCAACAGACAGTGTTAAACCATCAAAATTACATGTTTATTGCTTATGAATTTCCCAGATTTCAGTTAGGTTAAGATTTTTCGTGGCAAGGAGCCCTAAACAATCCCTTTGTGAGATCATTTTTTTATTAGGCTTACATTATAATATAATAAAATATAATATTTAAGTAATTAAACTGATATACAGTATTATATCAGTTTAAATGTTTCCATTTGTTTTAATATATTATATAGTGAAAACAAACTGAAGCATTTAAACATATCTGATAGCTAAATATTTGGTAACACTTTAGAATAACTCACGCTATGAAGCATTAGTTAAGCATTAGTAAATAGTTAATTCATCATTTATAAAACATTAATAGACAGTAGTAAGCCATTCATAAATACAGCTATAAATGCTTTGTTCTTGATTTATAAGCATATCTATAATGTGTTTAATAATTGTATTTTCATACTTTATTAATGATCAATTTATCATTTCTAAATTATGTATTTCATTATTCACAAACCAGTTATTTAGGAGTTGTCAGTGGTTCATAAGATCATTTAGGAAGTGTAAGTAAATGATTAATACAATATTTAAATGTACATGTATGCATCTTATTATTTAGACGTATAGTATTAGTTACTCAGTGTGTTAATAAATGCTTTATTAACATATTCCTAATGTCAAAACTACCTCGGTACTAACTTTAAAACATTAGAGAACAGCAGTGCAGAAGATCACTGAACCGTTAAATCTCATTTATAAAAGCTTTACAAAGCATAAATAGTCCTCACTTTAGATTAGCTCACAAAAATAGTTAACTGACAACTTCTAAATGTTTTATAACTACCTGAATTAATCATGAATTGCAGTAGGAATGTGTGTTAATAAAACATTTACTAACACACTAAGTAACTATTACTATGTGTCTAAATAATAAGATGTATAAATGAATGTTTAAATAGTTTATTAATCATTTACTTACACTTACTAAATGAACTACTGACAACTCCTAAATAACTGGTTTGTAAATAATGTAATACTTAATTTAGAAATGATACATTGATTATTAATAAAGTATGAAAATACAATTATTAAACACATTATAGATATGCTTATAAATCAAGAATAAAGCAATTATAGCTGTATTTATAAACTACTTACTAATATGCTTTATCAGTGATGAAATAACTATTAACTAATGCTTAACTAATGCTTCATAGTGTGCAGTTATTATAAAGTGTTACCAAATATTTTTAAGAAAAGTGAACGCAAACTCTTTTATAGTTATCTAAACATCCCTGAAACCCACAGCACCACCACCAAACACAAAAATCTATTTAAACTGAGGTATATCACTGATGTATTTTGAGGTTTTAAGCCACACCTGTGGTGGGAGTGTGATTGTAAATGTCTCAGAGTTTTGTTAGCATTCTGTGCCCATCATCCGTTATTTCCACCACTTTTCATTAAAACATGACATTTTATTTGACATTTCGCGTTGCCTCTTGTATTGATGTATTTAATCCGCAAACATTACAGTATTCTTACCGTGACTGATTTGGCTCAGGGACAGCCAGCTCACACGTGCTCAATCGTTCTCTTTCTATGAAACCTGTAAACCGCATTCACCGGTTCCAACTCTATAGCGACAATAACTCTATAACGGTTTTCCAGAGCACTGCAATTATTTCTAATTTAAAATACTACAATCATTTTCATGTTTTCAATTATTTTTTCTGCGCGGCCGAGCACGCGTGCATCTTAGAGGGAACATTGGAAGAAAGTGCAACACGCAATATGACGGAATAAGTCCTGGCTTCTAAATCAGTGCCCAAGGAAGTCGACCGGAAGTTGAAGTCGGCCGCATGCCACCCTCTTGTAGCAGAACTTCACTTGCGTTCATTTTGGCGTCACTTTGACAGCGAATAACTTTACATCTGAGGCATTTAAAGACTCCATTTGTCCATAATTTATTTCCAAAGATACACGGCAATGTATAAAGGGCTCCATTACCTTCTATGTTACATTATGGCCCCGTAGAAACAGTTTTTGTAAAAATAGGCTAACGATTGCGTCATAACCACTCGACTCTCTGTCGCACAGTAGAGAAATTACCGTACAGACAGGAGGAGAAGCTCGCAGGCAATAGTATGCATTAACTTAATATGGCGTACTGGCGTTACATTTTAAAATACTATACAAAATAATTAATCAGAATACTTACTCCTGCTCACTCATACCAAAGAACTCCCCGCTCAAGCTCGCCGTCTCTGCAAGATTAACGATGGCAGTTTGTACGCACAGCTACTAGAAGATTTACATCTGTCAGACAGGTTGCTGACGTCATCAAGCTTAGTGTGAGTCTGCGCTTCAGAAACGGAAGTGCTAAAATAAAATAAAAAAAATCGCTAAAAATGGGCTTCACTTGTCTCAATTGAGTTCCAATGGGGTCACTGTGTCCATTTCTTTTACTGTCTATGTTCTAAATAAGAGCCAATCGCCAATTAGTAAAGTCATCGCGTCACTGTTAGAAGCTTCAGTTCCTATAGAAACAGTCAGACGTGCACCTCTGAAATGAGAAACAAGAGATGTTCTCTTTAGGAATGCGCATGCTCATTAGCTTGATCCAGCTTGGAAAATAACGTTTTTTGTCATGATTCGAGCATTTAGAAACAAATTTTATGAGACAATTGTTGTCAGATTTCATTTGTGATTTCAAATATGAATATAGAAAACAGCTTTGGAGAATCTGATGTTTCCCCATTCAAAGAGATAGGAGCTGCACTTGCATGCCCGAGAGGCGTTTCAAAGATGGCCCCTAAGTGAAATGACTTGTCTTTTGACTCGGGACTTTGATCATGTTTTTTTGAACATTCAAGCCTGAAAACCTGTTCTAGTAAAATTAAGACTTTGTAAAATGGCATAACTTCGTAATGGACTTTGTAATTGCCTCTTTAAAGTGTGCCTGTGCTATTGCATGAAATAAAAATATTTTTACATTATATGCATCAGTGTAGAACATTAGTGAGTAAATTGTTTAAAACAACACAGCATTTAATTTAATCATTTTATTTGTTATATTCTTTTTTTGAGGAAGCTCTGTCTTTCTTTCCTCTTGTTATGGACCACAACCAATCAGAAACCCATGCATTTCAAAACAAGCCTGTCTTATAGCTCAATTTCAATAGGAGACTGAGGACTGGAGAGAAGACGCTTTGAGTTCACAGTACATTGAACGCTTTTATGTTAGAAGATCAAGGAAAACTTGATTCCTAGTGATATGACCCTAAACAAGTGCTCAAACGCCTGAACACCAGCAAGACATTGCGTTGTTGTAAAGAATTCCTCAGCATGTTGTATCTGAAAGCAATTTCCTTTCACTCCTTTTCCTCTGATATTCCACTTTCTCTTCATTGTTCTACACACACTCTCTCTTTTTTCCACTTCTGGTTTTTCCCAGTACTGAATGTTCTTTCTCCTAGTCTCTCTGTTGTCCCTTTATTCTGTCACTCTGTTTCCCACACTGCCCGCAATAAGTGTCAATTTGCTCTCTCACTCTCACAGTCTCTTCCTCCGTTTCTCTCCTCCTTCTATAACTCTAATGAACAGCGATGGAGGGAGTCGTGTTATGGCTGGTGCCGTGTCAGTGAGCGCATCGTCTCCGTTCTGACAGATCGCCCCAATTAACCTTATTTACCACTATTTCCCTTCGTCCTTTAACAAGTTCCTCTGGGCTTTTCCCCCTCTAATGACCAGGTGCCTGAAACGAGGGCTTGCCACGGTTATGGCACCCTCATGGCCCGACTTGCCATTATTCAGGTGCTCAGGCTGCAGATCACATGCTCATATGAGCACATTATTGTTTTTCCATAAATGTTCACACCAGAGGCAGAATCACGCATCAGGGGGAATTATGTTGACGTTAGCTCCAGTTGCTGTCTGAAGTAATGCTTAATTCTTTAAAGTATGGATTATAGTAGACACACAGGTTTCTCGTCTGTAATGATTTCAGAAGTGGGTGTGAGACTTTTCAAGCTCATAATAAACGGGAACAGGGGAGGTGTGAACAGAAAAAGAAAAAAAAAAAAAAAAAAACAAGATGTGGGTGTTGTTAGCTTTGGCATCACATCAGCAAAACTCAATAGAAGAGTGAAACAGCCATTGTGTCCCTGTATCGCTAAGCAACAACAGCCTAATATTTGTGTGACCTCTAATGAATACCGTGGGACTTTGTTCAAGGTAAACATACCCAGTGCATGACTCTATACCCCTTTCTCATTAACAAGCACTAAAAAGTATTGATATTTTTCTGCCTAATTGGTTCAGGAAACAATTACCTTAGTTTTCTTTTTTCTGTAGAGCCATTGAAAGGGGCTCTGAATAAATGAAGTGAATATCTTCATAACCTTTTGTACATATGTAGCATTTTGCTGTTGCTGATAAATCAGATGTGCTCCCATGCAGAGATGTGGGCTAAATTCAATCTTCTTTGCTGAGTAGGAACATGCACCTCCGCAGCTGTGAATCCCGCAGAGAAGAACGTCTTCAGTATGTGGGCTTTAATTACGGCTCACGTCTTTTCATAGGTACAACCATTTTCACACTTGAAGACACACTCCCAGCAGTCTCTAGGAGGCATTTTGTATATTATCCAGTTTTTCAAATCATTATTTTATACAACAGTTTTTTTCTGGTTCGGGGAATCTGATTGGCTGATAGCCGTGCAATATTTTAGTGATGACAGCACTCTTACCTTTTCAGTGTTTGTATCACTTTGTTGGAAGCGACCATCATTTTGACCGAGCAAATCCACCGTAATTTTTGCAAATACTACACTTCTTTTTTTTTAAGTGAGAATGTAGTTGTTTAGACCTTAAATATGTGACCTATATTTAATCATAGCGCCTATTTTACAATTTGTTTAGATGTTTTCAGAGATGCAAGCTCCAGGCAGTCAGTGGCCGTTCAGTGTTCGTGTGTCCCACTGAGAACAGCTTCATCTCGGCCAGTGGTTTGGGGATTTGCCACTGACTCTTATAGTGGTTAAACATGAGACATATTTATTTTTGGGTACATAAAACGGGCAATCTTTGGTCATATTAATCTATGTGTTCCAAACGCTTTACTTTTTTTTTCTTCTTCTCAAACATCAGATTTTTATTTAACTTTGCATTGTAAAGAAGCAGAGATCTCCAAACTGCGTGCGGCACTTCATTCACGATAGAGGTGGACAGATTTATGAGGTTTGACTGACAGTTTGAGGATCCGATGGAGTTATGAGGTTTTGTCACAAGCTCTTTAAAATATCCCGTTAAATATTTGTAAAACCCACATACAGGCGTAAAGGCTGACCAATAGCATTGTTTTTTTTTTTTTTAATAAAACAAAAATGAGGAAATATAGAGATACAAGGTTTCCGCCTGACACATATGATATATTCTTAACTGTGTAGCATGTATTTTATTTTATTTCTTGTTATTCTCTTCTGCCCACTCTTGGTACTTTCTACTTTCTACGCTGTACTATAACCAAATTGTACATTCTCTTTAATGTTCCCTACAATTGCAAATGAGGATGAATGATAAATTAAATGATACTAATAGGACTTCTTTCAAAAACATTAAAACATTAAAGGGGGGGTAATGCTATTTCATGCATTCTGACTTATTTACAGTGTTAAAGAGTTGCATTCTCATACTAAACACGAGTTGGACGTATAACAGAGTATTTCTGTGCCAAATCTGTGCGGTTGTGGAGATGTTTCACAGAATTTCTTTTCGAGTATGGCCTGTATCATGTCATAAATGGTGGAATTCCTTGTGTAGGCACTTCTCTCTGATAAGCTTGCACACGCACATCACCCAGAGCAAGAGCACTCAACACACTTCGTACGGGATACGGAAGCTGAGAGATTTTTCAACAATGGCTGTGTTCCAATTCAGGGGCTGCACCCTTTGAAGGCTGCATTCATCATCGAGGCAGTCTCATTTAAGAAAAATAACCATTAGACTGCAAAGTAAGAAAAAAAATACAATATTTTACACCTCACAATGAACATCAGTCAATTTTATTATGGTTACTTTTCTTAAATAAGACATTCTTGATGACGTTTGCAGCCTTCAAATGCGACCTCCGGAGGATGCAGCCTCTGAAATGAGACACAGCTCCTGTCACCAAAGGAGTGTGTTTTTGGTTGTGAGGGAAAGATTACCTTTTTCAGCTTCCCAAAGAACCCAGCGTTAAGGGAACAGTGGATGAAGTTTGTTTTTTCTGGGGCAGCAACGGAGTTGTGCACGTATGTTTGTTTGTTCCCAGGATTCCGGTGATGATTGCTTTGTAAACAAGTCCCAGTTTGGTGTTGGATTTGCAGATCATGGCTGGTGCGAACGTTTTTGTTCCCTTTTTTATTTATAATGATGTCACAGCTTGCAGACGATCTCTACGCAAAAGTTGAAAGTGTCAGCGCTCCTCTGAAAATGGCTTGCTGTGGGTGCTTGAGAGCGCTTCGATGCCACAGGATTTTTTTTTAGTTGAAATGCTATATGTGCTAAACGGAATATCCACGGAACTGTTAGTATGTGATTTTGCCAATAGTTGCAAATAGTTTCTGAATATAAAAATGTCGACACAATGTAACGTGAGAGATGTTTTTGTTGTTGTCATCTGTTGCCATTGTATGCAAGATGGAGGTTGGTCGCTGTGGTATCCCGTCCCCCCTCCACTTTGATTGGACGGCTGGGTAAAAAGTGACAGTGATGAGCACTGCGTTTTACCCAAAGTTTAACATTCTTCAACTCTCAGCATCTGGTAAAAAAACTCAGAGCGCTCAGCGTGAAATAGACGTTCAGCACCTTGTCACACTGTTGATGCTTTAAAAAAACGCCCATTGAAAACAATTGGAAAAATCTGCTAGGCTTGAAAAAAAAAAAAAAAAACGCTTTGGTGGACACAGTAGATTTTTGCCCATTCTGGTCAGGTTTGTGTTAAATCACAAACACTATCTCTCTCCCCTGGAAGTCCTGTGTGTGAAATGAATTGGTAGCAACTGAGAGAAGTGTCTCCATCTACAAACACTCACATCCTGTGGAGATGGTAGAGCAACCCAGAGTTGGTTTCTCTGTCAGAGTTCAATTTGCAGACTAATTGGATTCTCTTTTTCAATGATCATACCTGACATACACAAATTACTGAGTGAAAAGGGCTCTGACTCAAATCGGTTCTGCTATTACTGCCTGGAAATTGCTAAAATTGTCTCAAAGGATTAAGACTGTAGAGTGTATGTAAAGTATCCTATGTCGTACCGTTTAAAATTGATAATGATGGCTGTCCTCTTCTCCACACATTTACTTGATTGACGTTAAAGTCAGTGTAAAATATTGTTTGCAACCCATTTTAATTTCATAATATGCTGTATTTCTAAGTATTCAACTAGTATAAAGCTTAAGGATTTGATTGACATGAGAGCGAGTAAATGATGACTGAATTGTAATTTTTGGATGAACTATTCCTTTAAGAATGTCAGTTTAAATGTCATTTTGACTTTTGAATGGTTGGTGTTATTTTGGAATTGTGTAATCAATCCTGCAAACATAAATAAGGCACTCATTTGAGGAGAAACCTTCTAATATTACTAATTTAGAAAGGATGACGTGGCGTCATTGGTCTGGTGTCAGTCACTGATCTGTTTAATAAGCAGATAAGGAAGAGGGGCATCTGGACGGAAGTTTTCCAGTTCAGGAAGTGCTGTGGTAGTGACCGCACACCACAACAGGGAGGGGCTCGAAACCCAAGCTGCCTAGGGACGCTGCCATTTTTAAGACAAAACTACATTTTAGCTGGCTTTGTGTCTCCCTCCGAAAGTTCGTTTTGTTATTTAACTTGGTAACACTTTGGTGAAGGTGAATGCACAGAAGGTACATGCACTTACTATTGTAATAACTGTAAGTTATAAGTATACATAAGTATGCATAATTACAAGTATAATGCATAATGCAAACCTCAACCCTAACTATAACCCTATAGTAACTGCATGTAATGAATTAATATTACTCAGTACTTATTTTTGTAATTAAACTGTAACGTCAATAAAGTGTTTTTTGTATATATAGGCCAGATTTTCTGCACATGATCATTATTTGGTGAAAAATATTTGTTTTCTTTCCAAAACATAATTTTAATGGAGTATTTAAGTGATTTGCCAATGCAGAAACATAATTGTATTTTGTACTAAATCTCTGTGGAATGTAGTTTGTTCTGTATTTTATCATCTTGCATCCAAGCAGACCCATAACATTGACTTTTTTATTTTATTTTATTAGTTGTTTTATTTTGTTCTTATTTGGTGCAGTTAAGTAAACTAGCCCTTTTTAGTAAACTGTTTTTATTATTATTATTTAAAATCTTAGTGTCCCTTATTTTCCTCTGCTGAGGATTTGTTACTCTCAATGACCTGTGAAGGCAAAAAAAAAAAAAAAAAAAAAAAAAAAAGGCAGCAGACATTTAGTTTTTCTCTTCTATTAGTAATATCTGTCACAACACACAGCAAAATATGACATGAGGTCAATATATGATTCTCTCCGTATCCTTGTCTTACCTATCGTGTCTCTTATTATATTAGTGTTATTAGATCTCAGTGCTGCTTTTGACACTATCGATCATAACATTCTTTTAAAAAGACTTGAAAACTATATTGGCATTAGTGGAATTGCTTTGGCATGGTTCAAATCATACTTATCTGACCGTTATCAGTCTGTGGTAGTTAATGAAGAAATGTCGTATCGATCACAGGTTAAATATGGGGTACCACAAGGCTCAGTATTAGGACCGTTGCTTTTCACTCTGTACATGCTGCCCTTAGGAGAGATAATTAGGAAGCATGGTGTTAGTTTTCACTGCTACGCTGACGATACTCAGCTCTATATTTCCTCGCGCCCTGACGAAACCTACAAATTCACAAAACTAACAGAATGCATAGCTGACATTAAAAACTGGATGACAAGAAATTTCTTATTATTAAATTCAGAAAAAACTGATATCCTAATCTTTGGACCAAAAACTTCCTCACGAAAAAACCTTGAATACTCTCTAACACTTGACGGGTGCTCCATTAAACCTTCGTCCTCAGTTAGGAACCTGGGTGTGCTCTTTGATACCAATCTTTCATTTGAAAGTCATGTTTCTAGTATCTGTAAAACCGCCTTCTTCCATCTAAAAAATATATCTAAATTACGACATATGCTCTCAATGACAAATGCGGAACAGTTGGTTCATGCATTCATGACCTCAAGACTAGATTATTGTAACGCTCTACTGGGTGGTTGTTCTGCTCGGCTTTTAAACAAACTACAGTTGGTCCAAAATGCGGCAGCTAGAGTTCTTACTAGAACCAGAAAGTATGACCATATTAGCCCAGTTCTGTCAACATTACATTGGCTCCCTATTAAACATCGTATAGATTTTAAAATCTTGCTACTTACTTATAAAGCTCTAAATGGTTTAGCTCCCCAGTACCTAAGTGAGCTCTTAATGCATTATAGTCCTTCACGTTTATTGCGATCTCAGAATTCAGGCCAGTTGATAATACCCAGAATATCAAAATCAACTGAAGGCGGCAGATCCTTTTCCTATTTAGCACCTAAACTCTGGAACAATCTTCCTAGCATTGTTCGGGAAGCAGACACACTCTGTCAGTTTAAATCTAGACTAAAAACACATCTCTTTGCTCTTGCATACACATAACACATTATCAATACATTAACATTTTTCAAATTCGTTAAAGGATTGTTACGCTGCAATATTTAGGTCGGCCGGAACCGAGAACATTTCCTATAACACTAGATATACCTGTACATCAGAATAAGAATGGCATCTACGCTAATATCTGTCTCTCTGCTTATCCTGAGGTTTGCCGGGTGCTGGATCCAGGCCGTATCCAGATCAGATGGAGAACCTGCGTCTGGACCTGACTACAACGTAGCCCAGGAGACAATGGGCCTAAAGATCCAATTCTGGCTGCATCTATAATTCAGATTTTTAATCCCCGTATCCGCTTACATATATTTATATATAATCGATTTTTAATCTCTATAATAAAAATGTACAATTCAGATTTCGATCTCCATATACATTTACATATATATATCTTCCAAGGGGTTTTTTTCCCTCCTAGGACTTTTTTCCCAGTGCTAGCACGCTGGGTTTTTCTCCTAGGGGGTTTTTTCCACCCCTGGAAGTCAGCCGACATTGGCTTAATGTAGCACCATCTTGTATATGTTACATATTACCACGCTTGTTTGTACAGTTTTAACCATTTCCCTTTTTTTCTGTGCTTCTAATATGTAAAGCTGCTTTGAAACAATTACCAATTGTAAAAGCGCTATATAAATAAATTTGACTTGACTTGACTTATTTCCCGCTTGAGTTGTTCTTGATTTGTCTTCTACAGTGGACTGAGATTGTGCTATATCAAAGTTAAACATGAACGCTCAGATCAACATTTGAATGGCATATCATGGAAATTGTTTTAAAAAAAATCTCTGCATTAATTTTTCACGGTGTAAATTATGTACAAATATCTCATTTAGATTTATGGTGCTGCTTCCGCTTGTGACGTCTGCAAAGTCACCAGTGGATTCATAAGTTAGGTCAATTGACTGTTGAAATCACAAAGGCCATCTTGCCCTTTATATAATCTAAACAGCATAGTGAAAATTGCAAAAGAGGTGCTTACTGGTTCACACAATGAGAGAGGTTATGAAATATCTCCCTGCAGTCCTTCCAAAGTTTTGTACTTTGGAGGGTTGAAAACAGCTAGATCAACAATATTTTATGACCTTCAAAATCCAAATACATTCAAAGCAGTATAAAAGCAGCACTGGCAGTGTTTGGTCCTGGTGTTGTGTAAAGTATTTCACAGTTTTCCAGTTTGTAAGTTTGCTTGTAAAATCTCCAACCTTCTCTTTTCCATGCAATGAAATCTGATGCTCTAAAATGCTTTCATTTTATTGGCTCTCGTGTTCCATGTGACAGATTATGCACCCTGTTTCAATGTTATAATGAGTTTTGTTTGATGCAGTTATGATTTTTCTGTATTTTTATCTTCCTGATAAAAATTTTCCATCAAAAATATCTCTGCATTATTCATTTGAAGACACTGTTGTGTATCATTCATGATAATATTCCCTGCATTATTTAAACGCAATAAAATAATATCAAGCCAAGGCTTGATGGAAACCTCCAAACTGAATTTTTTTTTAGTTTTGTAGTCTAAACATCTCATAACTCCTTTATGAGACTATCCTGACAGAGGAAATATAAATGTAGGTAATAATATGACCATCATGTATACTTGTTTGAGGTTCCAGATCTCCTGTGTAAATCCCCCACAGATCAAAACATCTGAATGGGTTTAAGCCAGCAGAAGCCCTAGTTAATAACTCACCATCAGACAGGTTTCTTTTGCCCTATTTCTGCCCATGTCCTGTGGACACGACTGCAGTTGTCATTCCCTTTTTGAGATTCAAAATTTCACATTCTGCCTTGGGTCTCTCACCACTTCTTCTGCAAACCCTGATGTAAGTTGTAAGCAAGCATGTAGAGTAAACAGATGCTGAAATGTTCTTACTGTCGCAAATATATGTGCATCATGCATACAGACATTTACATGCATGCATATTGTATACCTTTACATACATGCATATGTCTCTATGTCACGAATGTGTATCCTGAACCTCAAAACAAGTATACATGATGGTCATATTATTACCTACATTTATATTTCCTCTGTCAGGTGGAGGAAACACAAAAATACCCTTTACAGCTCTAGATTGTGCCTGAAGCACCACTCCACTGTATGTCAGAGGTAATGATTAATTTCAAGATTTTTTCCTGAGCTTGTCATTTCTTTGAAATTGCTCTGTGAAATAAAGAACTGAAAAGAATGAAAGGTAAATGAATAAATTATGGTTGTATCACAGGGTACAGAATGCCTGGACACAGTGTTTGAGCTTGTGGCAGCCTGCTGGTTCTTTTCAAGTCTCTTTGGTTGACATGGTTTATTGAAAGGGGCATCTGAATGGACCGGTGGGCAGCACAGACAACCTGTAATCAGGGCGTTTGGTAACTCGGTGTAGGTGGAACCAAGCACCACCTGATTGTTCTCTAATAGTCTGAAATGGGTCCTGTTTCATTCCTGGGTAATTGTCACGCAGAGGACCGCAATTAGTAGAAATTCAGTGAATTTTAGATATTTTTTATTTATTTTTTTTATAAAAAAATACATTTAAATATATTTTTTACACTTAAAATTGTAGTTAAAGGGATAGTTCACCTAAAAATGAAATTGTCATCATTTACTCAACCTCAAGTTTTTCCAAACTGGTAAGTTTTTTTATTTATTTATTATATATATATATATATATATAGATAGATAGATAGATAGATAGATAGATAGATAGATAGATAGATAGATAGATAGATAGATAGATGATAGATAGATAGATAGATAGATAGATAGATAGATAGATAGATAGATGATAGATAGATAGATAGATAGATAGATAGATAGATAGATAGATAGATAGATAGATAGATAGATAGATATTTTAAAGAATGTGGGTAACCAAACAGTTGACGCTATCCATTGACTTCCATAGTATTTTTTCCATACTATGGAAGTCAACGGCTAACGTCAACCATTTGGTTACACATTCTTTAAAATATATTCTTCTGTGCGTTTATAATCTAAACAGAGACTTTGACTTTTTCTTTATATTCTTTAACAAAATATATTACAAATTTGACAGTAAAACATTAATATAGACAATCAAATTTCAAATCAATAATCAGGTCAATAAACAATATAAGTGCTATTGAAACAGACAATATATTAGCAATAAAACCTGCCAATTTATTCCTCATTACTTTGGTCAATATCAGGATAAATTAATGCATTGTTTCAGACCCAGAGACCGCCAAGATTTATCCTTTAATCAAAAAATGTTCTCTATATTCCCTCCAGTCTGAATCTGTGTTAGCATTGCATCTACTCTGTTGACTTTCAGCTTCATTGACAGGACTAAGCGATCTACAGAAGCCCATAAGTGAAGAAAGACAGTGCTGAATCATAGTGCGTTACAGTAACATCGCCTATCGCTCAAAGTGCGGTTGGAAGTGAGTGGATTGGCAGATGTGATGAAAGGAGTGAGAGCCTGTGAAGTGGTGTGTTGTGGGTAGCGTGTGGTGTTGCTCTCAGATGGTTTGCTTGAGTGAACTTGAACATGATTTCGGGTGTGTGTTGGAGTCTGTGTTAGCCTGTCCATCCAGTTACAACTTGTGTCCATGTGTGTCTGCCTAACCTGAGATGATATTGACATTGTTTTCTCATCTTAGTGTGCACGTTATGTTTGTGCGTCTCGAGTGAGAAATGTGTGCGTTTGTTACGCTTTGGCTCATTTTGAATGGCTGTTGACATGTTTGTGTGGGCTGGTGTGTGTGAGTCAAGCAGCTAGTCTTGTCACTCAGCCTGGAAGTAGACTTGACAGGCCCAGTGTGTGTGCAAGAGAGAGTTCATAATGTCAGCAAAAGAATGTTGTGGAGATGTTGGTGTGGGTTGGCTTGTGTGCATGTAGGGCCATATGAAATCCTGTTTTATTTTTTTCCAAATTCCATTTTATTTTTTCCCAACACAGTTTTATTCAGTTTATATTTTTTTCTGTATTCTGTTTTAATGGCTAAATTACATGTTAGTATCAAAATCATGTCTAAATAATTAAAAGCATAAAAAATGATTTAACAACAATTTATTAACACATTTTTAGTGTCCTATAATATGTATATACAGTATATATATATATATATATATATATATATATATATATATATATATATATGTGACGTGACAGCAGCAGACAAACATCACCTGTCACTCAAGTGGCCGCGGCCTTAATTATGCAGAACTTTAAGGCTTAATATAATTTGAACAGATGAGTTATGAAAAAAAATCACCCCCCTCACAGTTGTCATGAAGGGCAAAATTAGCTTTATAGACCAAAATCACAATTTGTTCCAGGCTGTAAACATTTTTTTTTTTTTTTCCTGCTGTAAAGTTGGGCATTTAAACATGGGGCTCAATGAGATTCTGCTCTATTTTGGAGCCTGTCTCTAGTGGCCAGTTGATGAATTGCAGTTTAAGTCACTTCCATATTGGCTTCAAGAGACACAGAGGGAGGTTGCCGCTTGCTGTGGATACACTTTCCAGAGTCAAACACTGTGTTGCTTTAGTAGGAAATACTTCTTAGCAAACTTTTATTCATAATTTTGTCGACTTGTATTGTTCCCAGGTGCAAGAATTCAAAAAGTTACTTTCAGTTTCCAGTGAAGGATCCAACATGTTTAAAGGAGCTGTATGTAAGAAATCTATTTCAATTAATCATAAAATGGCCCTGATGTGTCACTAGACATTAAGAAATCATGTTCATTTCAAATACTTATATCACTGACAAAAGTAGTTTGGCTAGGATATTGTCATTTAAAAAGTGGACTTGCAGCCCTCAACTGATGTTGATGTTGTCATTTTGTGTTTTGACCTGACGCGCCTCCCTCCACCTATCTACCAATCACGAAGTCAGTAGTGTTTCGGGATCCGTGTTGCCAGCTTTGCTGTAACCTACCCTAACTCCAGTCGGATAAAAATGTCTAATGTTACTAAATCAAAAAGACCTCGTTATAATTCAGAAATTCGTCGTGACAAAGTCCGAAATAAAACCATAATTTGTATTGGAGATGCTTTTGAAAGATGGAGACGGCTGAAAACGGAGAAGAATTTGAACACAGACGCCAACGTTGCTAATTTTCTCCTGGACAGGTAAGATTCATCTATGATTGGCTAACTTGTACTTGATGTCAATGGACATTTCATATATTCATGACAGTCGAACAAAGTTATGCATGTTTGTGCAAAGTAACATAACGTTAGCTCACATGGACGTATGCTCTGTCATTATGCTGAGACGCTGAGGAAAACAACAGTAGCACGCCCATTATGGCAATTTGAAACGTAATTGAGACAGTAGCCTAATGTTACCTCAGTAAAAATTATTCGTCATTTGTTCTTCACGTATATCGTGGACTAAGTTACACATGCTGCAAGTTGACCTGTATGACCATTGCTAATTTAATTTAGTTACTCTAATATTTCTGATGGAACTGAAAACAACCCTGTGATAGCATTGGTGATATTGAATTTGTCCCGCAATTGCTGTGGCAAATGTTTTGGTTATTTGTTAGCCAACTTATGACAAAAACTTTAGTACTTGTAAATCTTTTTTTTTTTTTTTTTTCGTATTGAAAAAGAAGGAATTTTTATTTTGTTGTTTATTTTTGTTTTGTTTTATTATTATCCTTTTATTATCCGTTAGTGATGGTTTGGAAGCACTACAGTAGGTGCAATTCCAAGGAAAAATAACTTTTTCTAATGTCCATAACACTAATGAAAAGCACAGTGTAGCTTATGATGTGAAAAATTTGGGCCATTTGGAACGTTTTGTAGCCTACTTGTTTTTCATGCAAGTTCTACAGCCAAAAATAATAGAATGTCATGTAATCTTTCACATCACATATTTTAGCGTTATGGACGTGTGCTGCAGGGTAAGTAAAAAAATACAGCTGGCCACTTTCACTTATAGCATCAGCTAAATGAATAGCTGTATTTTTGATATTGGTTACACATAGTGACATAGGCTTGTGCTTGTACTTACATTAATGACAGATAAATAACGTTTCAAGTTAGACTAACAGTTCCCGTTCTGTCTGTCACGTACGAGCATAAATCTTCACGATTATACTGTCACATACGAGCATAAATCTTTACGATTTTATTTAACTAATGACAATTAGTACTTTTTTAAATACATAATTACTTATCAAAATATCTCATGAAGCATAAACAGAATTAACAGAAAAAAAAATTACTGTGTACGTCTGTTCGTCATTCAGCCTACGTTTCTGCTGAATCCTGCAGCTCATCTGGCAACCTCGAGTCAGGGGGTAGGGGGAGGGGATACACCGCTCTACAGTATTTTTATAGTGATTGCAGTACCAGTTTAGGCCACAATCCTACATACAGCTCCTTTAAGGCAGCGGCTACAGGTCGCAAAAAATTGGAAATACGGAGTCAACACCACAATAGAAAATCTGAAAAACCTCTGTGTTTGTTCTGTCAGTTCCGCCCAAAGCAAAACTATGTCACATACAGATAAGAAAGCTTTTGCTACAGTGTTCCATTTTTGCAATAATGTTGTTTAAACAGTAGAACCTAGTATGATATGCTTTTCAGCAATAAACCTACCCTTAAAATAACTTCATGAACCCTACCCCTACAGTTTTCACGAAAGCCCTGGAGCTGTCAAAAGACTTTGCTGACAAATAAACATGAATTTCTCAGTCCAGGTAACATGGAGAACAAGTAAGCCTAAACGTTGTTCATTTACATATAGGCTACTACCAACATCGTAACAATACAAAGTAGTTTGGCAAAGTTACATTTTAATTGTACAGCCCTACTGCTGATTTATTCATCTAAAATCATCTGCCAAATTCCATGATATTCCGTTTTATATTATAAATTTCATTGTTATGACTGGATTCCACGATTCTATCTGCATTTTCCACATTGTAGAAATCATAGGGCCATATGCATGTCTGTCTTAGAAAACCAACACGATGCATGTGTGAGGCTGTGTATCCATCTATGTGTGTCTAAGGCGTCTGAGGAAGTGCTGTGCTGCACTGATTGCGTTCACCCTTGCGTGCCGCATGCCCTTTGTGTTCGGTCCCTGATGGGGGCTCCTGTGCGTGACAGATTCGGTGTTCAGGTGCAGTCTGCCCACTGGCCCCCCCACAGAGAGGTTAAGTACTTCAGCATATTACTTTAGGGACCTGCTACTGACAGACAGCCTGGTGCCCATTTGGGCTCCAAAAGACTCCACGGTTGACTAGATAGATGCAAACACCCTGTTTTGAACAGATGCCATTCACTGCATAATAATTTCTTTTGCAAACAAAGATGGCCATTGGCTTTCTCCTTTTATTTGGCATATTCAATGATAAAAACAACTTGAAATCACAATGCTTCATGTTCTTGGTAAAAACACGCATGTTTTCAATTCCTCCCTGGGATTACAAATGTATTCAGAGAAAAATAATGAATCACGGCTGCCTCTTCAGTTTTAATTTAATTTAATTTAAATTTCTAATTAAGACTGTTTACTTTTTATTTGTGCCAGACCCTTAGTTAATCAAAACAGTGCAATCACAGATTGGCAAAAGGACATTGTGCCTTTTCAAATCATTATATTTGAGGGGCTCCTGTTGTTAAGGGCTCTAAATGTGATACATACAAATATATTCAGTTTTAATATCTATCTATCTATCTATCTATCTATCTATCTATCTATCTATCTATCTATCTATCTATCTATCTATCTATCTATCTATCTATCTATCTATCTATCTATCTATCTATCTATCTATCTATCATCTATCTGTCGTTCAGTCTATTGTTCTATCGTTCTATCATTCTATCTGTCGTTTGTCATTCTATAGATTTATCATTCTACCTACTGTATCTTTCATTACATAATCATAAATGATGTAAAACCTAAAACTCATTTCAGAATTCATATTTGAATATCAAAAAGCCAGAATTAAGTTCTTGTTTAAGATAAAGCCATAAAATCATGCTGTGCCTCAGCTGTCTTGCTCTTTACATCGTTAATTTAAGAGTGATTAAGAATGGCACAGTAAGATAACATCAATGAAGAAAAACGGACACTTCTATGCTCTCAAGTTGTTGTTTTTTTTTTTGTTTTTTTTTTGTTTATTCTTTCTTTTCTATTTTTTTTAAGGAAACACAGCGAGTAGTGGGAGGTTATGGGGTGTGTTGATGTCCCGCTGTGTTGAAGTTGTCTTCGTGCTTGTTTGGTATTCCTGTCACAAAACTCTCTCCTTGTTGTGTGAAGCCAAGGTTAAGGCTTCTATACCATTATGGATGTTACACTGTATGTGGCCGATGCCTCATACACCTGTAAATATGCAGTCTGCACATTTTTATTTTTAACCTTAAACAGCACTGGAAACACAATACAAGAAGGGCATTAATTATTCATGTGACTTATAAATGAATAATGCAGCTCCAATGGAAGAAAAATAACTGATTGATTCGGTGGGGGGAAAAAATGAAATGTCTAAAATTTTTCTTTGTTTCTTAAGGTATGGTGCAAAGAATAAGCTGGTCTTTTGTTCTCTAGTTTGAGCCAAGTGCAGATTATGCTTTGTTTAATTATTTAATCAAAAAATTCAGAGCTCCATATTGACCCCAAAAGCCAAAGCATCAACATCACTGGGACAGTGTTTGTTTAATTATACCTTTCAAATGTAAAAACACCACCCTGTTTTGCACTTGAAAATCTGTTTGTGCCATTCGCTTGCTCTTTTATGACGTATCTTTGTTTCTCGGTGAGGGAGAGATAAGGGGTGCTCTTGAGAGTTTCCCTACCATTCATTTACATGAATCCCAAATTTTCTGCTGCTCACATGCTGTTTGAAGAGGAAGTTGCAAAATTGTCTCCCAAATGACCTTGTTAGAGAGAAGTGATAGTGAAGGTTTGCAGATTGCGTAGAAGTGACACAGAGAGAGAGGTTTTGGCAAAGAGAATAATGAGGCCTGGGTTTCCTAGTAATTTTGCAAATCACGCTATTAAGATAATTTTTAATAATCATGCAGTATTTTATGATGGAGTAATGTCTGGTTCCGTCTGCATGACTGCTTATTATTAAGTAGAACTTCATTACAAGCTTTCAGGTGTAAAGATGCTGAAATATGTCTGCAACTACAAGTAACTTTTGCAAGAGCACAAAACAACAACAACAACAACAACAACAACAAAATTGTCTATCTGCACTGCACAATATATACAGTACATGATAAAAATATACACTACCATTCCAAAGTTTTGGGTAGTAAGACATTTTTAATGCACGAATGCATTAAATTGACCAAAGGTGGTCAGTTTTTCCACTAAAATATTAAGAATCACAATTGTTTTCAACATTGATAAAATAATAATAAGAAAAAAAAGTGTGTGGATATTGTAAGAGGGTACTTTTTTATTTTTGTCCAAAGCCCTTAATAATAATAATAATAATAATAATAATAAAAAACACAAGATATGACATCCAAAGTATGTAGGGTAGTACAACTAGATCTCTTTTATTGAATCCAAAAGTTTTTAATTATATTTTGCGACATATAAACGTATTTTAAAGATTATGAAGTGTCAAAAGGTTTTTTTTTTTTTTAGCGCCCAAAGGCCAATACAGCCATTTAATTTGTGATTAAAACATCTTAAAATGTAATAAATGTATATATTTTTTATCAACACAGGGCAAAATGATATTAATATTATGAAGTTGTTGCTTTGTTATGAGAAAGAATGTCCAGAAAAATGAATAACCAATATAAACGGATCAATTTTGAATCAAGTCATGTGGTCAATATCATGTGACAGGTTGTGACATCATTCAGATACATGCAAAGGATCACACAGTCGTGAAGCAAAGTAAATAACTAACTCTCTTTTAACTATTTGAAAAAATTATGTTTTCACTTGCTCAGATGCATATCCTGAAACATCAGGTCATTCGGTCCAACCACAATAAAATATGGAAAATGTTGTAATATTTCAAGAAAATTAAGACAATTTTTGGTAACACTTTATTTTAGGGTCTTTTAACTAGTTGCTTATTAACATGCATATTAATAGAATATTGGCTATTTATTAGTACTTATTAAGCACATATTAATGCCTTATTCTGCATGACCTTGTCCTACACAATATCTAAACTTAACAACCACCTTACTAACTATTAATAAGCAGTAATTAGGAGATTATTGAGGGGAAAGTCGTAGTTAACAGTTTATATGTGTTCCCATATATACTAAAGTGTTACCCAATTTTAATTTTTAGGTCAACTGTCCCTTTAAGCCATTTTCCTCTAACTATCTGAAATTGGCCTTGAGATTGTTTATGAACAACATTTGATCAGATCTTCCTCAGACCTTTGTATGAGGTTATTAGTTATCGGACTACAGGAGATGCCATCAGGAAATTTAATTGCACCGTTGCTGCTGTGTTGGTCCAAACAGCCGTATGTTAATTGTTTGTAATATCCAAGTGCCCGACTATAAACTGACATAACATTACATGCCGCCACCACACCCTAAAACACAGCAATACTCAATAGGTAGATGCTCAATGAGTGGACCTGGAATGAGAGATAAGGCCATCTGACAAATCTCTTACAGTCTGCATGTATTGATGTGACGCCGCACTCTTTCACCCATCCTTGTGATTTTGACCTTGAAAGTTTTCTGGCATCTAAAACCAAATGTCAAGGGAAAAAAAGGCCTGCCAAGACCTGAATTAATATATCTTGAACAACAAATCCATCGCTCAGAAAAAGACCACACTCCCTTGATACACGCAATTCAATTATGAGAGGACAGAACGCATTAATAAGATCCAAGGATCGTTGAGGAAGAGGGTGAAAAATGGAAAGGCAAATCATGCCATCACATCTGCCAGCTTGAATCTTTCTCCGTGGCCTTCTCACATAGCCTGTTAAATTTTATGGCCGTTGTTTCATGGTCGTTGGCCACCCAACATGACTATACGCTATAACTATGCCAAATAGGCAACGGGTCACATAATTCATTTTCAGTTTAATACGCCAACCCACATCGAGGGCCAAAACACTTACGCGGGCAAAACGTCAACATGCTAATCGTCACGAAACCTGAAGTTGTCTGAAGCGAAGACTTCAAAAGTCCTCAAAGTCTTTGGGGACATCGAGCAGCGCGCCTCGCTCAGGTATTACGGCCAAGACAGATAAAAAGCTTTTGAGGATTAGGCGGTCTAATTTGGCATTGTCCTTGTAGTTAGTCCAAAAGCCAATAATATGTCAGCACTCTGGTGTGAGCTGGAAGTCTAATGGGATGGAGGACAGAGCGCTTTTGAGTTTTCTCAGCCCGTGTACAGACATATGTGGGACATGGCAAACATCACACTGTGACACGGTATGGACATCCCTGTCCTCGGGACAAACATAGCTTCATTTATCATCCGTACCCAGCGTAGTGGCAGACGGCCCTTAGCGAACTCAACAAAATGAAATACTGGTGATCCACGTCACATGCAGTGTGAGTTAGGAGTGGGAACACGAGGAGCTGGGAGATTTTTTACAACCTTGACATCCTCAAGACCTGAGTTTCACAGTTTAAAGAAGTGAGGGGGGAAAACAACAACAAAAACAAGCATGAAATATGAAGCTGCTGGGAACTTGAACAACTTATTTAATGACCCCAAAGGTGAGAACGCTGCAAAACTAAAGGTGGTTTCCTTGCGCACACTGTTTATACAAAACCGTGTCTTTCATACTCTGTAAACGGCAAGATCATTTTCTTCCCCAACAGTATTTATGATCCTGAAGATTGATCTCATACACAAAAACCTGAGAGCCCCGACAATGTTAACAAACAATAGTCAGGAAAAAATAGGGATGAGACAGCGGTTGGGAAATGGTTTTATACTTATTTTGGTAACACTTCACAATTCATTAACATTAGTTAAAACATGAGGTGTCATGAACAAATAGTGAATAATATTGTTACAGCATTTAAGCAATACAAGCAGTACAATTGCATCTGTGATGTTGCTTTTAAGAAGTTCATTAAAAAAAAGTATTTTTTTCCTAAATAAAGCAGTGTTGTTTTTTTGTTTGTTTGTTTGTTTCTTACAAATTTGCTGACTGACTGAATGATTGAATGACACATTCATTAAGTGGGTTACTGGTTTAATTCCTGAATTAAGCTGTTTTTGTTTTGTTTTTATTTGTTTTTTTAATGAATTGGTTGAACACCTTAAAGTTGACTCAATACCTACAGTTGATTCAATGACTCACTTAAAGTTTACTTGTTTCATTACTGAAAAATTCAGTGTTTTTGAAAGAACTGGTTGAATGAATGACTCAATGACTGACTTATAAAAGCAGTCACTTGTTCAGTTCCTGTATGAATGTGTTTTTGAACAAATCAGTTGAATGAATGATTCAGTGACTCATTTATAAAGACAGTAAATGAGTGCGTTTACATGCACGTTCTTAAGCCGATTATGCTTAATAAGCCACCAACGGACGTGGTCATGCAAACGCAGTAACCCATTTTCTTTCATCGGTGTAAGGCCACAATCGACTTAAGCATAAACTGGTCAGAACAGGTAGTGTTTTTTTGCCTCTTACCCCGATTTCGCGTGGCATGTAAATGCATTAACCTGCTTTCTGTCAGCTTATTGAAGTGCACATGTGTGATACGTGACAAAAAAAACTCATCCTTAGTGCAGATTCAAGGAAATATCACAAACATAGACCCTTTCAAGACCCAGAAAATTGTAAAAATGTGTTCTCATCTCTCGTGCAGCAGAAGTAGAAGTGGTTCAGTCAAAACACATCTGTAACTGCATGAGAGAATAATATATGAGCCGTTTCCCACTGTCATGTTGCAAGCTTTATTTAACATTACAACTGACATAACATATGGAATACTCTGAGTCAGAAATGCAAATTACTATATTTGACGTCACTACAGGGAAATAACCCGATTTATTAATAAAGTCATGTAAACGTGGATTACTCGACTGGGCAGTTTACTGATTTGCATGTAAACGCATGTTTATTGTTAATTCATGACATACACCAATGAAATAAATCTTACTGTAAAAGTGCTACCATTTATATTTGCTATCAAATCAATGAGATCAGACAACTTGGGATGATTGAACTACACCCACTTCTTTTGTATTGGACAATGGAGTTCTTGTATTCCATCAAAACAACTAATAACTCTGGTAAAGTAGCAAAGATAAATTACACAATGAAAGCAATGAGCTTCAGTCTTAGTATTAGTGTGTGCTTTAGAGGGGGAAAGATTTTCTACAATTTTGACACCCTTAAGACTTGATTCTATATATATATATATATATAAATAAATATATATTTATAATGACATTGCAGTACCATCTATCACAGCCTTATACTAACTAGATCCCTTAAGCAGGATTTTCTGGAGAGCACCATGTCATGAAATGACTAACGCCATAACCCATACATGATCTACTTAATCATTCCACTATCCATGACCAGTAGCAGAACCACATTACATGAGCCATTACCTGCATCCTAGCTCAATGGCGGCAATTAGAGCCATGTTCAGCCCACATGCATCACCACTTTTGCCCGGGCATATCCTTGATGTCTTCCCACTAAAAGACGTGTCGACTGGAACATAAATGAGCCCCCGTGAAAGTGACATGATTTGGTATGTGGCCAATGACACAAGGTTCCATCCCATAATTCACCAGCAGATTGATGCATGCAAGATTGTATGTGTGACCCAGGCCTATTGTGCTTTTGGAGACACGAGGACAGAACGTGGCAGTTGTCATTAATCAGGACATCCCAGCAGATTAACAGCAATAAGCATTCATCTTCTTAACCTCTTAAAGCAATATTGCAAAAGCCCCGGGATTACAAAACCGCATGTGTGTAATTATTGTTCTGAGATAAACGGAGACGTGACTTCAAAAGCCCCCCAATTAGAACAGATATACTGCCTGTCAGACATCCGTTTGTGTTTATCGTACTCATTATGTGGGATTGTGAGGTGAAAGGAATTACAGAAAAAAAATCAGGTTAAAAGGAGGATTATTTGAATGAATGAGGCTGTAAATTAATGACGCTTCAAAACATTTGTTCAAGCTAATCACAGTGAAGGTCTTTGATGCTTTTTCATTAATTGCAAACATCAATTTAACCCTGCATGCAATTTAAATGCGTCATAAATGTCTTTATAGTGTGTTTATCATAGAATGAGAATCTTAAAATGCTCATTGCTGACACATATTTACCAAATTAGTTACAGTGGTGCTCAGAATTATTGGTACCCTTGGTAAATATGATCAAAGATGACTGTAAAAATAAATAAATCTGCATTGTTTATCCTTTTGATCTTTAATCTAACCTTTCATTGAAGGAAAATAATTGAAAGTGGGGGGAAAGTCACATTATGAAATAAATGTTTATATCCAAAATATGTTAGCCATAATTATTTAATTTGTTTATGAGTAAAATATCTCTGAAGTATATTCCCAGTCATATTTACATTTTTTTTTTTTTTTTTTTTAGCACACCAGGGTGATCATGAACATGAAATTGTCCAGCCATGATTCAAGCCAAATTCCCTTAATCATTCATCACAATGTGTAAAACCAAAGAATGTAGTTCTGATGTGTAGCAAAAGATTGCTGAGCTTCACAATATAGAAAGTAGCTGTAAGAAAATAGCTAAAGCATTGAAAATCCCCATTTCCACTATCAGGGCAATAATTATGAAGTTCCAATTAACTAAAGATGTTAAAAATCTGCCTGGAAGAGGACATGTGTCTAAATTGTCCTAATGCGCAGTGAGGAGGAAAGTTTGAGTGGCCAAAGACTCTCCAAGGATCACAGCTGGAGAATTGCAGAGATTATTTGAGTCTTGAGTCTCAGAAAGCATTAAAAAAAATATCAAACAGCACCTACAGTACATCCCCACAAGTTGTTCAGGAGGTTTTCAAGAAAAATCCTCTGCTCTCATCCAGAAACAGTCTCCAGTATATTAAGTTGTCAGACATGATTGGAACTTCAAATGGGCCTGGCTTCTATGGTCAAAAAAAAAAAAGAGCTTTTTGGCAGCAAACCCACCAGATGGTTTTGGTGCACACATGGATAAAAGTACCCCATGCCCACGGTTAAATATACTGCTGGATCTTTAATGTTGTGGGCCTATTTTTCTGCTGGAAGTCCTGGACATCTTGTTCAGATATATGGTATCATGGATTCTACCAAATATCAACAGATTAAAAATCAAAACCTGACCGCTTCTGCTTGAAATCCTATAATGAGCCATGGTTGGATCTTCCATCAGGACAATTATCCAAAACAAACATCAAAACCAACACAAAAATGTGTCACTGAGCACAAAATGAAGCTGACATGGCCATTCCAGTCCCCTGACCTGAACCCTAAAGAAAATGAGTGGAGTGAACTGAAGAGAAGAAGCACCAACATGGAGCTGGGAATCTGAAGGTTCTGGAGAGATTCTGCATGAAGGAATGGTCTCTGATCTCTTGTCAGGTGTTCTCCAAACTCATCAGGCATTATAGAAGAAGAGCTGTTGTCTTGGCAAAAGGAGGTTGCAAAAACTATTGAATAAAAGGGTGCCAATAATTGTGGCCAACGTGTTTTGGATATAAACATTTATTTCATAATGTAACTTTCCCCCCACTTTCAATTCTTTTCCTTCGATTTTTACTAGATTTACTAGATTATTACAAAAGGATAAACAATGCAGATTTATTTTTACAGTCATCTTTGATCATATTTACATATGATCATATTGGGCCATTAATGGTGATCACAGCCCAATTATTACTTTGCAAACATATGCATTCTCAAATTCCCTTTTCACACACACTCTAACATGCATTCTTAACAGTTACACCCTTTGAGATGAAATATCTTTGTTAAGATTAGAATAAAACATTTATGAATTAATAATATATTAATATAAAGCATAATAATGACATTTCAGTCATTGCTTACTCACACTGATGCAATTCCAAATCTGGTCACATGAACTGTCCTTGAATGGAAATGATTATTTCTCTCTATGTGTTCTGTGCAAAAAAAAAAAAAAAAAGGTCAGGGATGACAAAAAAAAAAAAAAAAAAATGACAGAAATTCATTTTGGGTGAATTATTCAATTAAAAACAAGAATAAGTGTTATGACAGCAGGAATGCTGCCCTTCTTTGTTGCATATTTGATTCACATTCATGTTTGAAGGAAACAGCTTATCTTGGTTGGGGGTGAGTAGGGAAAAAAAAAAGAGAAAAAAGCCAAACACAATGGTTTATTTTGAGACTTAAATCTACACACTGTGCCAGTGCTGACTAGTCCGAGCAGATATGGCTGGTGTGGGATTTCAGCAAGTGATTAGTCTTATGTATATCAGAAAAACAATAAATAAATAATAAAGACAAATCCATCATTCACTCACCCACAGAGCAACATAATACCCTTCTTCTTTTTTCTATAATCTGCAAACAATCTTTAAATCATAGAGTCTTACAAACTAAACTGTGTACTAGAGGTTTAGATGATTTATGTTGGGTCAGTTTGACAATATAGGTTAGTTGTAGGTCTGACAATGAAAACAATGGACCAATCAAAAACTGGCCAGTGTGCAGCTTTAATGGAGCTCTAGACACAGTGTTATAAGGGAAACATTTTTATTCTCAAACACCAAAACAACAACCTAAGTTTAAATTCAGCATAAAGCATATAAAATTACATAAAATGAGAGAGAAATGGCTTTTGACATTATTGACGAAATGTTCTCCTCCACCAGGTGCATTTGATTTGTAATTTTGGTCCCACTTTATATTAGGTGGCCTTAACTACTATGAGCTAACGTTTAAATTAATTATTTGTTTCAATGTATTTAGTGTGTATACACATTTTTACATTGTACTTATATTTATAAAAAAAACAAATAAAAACATAAAATAAAAAAACACTAGGTGTATATGACCATCTTCTTTCAGATGTCTAAGCTTACGATACTCCTACATCCTGCATCATACATCTCATCATGGGTTACTCATTTGGCGCAAGTCGACTTGAACAATGTGCGTGCGGTCGTCCGCCGGAAGCTAGGTATTTGAATTTATGAAGTTTTAAATGTATATTTTTCTCACAAAAACCCATCACTTCTCTTCAGAAGGCCTTTTTTAACCTCCTGGAGCCATATGGATTACCTTTACTATGGATGGATGCATTTTATTTTTGCTTCAAAATGTGGCTCCCCAATCACAATCATTAAAAAGTTTTGAGGAGCAAAGATGTTTTTAAATATATCTCCGATTGTGTTCGTCTGAAAGAAGATAGTCATATACACCTAGGATGGCTTGAGGGTGAGTAAATCATGGGATAATCTATCCCTTTAAGCACATTGTGAAATGCCCTTATGAGGTTTAACTAACTTGTTCATTTGTGTTTTCATCTGAGCCACTGGTTCATATCTGTGTGAATCTTAAAATATATACACCAATTTAGTCAGTTCACTTGCTATGTCTAACAGATGGTCCTCAGGATCTCCTCATTTACATATCATACATCATATTTCGAAAACAGAGCCAAAAAGATGGAATCTGGGTGTAATTAACTTCATTTGATTCATGGATGTTGACTAACATCACAACATGCTCAAATCTGCCACAAATTATTCTGAAAAAGCAGGATTCCTTCTTCTCTTTGAGTTTTGGTGTGCAATTTAGTCATTAACTAGTCTTTTTAACAATTTCACAATTGCTTATCTTGTCCCTACTCTAGTTCTGACTCATCCAAAAGACAAATTGTAAAAGCCCAGAAAGTGCTTGTTTTGCACAGTCATGCCTGTAAGCATTTGCATTCCATTAACCTTATTACCCAAAAATCCCTCTGCGTATGACATTTCATTTCAGCTGACTGAAATTGCATTCTAAATAATGCCTGGCACAAAAGTTCTCACCCGTTTCTTGTTGACAGGTTTCCAGGGCATTCTCTGTCAATGACATGTGTTCTAGCTTCCCTGCTTTTGCATTTGACATATACATTTCTTTAAGACCAATTAACTGTGTGTGTTTATTTGTTGGGTGCAGTGAAAGATAATATGTTCCTTGCCTTGAACGTAATTAAATGGCTCAACCAATTCAGCAGAATAAATTGCATTTAGCAGTACAAGGTGTTTACAGAAACAGGCTCTTCATAAATTCCCCATTTGTTTTCAACCTCACCAGAAAATTTATTATTACAGTGCCCCATAAAGAAGGTGATAATGGCTGACTAAGAAGGTACGATTTCATGCTAACTATAATGAAGAGGTGAATTGACAATTGGATGGGAGTATCTCAGACTCAAGGCCTGTGGGAAATCATAACCAGTTACAATAAAGCAATTTGAGGACAAATAGACAATAATTTAGAGATGAAAGCACTCAATTTATGACCACAAACCATGATGACCATAGCAATGTATTAATCAAAGCTTTTACTTGTGTTTTGGCAGGTTTAACTACAGACCTACATGGAATCTTGAAAGAAATATCCTGAAACACCCTGATGTAAGTTATTTTGTTTGAGCAGGACTTTTTTTTTTTTTTTTTTTTTACATTCATCTTAACAGTCCACATGATTTCAATAGTACAGGGCAACAAGGCCTCTGGGGAAAAATGTCCTTTTGACTTTTTAACTCCCTAACCAACACCAAATCAATGGCAGTCAGTCAGTTCAATCAATCAATCAATCAATCAATCAATCAATCAATCAATCAATCAATCAATCAATCATAAAAAACTAAACAATTAAGCCATCGTATGCAGTGACAAAAGGTTGATTTTGAGAGACCCCAGTCTATTTCAGAGAGCCTAATAAGATTGATATTTGAAGACCAAAGAATTCCATTCTTAATGTTTCAATAACCAAGTGAAAGGACACAATTTGGGGTAAAAAGTCCCCTTTGGACTAATAAAATTCCTAATGGAGAAATGGAGAAACATTTGCTAAAGCAACCAATTTAAATAATTTAAATAAGTACTTATCAATTTAAATAAGTACTTATCTCGCTATATCAAAAAATATTGCATATGGTGACAAATTGTATCACTACTGCTCCCACATGACTTTTAATATATATACAGCTATGGAAAAAATTAAGAGACCACTCCTAGTTCAGAAATCAATGTTAAGTGGTCTCTTAATTTTTTCCATAGCTGTATATATATATATATATATATATATATATATATATATATATATATATATATATATATATATATATATATATATATATATATATATATATATATACGGGATCAAAAACAGACCTTTTACATTTTTGCTCCAATAAATCAATAAAAAAATATTTTTTTAAATGTATTTACTTTTTTTCAAAATACAATTTAGGACCAGGAAAGGGGATCTTTAACCCTGTTGTATCCTACACATTAAAGAGATTATTTTACTACTGCTGCTGTTATCAACGGACAACATTCTACCATCAGTAAATGAGCTATCACTCTGGACAAAGATGAAAGAGCAAAAATAAACAGAAAAGAAAAAAAAAATAGAAAAAAAGCACCAACCACCAAAAATAAAGAACGTGAGGGGAGTGGGAGAGTCAGCCGGGGTTGATGAATTCCTTCTCTCTCTGTTGACATTGTGTTAGAGAAACGTCTTCCAATCTGCAACAGAGTTTATGGACATAATGGTATTTCTTAGCCTTCGCCCTCTGGTCAGTGAAAAAAGTTTCCAGCCCCAACCTCCATTTTCTCAGCTCAGTTACACAGTCATCTGCAGAGGCTGATATTTTTCTTCCTCTAATCTGGTTCCAGACTAGCATACTGTATCATAGCTGATGTAATGTTCCTTCTGATAAGAGTGAAAAATTTTCTCCAGGTGTGAAAATGTGAGAAGAATTCAGATCATGCATCTTTTTTTTTTTTTTTTTTTTTTACAGTTCATGGCGATAATTATCCTGTATGTACAATAGGAATAGTTCACCCAAGAATAAAAATTCTGACATTATTTACTAACTCTCATGTCGTTCCAAAACATTGTTTGTTTCTGTGGAAAAACTATTTTTGAAGAAGCTTTAAGATTTATTTATTTTTTTATTTTTTATTCAACACTCTTAAAAATAAATTTTCCAAAAAGAGGGCTTTTGCAGAGATGCCATCCATGAACCATTTTTGTTTCCCCAAAGAACGTTTCAATGAACAGTTCTTAAAGGTGCCCTAGAACTTCTTTCAGCTCAAAATACCCCATAGATTTTTTTTTTATTCATTTTTTAACTGCCTATTCTGGGGCATCATTAACTATGCACCGATATATGTAGGTTGCGGCCCCTTTAATTCTCGTGCCCCCCACCCCCGGAGCTCGCGCTCGCCTTGAACAATATAAACAAAGTTCACACCGCTAATATAACCCTCAAAATGGATCTTTACAAGATGTTCGTCATGCATACTGCATGCATACATTGGATCATGTGAGTATAGTATTTATTTGGATGTTTGCATTTGATTCTGAATGAGTTTGATAGTGCTCCATGGCTAAAGCTAACATTACACACTGTTGGAGAGATTTATAAAGAATGATGATGTGTTTATGAATTATACAGACTGCAAGTGTTTAAAAATGAAAATAGCGACGGCTCTTGTCTCTGTGAATACAGTAATAAACTATGGTAACTTTAACCACATTTAACAGTACATTAGCAACATGCTAACGAAACATTTAGAAAGACAATTCATAAATATCACTAAAAATATCATGTAATCATGGATCATGTCAGTTATTATTGCTCCATCTGCCATTTCTTGCTATTGTTCTTGCTTGCTTACCTAGTCTGATGATTCAGCTGTGCACAGATCCAGACATTCTGCCCTTGTCTAATGCCTTGAACATGAGCTGGCATATGCAAATATTGGGGGCGTACACCCCGACTGTTACGTAACAGTCTGTGTTATGTTGAGATTTGCCTGTTCTTTGGAGGCCTTTTAAACAAATGATATTTACACAAGAATGAGGAAGCAATGGAGTTTGAGACTCACTGTATGTCATTTCCATGTACTGAACTCTTGTTATTCAACTATGCCAAGGTAAATTCAATATTTAATTCTAGGGCACCTTTAAAAGAACCATTTCTTTCAGTTTAAACAACATTCTAATAATCTAAAGAACATTTTCCATTATAAAGAAATTTATATGGATTGGAAAGTTTCTTCATAGAACGGTAGATGCCAAAAGAGAACCTTTATTTTTAAGAGTGAAGGACAGTTCATAGTGACCACAACTAACAACTTCTGGTTTGATGTCATTGATGCCAAATAATCAAACACAGTGTGCAGTTTGAATATGCAAAAAGAGAACTGAGAGCTCTATGGTAAGATTTACAGTGAAAATCAACCTATATTTTAGTCCGTTCATCACACAAAGCTATTATACGTATTCAGAAGACTCAAAATGATATGAACTACAGTACCTTTATGGTGCATTTATGGTGTTTTTTCCCCTTTTCAGAGCTGCAAGGAAAACAGATGGATGTTTTCTCTCATTAATATTTGATTGGTTTAGAATAAGTTGTGCAAGACATTTCATTTTTGGGTGACTTTTAAATATTCATATGGCAAAGTGTTGCACAAATCAACAATTGTTTGTTAAATATTAATTAAAAATCTTCAATTTCTAAGGGAACACTGCAGAGTTTTGAATATAATGAACCTCATTCACATAAACATTATCAAAAACTGGATTCTGCTTCCATGAAAGTCTAAGAACACATTTATTTTTATATAGAAAATCGCTCCAACAATTTGAAGAAAAAAAAAAGATATACTGTATGAGTTTAGTCAAAGAAAGATATGAAAAGCAACCTAGAGAGCTGCTAAATGAGGCACAACTAAATTACACAATATAGTAGTAAACAACGGACCACCCTCGTTCTGGTCACTGACCGTCTGATGTATACTGCACACAAAAATAGCAAGAACTCAGCAGAAATCAGCAGTTCCAACATGACAGGCTTTATGTAGCTTCCGTGACTGAGACCACACAGGTATTTCTATAGTGTAAACAAGGTAACGGATTGATACGATGAGCTAGTTCTTCTGAGAATGAACTAATCACTGAATCTGCCAAGATTTGTCCCATTAAATCATGGAAAGATACTCAAACATGTTGTTTGAAGCACTTAGTAGTGAGCAAACCACCCATGAGCATTTTCTGAATTATGTCTTTGAAAAACAGTAGTCTATAAAATCTACTCACAAATTCTGTACAGATTACTGTATTGTGTGTATTCTATGAAGCTGTTTTTTTAAACTTTAAACATCAATTCAAATTGCCAATCAAAACGGTCTGTTTTTTTGCCAGAAAAGGCAGCAATGAAGGCCAGGCTTTATATTTCATTTAAAAAGACAAGCTACAGTATATATGTATATATATATATATATATATATATATATATATATATATATATATATATATATATATATATATATATATAGTGTGTGTGTGTGTGTATGTGTGTGTGTACATTGAAGGTTTGGTTTTTAGCATTCAGCATTCATCTGATGACCATATCTGCCCATCTTTGTGTTAGTTGTTGACATTTCATTTCGTCAAACTGTTACATCAGCATTTTACATTTTTATTTGATTTGATTAACTACAAGAATTGGGCACATTTTTCACAGAGCCGTCAGTAGAATGACAGCTGATGCAGGATACTCGCTGAGAGAGTGAAAAAGAGAGAAAGAAAGACGAATTTTGAGAGGATATGAGAGCTGACAGTAGATATGCAGTTTCCTCCCAAACTCAAGCCTCAGGGAAGGGAGTCAAGCTAAGGTAAGGCTATTCTTAAATATGATGTGATTTTTCAAAGTGTCATTCCTTTGGCATCATGTATTGGTGATGCATTACTATAGCCGGATTTTGCTCTATTTACTCACAACTCAGTAAGAAGACATCCCGGTCCACAAAAGCTTTAAGACTTATTAAATAGAACAATTCCATTAACATATAGTCACCACAATGTTAGCACAATTTTGAAAAATAAATAAAAAAATATAAAGTGTATTTATTTATTCTTGACAAATTATTATTTAATCTTAACAAATCTGGCAACTTAAAGGCTAACTTGTTCAAATAATACACAGACTTTCACAGCTGAACAGGAACTCAGGTCTATATCAGCCATAACAAAAAGAGAAAAGCTGAAATGATAAAGTCATTAATTTTTAATGACATACTAACTTAATGGACAATCCACAGGCCAAATGGGCACTGTCTGCCTTGACTGGAGACACATCTTAAATAGTGCTTTACTGATGTAAGAACACATCAGACCAGAAATGAATGCATTCATTTTTAATGGGCTCCTCTGTCTCTCTCCCTCATTTTCTCTCGATCTCTCTCACTTTTACACCATCTTTGAATATTTATGCATCATTCATTGTTATTACGCTCCTGCTCTACTGGTTGGTCGGTCAGACAGGGCCGGAGGGGCCATGGGCAAAAGCAGCGAGGGGTCTGAAGGGTGGGCCACCAGCTGCCTGTAAGCCACCTCTGCTCCCACAAGAAATGCCGTCCCCGACACAAACCCGGTCCCCGTCCCCGGGATTCTCCACAGCAGGTGCCCAGAGTGTTCCAGGATAATTGAGGTAACCCTGCAAGGCTAATGGAAGCAAACTAATGTTCTCCCTGTAAGCTTACATTAACATCATCATCATCATCGGGAAAAAGCATGTTGGTGCTCTGTTTGTTGTCGTTAAGTGAAAAGCAAGGGGGGGTCAAATCGCTTTTTCTTAAGAAGACACATTCAGGCGGTATAAAATGATTTAGTGGATTTGAAATTGTTTAAGTTTGAGCAGCCTGGAAAACAAGAGTTATTTTAATATCATTCAGATCATTTGAATCAGTTATTTTTTACATTTTATGTTTTCATTTTAATTTGAGATAAAGTGTTAGTACTTTTGTTGTGTTTTTGTCCTTTTGATAGTTCTTTTAAAATATGTCTACATAGTTGTTATTAATTTTTATTTCATTTTTAGTTATTTTAGTACATAAAGATAAACTAAATAAAAATGACAGATGTTGCCTTTGCAACTAGCTGAAATAAAATAACTTTTTCAAGTAATGAAATTATGTTTACGGTTTTAGTTTCGGTTTAAGTTTTGTTTGAAACAAATGTATACTCACTATTCATCACAAACTGTAAAGTGAGGGCCTCATACTTCTTTGATTAAAAACTCGGAAATAAACAGTTTTCTGATTTTTTTTTTTTTTTTTTTTTTTGTAAGATTGTGCACTGTTAAGGTAAAATGTACACAAATTTGTAACATTTTGTCATGTGAAATCTTTTGTGTGGACAATCAGATGTCCATGTTTCTACTGAAGCACAAGAATTTCTTCATACTGAAGAACATAATCATCAGGTTTTGTTCATGCAGCTCCAGTGAACACAAAATGAATATGAATACAGTATTTTATAAATATAACTTGTCACTTAAATTGCTATAATATAATCTAAAATGAAACTGACTATATTTAATTACAAAAAAAAAAAAAAAAAATGTTAAATAGCAGCAGGATCACTAGTGGATATTGAAGTTGTTCTATATGCGGCAGTGTCAATCATTGAACCTCACTCAAGGGGCGTCAACTTTGAACTTCATCAAAATAATTAGGCCCATTTATCAAGTTGAGAGATGGGTGGTATCAAGTGACAGTGCTGAGAAGGTGTACAGACTCCTGTGGAAGAGAAATACATATCTCACTCTGCTATTGACACATATGCAGCTGCACAAAATCACTTGACAGTAAAAAGAAGTTTTGCTTTGAATCAATGAGGATGTGTCAATAATCAGAGGGGTCCAAAGGTCTGAAACCATTAAGGAAAACACAATTTTGAAAAAAAAAAAAAAAAAAAAAAAAAAAGGTTTTGCATGATTTTATTCAATGCAACAGTTTAACATTACATAATACATTAGTACAACAATGTGACAAGTTGAACTGAAAAATCAGAATATCTTTCTTTTGCTTTAATGACAGCAGCACCGAGAGTGTTGACATGAAGCAGCATACTTTGAGATGTTCCAAAGCAATTCAATGGAAGCTAAATGTTTATATATGTTACAGTTGTGTGGTATAGAGAGGCACAGGCACTAACTTCAATGTAACGGGTTTTAATCATAGAAGAAAGGTCACAACATAAGATAAACAATATAACCGACAAAGGAGTGCAGAGTGAGAGTCCATTATAAAGGAGAAATGATGAAGTGATCCAGGTGTGGGGAATCCGTGATGGAGTGCTGATTGGGAAGTTTGTGCAGGTGAGAGAAGAGGAGGATGATGGGAGTTAGGTAGTCCAGGACAGGGAGGATCTGTGACACAATAAACCCTTGGGGCAAATATCTGATGAATTTACTGAAAACAACTATCATAACAGCCCATTGAATAAAAACAAAATAACCTATTAAAACATCTTTTATTTATATCTGCAATATCTAAATGGATCCTCTACGACTCTGGACCCCAACCTAATGACACACACAAACAGAAAACCACCGTCATCATGCTGGCACAGCCCACTATGTATCATGGATTTATGGGACTGTATCTGTACATGAGTGTTTGAGAGAGTTTATGTGTGTTCTTGAGGGTCTGGGGTACGACCAGACTCTCAGAGGAGCCATTTAGATATTGTGGATATAAATAAAAGATGTTTTAAAGGGGGCAGATGGCTAAATAGCCTTATAAAGGGTGATGAAAATTAAATGCACACATCTAGTACACTTAGCAAATTGCATTATATTGACTGTCAGACTAGTGAAATCCCAAGAGACACAGAAAAGGCGGAATGGTACGCTTTTTCTCCGGAGAAAGGAAACCGTCTCATTAGATAATCATTGAATCGAAAGAAGCCCCCCAGACAACAGAGTGCCCTAACACAACCAAACACACTCGCCCATACATCAGCACATCAAACACACACACACAAATCAGTCCTCGTAATGTTTCCTCACCAGCATCCTTAAAGCCATTAAATGCTTCCTTCTATTTTCATACGTCTTGTCTCTCTCCCCAGACACACTCC
The DNA here is from genome assembly GCF_024489055.1 of Chanodichthys erythropterus. Lineage (NCBI taxonomy): Eukaryota > Metazoa > Chordata > Actinopteri > Cypriniformes > Xenocyprididae > Chanodichthys > Chanodichthys erythropterus. Next base: position 6,238,926 of record NC_090239.1, read on the forward strand.
CACAACCCAGAGTAAATGCAGCCACTTTCTCTAAAAGCCCACGTGTCCTTGATGGAAATCAAATCGACAAGAGTGTATGTCAGCCTTTATGTTATGGCTCTTGTCGGTATTTTAATGGGTGACGGGGGACTTTTCCAAACACATACCGTGAAGCTAAAGTCTTATTAAAAGGAGAGTCTATGTATTTTGCATTCATATTTGACTATGATCTGAATGGGCAACATACGGTCGATTTCCAAATTCATAAACATAAATTCTGTTATGGTTTACTGAATGTTGTCATTCTGTTACATCCAAAAATTAAGATAGATTTGGAGCAATAAACCCTCGGGGCAAACATTTAATTAATTTACTGAGAACAACAGTGGAGTAAAGTATTTGAGTAAATGTAATTAGTTACTGTACTTTAGTATCTTTTTGGCTACTTTGTAGTGTTACAGAGTAACAAATATATTAGCAACTTTTACTCTCGACTTGACTGCAATTTTGATAAAGTATATATGCTCTTTACTCCAATACATTTATGATGAGTAATGCAAGTACTTGTTATGTTTTGCATTTCAACAACTTTTTCTGCAACAGTTTATTTTGGCTACAAAATAAGTGATATCGCCATCTACAGGGCATTGAAGGTACTATATATATATTGTGCGTTTTGCCCATAAACTGTAAAAAAAATATGGACGTAGTGTCTGTGACGTGACCCATAGATTTCTGAAGAGCAGTTTTTGAGGCGAAAATGAGGCCGCTGCCATCTTAGCTGCGCATCACCGCACGTCACTGAAAATGGGCAAAGAGGCTGGATGTAGTTGATCTGAGGTGCCATGGTTACTGAAACCACGCCGCCTAGCTTGACGTGACCATCTTAGCAGGCAAAGGGATCTAAAATATTAATATTCTAATGACATAACTTATCTTTATTAGTTAATAAAGATAAGTTATATCATTAGAAAGTTATAAAGGTTTACTGTCAATGTACGGCGTCTTTTTTACGATATGCTCCAGCACCAGTATTTGTAATTTGTGTCAGGTTTGCACATGACAACACGAAAAATCATCATTCATACCTTTATAATGAAATAGGGATTGCGAAACAAATTCAATCCATGGCACTTGGGTAAAATGTCCATGAGTGTCCATTGAAAAACAAAAAAAACAGTACTTTTTGTCCACAATGGCGTTAAATCCATTAAATATTAATATATTATCCATTGTTTGCATCACATTTCTTCTGAATGATCTACTCTCCATCATCGTTCTTCAAGAAACTATGCAACCTGGGCAGCGTTTATGTTGTATAACTGTATATATCTCACAAAAAAATGAGCTTGCGTCCAAAATGCAGCAGTTTTAGTTATAATATCCAAGCAGTGCTGTCAGAGTTTGTGGTGTCTTGAGAGGGATATTCTCCAGCCATAGTCATAATAAATCTCACTAACAAAACTTTTAGCCAATGCCAAGACGATCCTTTCCTTCTGCATGCGTGCACATCTACACAGACGAACATCTGTCTCGACCATTAACGCAGCAAACCATATTATTTTATAATTGTATAAATTAATCCCGAAAAAAGCACAAACACGGCAGAGATGCCAAATTCAGTGGCTGGAATTAGCTGAGGTAAAGTGACGGCTCACAGACAGCAGCGCGATCCACCTGTCAATCAAGTGACCACGCCCTTAATTATGCAGGACTTTAAGGCTTAATATAATTTAAACGAATGAGTTATAAAAAATCTCACCCCCCTCAGAGTTGTCATGAAGGGCAAAATGATCAGTATAGACCAAAACCACAATTTGTACCAACTTGTAAACATGTTTATTTCTGCTGTTTAACATGGGACTCAATGAGATTCTGCTCTCTTTTGGAGCCTGTCCCTAGCTGCCAGTCGATGAATTGCAGTTTAATCCACTGCCGTATTGGCCTCACGCGAAAAGGAGAAAGGTTGCCGCTTGGTTTTTTCCCTTACTCAACCAAACTTGTAAACATGGCTATTTTACATGAATGTGAGCACATTAGCAGGTAGTTGTAAATCACAGGTGTTTCATATATGAGATGAGGACATGAATCCGGTGATGAGGCCGAAACCAGCATGTCCAGTGCAAGCAGGCTTTGACTATTTAATTTTACTTAACATTAATTTATTGATGTATTATATTGAATATACCTTTTTGAAGGATATTGGTTTACTTTTGCCCTTTTTGAGCACTTGAGCTTAACTGAGACTTGAGTGTTTGTAGATGTTTAAAAGGCTGTTGTGTCCACCTTGATTTATTGCAATATTGTGGTTAAATTGAATTTTGAAAATAAACATGTGAATTCTCTCCTCACAAATCAAATGTTTCTAGTTTTTCACTGGCATGTCTCTTAGGTGTTGAGGACTAGTGTATCTACCTACGTTCAGTACTTGTAAAATGCTTAAAATCAGATACTCTAAAACTTTGGTGACTTGTAACTTGTAAAGGAGTAATTTTCACTGTAAGGTATCTTTACTTTTACTCAAGTTTAGCTTTCATGTACTCTTTACACCTCTGTGAGTGACAGAGGATTCTACTTTATAAACAATTCTAACAACATACAAAGCATGAATGACACTGATAATCTCAGGAGCTGATTTAATGTTAAAAGAATTTAAAGCGGAACTCAGTAAGATTTGCGAAGCTCCCCCTACAGTTTCCTTCAGTGAATCACACTGTCATAAATACTCCAAGCGCAGCTCTGGACTACAACAACTACAACGCTCACCAGCGCAGTAGTTTTGCAAATACAGTACAAGAAAGAGGAGGTGGGTAATTTGCAAATACAGTACACTCAATGGAGGGTAATTTTCAAAATTGTCTTATAAAGTCATACATTGTTTTTGAATTACCGTAAAGCATTTTGTCACTCTCGCGTGAACGTGAACATGAGGCGAGATGCAGCTCAACTTGCAAGTGCTGTTGGTGTAGACGTGCCAGAGGGGGTTAGTGTTCGCCTCAAACACATATGGAAGTAAAATAATGCCAAATGTTTTTGAAATAAAAAGCTTGTTGAATTGCACTATTTGAAAAAAAATATGCATTACATTAGCTGTACTTGCATTTAGATGCACTGTATTTTTAAGGCTTGCATTTTTATGGGCTGAAATTCAACATGGTCGTATATTTAGGCTGTGAATATTTCAATTAAAAATATTTCACACACATTTTCATTATTAAAAATTCAATAATTCATATTCACCTTTTAGATTTCACTTCCAAAATATTCATTCTGTTTAAAAATACAACCTATAAAATTCAACTAGCAATTTTCAGTCCATTTTATTTCGCTTTACAAATTCGCTTCCACAAATTCAGTGGCTCAAATTCGGCAGAAAATTCAACATTTCACATCCGGGAACTGCAGGAAGAGCAGTAGAGTGCCGATGCATCATCTCTATCTGCTGTTGGTCTTCTTCACCAGCAGGTGCCGCTAGCGGCTGTTTAAGACGAGATCACGGCTAGTAAGTCATCATTCATTCATAAAAACAGATTTACAGAAATGGAGCAAGCGGTAAGTGAATGTGTGATGATTATAAGGGCCAGTATAAATGCAGAAAAGCTGATAAAGACACAAAAGCTGCATTTATGTTTAATTCAGTGTATTTACGCTTACTTTCCCAGTGTAACTACAGCTTTCTCTCCAGTGAACAAGATAACGTTATTGCCCGATGCTGGTGTATAGATCAAACGTTAAATCTGAGATAGACATATATTTTTCTCTGTTGTTTAGTTTCCTTAACTTTATATCGCAGCGCTGTGTTGTAATACTAGGGCTTCCCTCATCCGTCATAGCTGCCATCAGGACATATAAACTCTTAACACAGCTTAATGGACTCGTACAGTGATATAAAAGACCAAACTCGCACCTCATTTGTGATGTAGGTTAGACTATATAGGCTCCAAGAAAGCAGATACTGGCATTAAGTTGATTTGACGCTGAACGTTTGATTATGATATTCGCAAATTTAGGGACTGTCTCTAAAGTTACAACATTATATATTCACGTTTCTACCTTCAATAGCATTTAAAGAGAATGACTTAGTCACAAAACCAACTGTAAATTGTTCATCTAGGTGTCAGGTATAATGCAAACCTTTTAGATTTTTGATGTTTATTAAAATAAAAGGTAACACTTTATATTAAATAGTTGATATGAACGAACAATGAACTGCACTTCTACAGCACTTACTAATCTTTGTTAATGTTAATTCCAGCATTTACTAATACATTATTAAAATCAAGAGTTGTATTTGTCAACTTTAGTTAATGCACAGTGAAGTAACATGAACAATGAACTGCTGTATTTTTATTAACGTTAACAAAGATTAACAAATACAACAACAAATGTGTTGCTCATGGATAGTTCACATTAGTTAATACATTATGAACCTTACTGTAAAGTGTTTCCAAATAATCTGTCAAGTAATATGTAAAGATTGCTATGTATTTCACTACTGTATTGGATCATACAAAAAAATGCCATAATTTAAAGCTCAATAGCATTTGATGAGAATGATTTACAATCACCAAAACTACCTGTGAAGTGTTCATCTATAGGTGCCAGGTCGAAGAGTGATGCACCCTTCTCTCTCTCTCTCTCTCTCTCTCTCTCTCTCTCTCTCTCTCTCTCTCTCTCACACACACACACACACACACACACACACACACACACACATATTCAAACACACTCAACTCAAAGTACATGCACATATACTTTTTCTTTTTTTTACACATTCATCACACAATTAGTTCTACTTAGTTAATTTTATTTCTAAATTTAATTTAAAATTTGTATAAGCAGGATAATCTATGATCAGGTAAAATAAAAAATGAACAAAGTAAAAAAAAATTGTGTGATGAACGTGTAAAAAAAGAAAAAAAAAGAAATAGTATATATGCATGTACTTTGAGTGGGGTGTGTTTGAATATGTATATGTGCATGTGTGTCTACAAGAGTTTGGTAGAAGGTAGAAACGTGAATACAGAATGTCGTAACTTTAGAGACAGTCCCTAAATTTGCGAATATCATAATCAAACGTTCAGCGTCAAATCAACTTTATGCCAGTATCTGCTTTCTTGGAGCCTATATAGTCTAACCTACATCACAAATGAGGTGCGAGTTTGGTCTTTTATATCACTGTACGAGTCCATTAAGCTGTGTTAAGAGTTTATATGTCCTGATGGCAGCTATGACGGATGAGGGAAGCCCTAGTATTACAACACAGCGCTGCGATACAAAGTTAAGGAAACTAAACAACAGAGAGAAATATATGTCTATCTCAGATTTAACGTTTGATCTATACACCAGCATCGGGCAATAACGTTATCTTGTTCACTGTAGAGAAAGCTGTAGCTACACAGGGAAAGTAAGCGTAAATACACTGAATTAAACATAAATGCAGCTTTTGTGTCTTTATCAGCTTTTCTGCATTTATACTGGCCCTGATAATCATCACACATTCACTTACCGCTTGCTCTAATTCTGTAAATCCGTTTTTATGAATGAATGACTTACTAGCGTTGCTTTGGTCCTCCTAAACAGCCGCTAGCGGCACCTGCTGGTGAAGAAGACCAACAGCAGATAGAGATGATGCATCGGCACTCTACTGCTCTTCCTGCAGTTCCCGGATGTGAAATGTTGAATTTTCTGCCGAATTTGAGCCACTGAATTTGTGGAAGCGAATTTGTAAAGTGAAATAAAATGGACTGAAAATTGCTAGTCGAATTTTATAGGTTGTATTTTTAAACAGAATAAATATCTTGGAAGTGAAATTTGAAATGTGAATATGAATTATTTAATTTTTAATAATGAAAATGTGTGTGAAATATTTTTAATTGAAATATTCACAGCTTAAATATACGACTGTGTTGAATTTCATCCCATAAAAATGCAAGCCTTAAAAATACAGTGCATCTAAATGCAAGTACAGCTAATGTAATGCATATTTTTTTTTCAGTTAGAGCAATTCAACAAGCTTTTTATTTCAAAAACATTTGGCATTAATTTACTTCCATAAACACACCACTACAAGTCAATTAACCATCGTAAGGACTTAGAAATCTATTTATGAAGGTAAAAAAATAGTTCTGCTTTAATGAGAGTTTGAATATGATTGTGCATGACTTTTACAGCCATACTGAAAGTGACAATAGATAATTCTCTTTGGATCTTGAAAATACATTTAAGAATATCCAAACTGTGAACTCAGTGTGAACAAACAAGTGTATTCTATAACAAAGACTGTTTTAGTCAATAAGTATTTATTTTTAATAATGTTAAAATTGTGTAATACTTATCATACATACTTATCATACCATACTTATCCACCACGTGGGTCATTGACAAATAGTTTTTGTGAAGTGTTAACAATGAGATTATGTGGGTTTTTTTATAATCAATTAACATTGCTTTTGTCATTTTTCGCAAGATGGGCAAAATTTGTTAACAAAAAGTCATTCGGTTTAATCAAAATTTCAGTTTTACCAAATGACACTTTTGGTTGTACAGAATGATGATATTTTCAAAAAATGCTAACAGGATTTAGAATGCAAAAGGACAAACAAACATTTAATATTTAGTACAAGTTTTTAAATTCACTCTCCATAAGAATTAAAAAAAAAAATAGACACCTTAACCAAACCAGCTGAGATGAAATCACACACAACATTAGAACATTTATATATTATATTATATTATATTATATTATATTATATTATATTATATTATATTATATTATATTATATTATATTATATTATATTATTAAACTTTAAAATACATTAAAATTGAAAATTGTATTGTTCGACGCTGTTCACGTGAGCACAGTGACACATGCGTGTGATGCTGACATAGGGTCTGGCCAATACAGAGTATTTCTGACATAGAATACAGAAGCTCTGCAATGTGTCTTCAACATAAACTGCATAGGAGAATGACAGGGTAGAGAGGAAATTGTTGAATACAATCATTATTTTTGCGCACAAAAAGTATTCTTGTTGCTTCATAACTTTAAAGGAATAGTTCACTGTAAATATTGATATTTTTTTCTTACACAAACGCAGCAGAAGGCCTTTATTAAAGGATTAGTTCACTTTCAAATGAAAATTACCCCAAGATATGTTAATAAATATCTCAAACTTTATAATGACAGTATGTGTTACCAAATGAGTATGAACTGAAGAAAGTGCTTCTGCCAGACCACTTTCCATATTCTTCAGAAAGCTTACACTGTATGTCCTGCACCTTCCCTGTTTAACTTGCATAACTTGTTAAATATGTTTTTTTTTTTGTTGTTGTTGTTGTTGTTGTTGTTTTTTACACAAATGCATCGTTTCACTTCAGAAGGCCTTTATTAACCCTCCGGAGACGTGTGGGATATGTTTATGATGGATGGATGTGGATGGAGACACTTTCTTCAGCTCATTCTCGTTTGGTAACACATACTGCCATTATAAAGCTCAGATGCATTATTAATATTTCTCCGATTGTCTTTGTCAGAAAGAAGAAAGTCATATACACCTAGGATGGCTTAAGGGTGAGTAAAGCTTGGGTTAATTTTAATTTTAAAGTTAACTAATCATTTAAGGTTTAACCACTGTTGTCACGTTGACTATTTTAACCTCTTTACTACTTTTCTGGACCTTGAATGTGGTAATTCTATGGAAGAAAAAAAAAAACTCTCATCAAACTTTCATCAAAAATATCTTAATTTGTTCTGAATATGAACAAAGGTCTTATGTATTTGGAACGGCATAAGGGTGAGTACATAATGACAGAAATGACTTTTTTGGGTGAACAGATCGTATTAATTAATGACAGATATGTTTCTTATATACAGTAAATTATGCCTGCACTTCCCAAAGCAGCTCCCTATCATAGAAATGTATATTGTTGCACAATGTGCATTGTAGTACCTAATATTATAGTTAAAAGCAACAGGTTACACAAGGCAAATAAGGCATTTGAAATATGGTGACAGAACAAACATTTCCCAGCTGATGTGGTGAAAGTCTTAGATTTGCAAGATCATAATCAGCTTTGTGTTGATAAATGTCAAAGCAGTTACCATGGAGATTTATGAGATTGTTGTAATTGCTTGAACATGCTAATTGCTGCAGAACTAATGAGCACTTACAGAAGTGATAGATAGCACTTTAAACAAGGTTTTTTTTAAATTAGTATTGATTCTTGGGCAATGAACCACCAACAGTCTTTTGAATTTTTAATGAGCAACAGTTAAAAAGAAAGTTTGATCACAAAATCATTCAAGCACTGTTTAGCTCTATAACATTGTTCTAATGTCTCCATAAGATTTCAGAATTTTTCAGATCCAAATATAGACCCCAAAAATGGTTTTCATATCGTCCCATCAGCTTCGTCATTATTCACCATAATCATTCGATTATTTTATAATGTGTTCCCTCACCCAATGGGAGCCCACATTTTTTCTCCTCATTCTTATTTTTACCTTCATCATCTGTCATTTCTGTCAGCCTCAAAGAAATATTATTGCATTCTTTTTTAACTATCATAAATTCTTATGTTCTTAGGAAGCACCACATTCTTACAAGGTCTCATGGTTACATAAAAAACGAGAGCAAATATATTGCACTACAACGCATGTATTTTTAGCTCAAAGTCAAATCGTTTCACAGATGCATCCAAGATTTTTGACTATCGTTCCTCACAAAGAGAATGTGATTCATAATGTCTTGAGGTAACTCACCTGTTGATGTATTATATTATTATTATTTGAATGGATGCCAGTGGAGTTTCGTACAGTAGTTCTTTACTTCACATGTTTAACCTCACTTCATCCTAGTTCACCATGTGATAGTGTCAAGTCTGTAGGCGTACAACACTCATCCTTTTTCTTCCTTTACTCATTCACTTTGTATTCCCCATAGGAAGAAGGAGGAAAAGGGCGATAAACATCTCGGTGAGATCCGTGGGATGTTTCTGCCATTATTATTGATGTCCAGCTCAGTTCATCCCTCATGGGAAAAGAAGCTTTTTCTCCATGCATTTTGTTCCTCTCAACTCACTCCTCCTTTTCATGCTCTACTCATTCTCCTGTGCATTTAGACCTAAATCCATCCCATAGTTCATTGGAGTGGTGAAAAAGAGGGATTACTGTGACATTACAAGGTGGTAAACTGCGTGGGTACCTTAAGAGTCTGGTAGCTTAAAATGAATGACAGTGGATGAGACTATAGAAGAAAATAAATGTTTGAGAGCTGATTTCAAAACAACAAGCTAACACTTCAGGTTGTGGTTTTGGAGAAATTCTGAAAGACCTCGAAGCTATTTCCATGTCAAGAAATTCCCCCAGAGGAAGCACTGCTCCACATTCTGATGGGTTTTGAGTGGAGGCTCACACCCTGGAGAGATTGAAGTCTTTTGAGACCCCAGACATCCAGTTTAAATGGCTGATAATCTAATATAAAAGAAAGTGTCAGGAATGCAATTTGGCTCTGAGAAGCTCCGTAGGGCATCACTATTGTATTGTAGCCAAATCGACTTAGTTTCTTCATTGTTTCTTTCCCGCTCTCTGTTCTTCCTCTCCATATTGCATTCACAGGAGCAAAGCACATCCTAATATTTTCATGTTTCTGTCATTCATTTAAAAAACGAATTAGCTGTGCAGCATTTGTCCTTAATGTTTAAGACATTCTATGGCATGTCCCTGCAAATGTTTATAAAACTGGTTCATGTCCACGATGTTAAAATGAATATCGAGAGGAAAATGGAAAGAAGTTGAAGTGTGTCACGGTTTGTGTTACACACACTCACGTCTTGTAGATTATCTGAGTTTGTTTTATTATTAAATCCCCTCGTATCAGAACCTTTCGACTCTTCTTCATCTTTGGACTTTTATAGTTGTGACAAAGTAATTCAAATTAATAAACTTTGTCATAAACACAATCTGAATGGATAAAGTTTTCAGGTGATGAGGTTTGAAATGGCAGACAAGTTATTGCACTTTTTGCTTTTGAAGTTGCATCATTTAAAAAAAAAAAAAAAAAAAAAAACTATTTATAATTATATCTGGGTCATTGACGAATGACAATGAGATGATGTGGTTTTTATAATCAATTAACACTGCTTTTGTCATTTTTTTTACAAGATGGACAAAATTTGTCACCAAAAAAGTCATTCGGTTTAACCAAAATTTCAGTTTTACCAAATGACACTTTTGGTTATACCGAATAATTATATTTTCAAACAATGCTAACAGATTGATATCTAGCTAGCTAGCAAAAGTACAATCAAACATTTTATATTTAGTACAAGTTTTTAAAATGTTATAACATTTTCCATGTTTTATAGCGGTTATACCGAATGACCTGATTTTTCGGGACATGCGTATGAGCAAGTGAAAACATGAATTTTTCAAATAGTTTTTCAAAGAGAGTTAGTTACTTTGCTGTATGACCAGGTGTCTGAATGATGTAACATCCTGTCACATGATATTGACTGCATGACTTGATCCAAAATGATCCCTTTATATTGATTACTCTGAATGACATCAATGAAATTCATTGAAATTCTTTCTCATAACAAAGCAACAATTTTTACATATAATTTTAATACCATTTTGCACTGTGTTGATATATGATGTTATAAAATCATGCCAGAATAAAAAAAATATATATATACATTCATTACATGAAGTTCAGATGATTTAATCACAAATGAAATGGCTGTATTGGCCTTTGGACGGTTAAACTGAATGACCTTTTGACACTTCAAAACCTTTAAAATACCTTTATTTTTAGCAAAATATAATCAAAACCTTTTAGATTCAATAAAAGAGATCTAGTTGTACTACCTTACATACTTTGGATGTCATATCTTTGTTATTTTATTATTATTATTAAGGCCTTTGAACAAAAAAATGACCCGTCAAGTCACTGATCTATCTATCTATCTATCTATCTATCTATCTATCTATCTATCTATCTATCTATCTATCTATCTATCTATATATATATATATATATATATATATATTGTGTTTTTCCTTAGAAATTAAATTCCATGTGATTTGTTGATTTGTTTTATGTTTAATGCTAAATCATTCATATGTTTTTAAGTAAATGGTCAGTTAAATGGCTAAAATGTATGCATGTGCATGTGACCCTGTATTTTCATATAAACACATTATTTTTTTTTATAATTATTATCCTTTACTGAATGGATTCCCATAAGAAAATAGTCTACACTGGGAATACTTGACAGAATACATGCATATGTATTGTTGTTTATGCATCTGACAATATAGATAAAAAGATCCGTGATCCTAGTCTCACAGGTCTTTATCACATTTGGCAAGTCTTCGCACCCAAGCTTTTCTTTTAGATTTTCATCCATGGCATTTTGACATCAGATAGTCGTAAACAAGGATCATTAGCATGGCGCTAATTAGCTTGCTGCCATGGCTCTGTAATTAGTACACAAGCAGTGTCTCTCAGATCTCTGGAGTTACATCAAAAGGAAATCTCTCTCAATTAGAAGCTCTGCTCCTGTGTAATTTCTCCTTTGTTTACCTTTGCTGTTGCTTTTTCAAGCCTTTTTATCTTCACCCAAAGGTTCAAACGGAGCTGGCGGCTAGTATCGGGGCTAATTGTTACTTTATCATCACCTTTGATGGTAGGGTGTCATGAAAGCTGTCAACCCATTAGTGTTTCCTTTTCTGTTGTTAAAAATGCACTCATACAGCAATGTCAGAGGGGCTCCGATGCATCTACTGTTATTGAATAGAATTATGTAATATGCTATTTTGGTAACTATAGTGTGTAAATAGCCTATTTTTTTTTTTTTTTTTTTTTTTTTTTGAGCCTCTGACCTTAGAAAAGGACAGAAAAAAAATCAGAGACAATCCCACAATACACTGCACTTACATACAATACAAATGTTGATTATTGATATAACCCTTTTAATATCTAATTTTGTGATGCGAAACATGCTAACAGGGCACTCTGGTGACATAAATGATAACTAGATTTTGGAGCAAAAGCAAGATCTGAAACTTCTTTACAGGCTTAGCCTGGTCTGGCCTAGCATTTCTAACATCAATGGTAGGACTAGAAGAAATGGTCTTTTAACAAATGCAGTGGTTTAATGGGCTTGACAGGTCAGTATACAGGATCTATGCCATAACATCTCTGTTCATAAAGCACATTAGATGGCATAGCAAAGTGCACAGACAGAGAACCTGCCACTTCATTTGGGTGAAGAAATAAGCTTTTGCTTAGTTTTTTTTATGTATTCTACTGTGAAATGCCAGTTCCAGAACTCTTAAAGCACTTAACTCACAGAACGGTCAGTTCATAGCTAAGTTCCAAAAACATAATAAAACCACTATAAAAGTAGCCTATTTGGCTTGTACACTTACAAAAGGTCTGAAGCAATTCAATATATTTATGTGAAGACCAGACTGGAATTTAGGTTGTTTTTCTCTCCTTCTATCATTCTTTTCTCCATTCTTTGTCATAGGATTGTCTTTTCCATTTGCCCCCCTCATAGTAACAGTGACAGTTTCTGTTGTTGTCGTGGGACCTGCCACTGCACATCATCAAATACGCAGCATGGATGGATCGTCCATGACGACAGGCCGCAGGAAGGTAAACACCTGCTGGTCGCTCCAACATAACTGTGAAGCATTTCTCTAGGGTCAACACTCTGAATCTGAGTCAAAGTGACCAAATAATGACCTCTCACTGCTGTGACATCTTTCACATTTCTGTGGTGTTTTCTACCTCCGGACTAACAGCTGATTTGTGAGAGACTTTTTGGACTTGCAGACTGTCGGAGATCTCAAGCTACTCAATTTTTTTTGAGAAGAACTGCTGAGAAAACAAAATAAGTCTCAAAAGTTTAACAGCAGGGACCTATTCAAAACAGTTTGAATGAGAACAAGTGTTTGTCTTCTGTTCTTGATGTGTTTGGTGTAAATAAGAAATCAAATTTGAGACTACTTATAGGCCATGTACACACTGTAAGTTTCAGGAGTGACAACCGCATTTGTCTGAGTGAATCCCCTAAATTATCGTTACATGTGTGTACGGAACACGACTCACTCTCGAAACTGCGATGATTGACAGCTTGGAAACCATAGCGACGTTCTGGCGTCTCTCATGTTTGGTATCCGTTATCGTGACCAAAGTAATATTAAAGTGACAAAACTCGTTATTTTCAGCAAACTAACACCGTCGACGGAGGCGTCGTGTTTTGTTTATGCTTGTACAGCCTGTTTCACACACCGCGCGCTCTTTCTGTGTTGCCATGGTCACTCATTACAGAGTTTTGGGGCTTGTTGTTTAAGCTCGTCTCATAAAGCAATGGAGCTATTATGGAGTTATTAAAGTGAGCAAACATGAATCGCGATTTTCAGCAAATAAAGCATTTGGATAGGCTTGTGCTTTCTCTGTGATTCGCCGCGCATAGGCTACGAGAGACACATGTTACAAAAGTGCACGTAAACGTCATTAACAACTAGTTGTCACTACCTGTATTTTTCGGGAGTTAATACGGTTGTAGAATGCGGTTGTCACTCCCGGATTTTACTGAACTGTGTGTGTACAGAACGCGATTAAGCACTAAAAGGTGAACTGACAACCGAATTTAGCTGTAGTGTGTACGTGCCCATATTTTCAATGCTTTAGTTTCTGATGGATAAAAGCAAGTCCCTTCTTAACTCTTTCCCCGCCACCGATGAGTTATCTCGTCTTTTGTGAGAAAACACTTCCTGACCAAAGGTAAGATTTTACAGCTTTCTCGTGTTTTCATTATTATAAGATAGGGGGCGCTATTACTCATCTACTGAAAGAGTACTAAATCTCCTGATCAAAACACAGGGGAAGAAGATGCAGAAACAAGCCATAGCATATGTAATCATATACAAAATAACATGATCATCAACATTAAACAGCATATAAATCAAAACTGCCTAACGTTACTGAATAAAATGTCGACCCAGGGCAAGATATAGGACTGTGCAAGCTTTGGGGGTTTTAATGGACTCCATCTGTGTTTTGATCAGTCTTTGACAAAAATGTGTTTTTTTCTCTGTTCTTTCTTTTGATGTATTGTATGTTCTGATGTTAATACAACAAAATTGCAGTGGTACGCATTACATTGGATGCTTCATTACCATACAGCAGTAGGCTATCTTACATCAGGGGTGCCTAATCCTGTACCTCACAATTTAAACCTGCAGGGTTCAGATCCAACCCTGATCCAAAACACCTGTTTGTAATTATCAGGTGCTAAACAGGGGTGAGTTTCCCGTTGGTGAGCCATGGTGATCCCATCGTTGGTGAACCATGGTCGTAAGTCCCATTGAACTCTATTGGTAATGACTGAACTTGCGACCATAGTTCGCTTTGGGAAACGCACCCCAGGAAGGTAGATCTCCAGGAAGAGGATTGGGTACCCCTGCCATACATCATGCTCCATTTCAGAAAGACGAATGTACTAGTTTTTAATGTTTACTTTGATGTGTCCAGTGTAGACACCCTCCAACAGTTGTGGCATGTCATGTTAAAAATGCACGCTGTGCAGATTTGTTGATTATTACAGAGGTGTCCAAACCTGCTCCTGGAGGGCCACTGTCCTGCAGAGTTTAGCTCCAATTTGCCTCAAAACAAGCCTGGAAGTTTCTAAAATGCCTAATAATACCTTAATTGGGGTTGGAGCTAAACTCTGCAGGATAGTGGCCTTCCAGGAGCAGGATTGGACACCCCTGGATTATTATCAGTGAGACACTCATGTTCTCTCTAGACAGTGTTAGCTACTCAATTGCTTAAACCCCGGGTATACTTCACTTTCCACGCTCGGACGTGTCTTGCATGCAGTCGCGTCTGCGCTTCCTTCAAAGTATACTAAACCAAGGATGTGCGTGGATGACAGAGTTCGACACATGCGCAGTGCAATTTTTTCTATACTATTACCAGACAACCGGACATTAGCTAGGCAGGATCGGAGAAGAAAAATAGTGCAGCCACCATTGCAACATAGTTCAGAAGATACACCAAAAAAACAGGAATCAAAAATGATGGAGAAGGCATGCTTTTGAGTTTACTCGTCTTATTTTTGAATCGTTCTTTACACACTCTTCTTCGACAACTGCTGCACATTGTGCTCAGTACTGTGCGTACTGCCACCTAGTGGACTCTTCTTTCCTGCTTGCGCATGCGCTGTTGCATTGTCCACACGGTCTCGAAATTTGGGCTGCAGTCGGACGGGGAGCCCTCCGCCCTCCAAATTACATCATGCGGACAGTGCACGAACGTGGACGGCTGAAGTATACCCGGGGCTTTATTCATGACACATAGCAACACAGCTAAAAGTTTTCTTAATATGGACCTTTTATTGAAGTAGCCTACTTTTTCCTGTTTAGACATGCCTTCACGAGCAGCCGTATCAGTTGTGTTTGTGACATTTGACTTGGGGACTCACGAAAGAGGCATCTGCAAGGTTGTTTGAGAATATGCTTTATTCTTGTAAATCCGCTAGGTGCCACAAGAGTCGCAGAAACTACATACTTGATTATTGATTATGATTTCACTTTTTTTTTTAACTTTAGATAGTGTGTACTGTTGTTGTTATACAATTAATAACATCTGCAAAGTTTTGATGCTCAAAGTTCAATTCAAAGGGAGATATTTTCTTTTAAAGAATTCGCTGTTTGGGGACATCAACAATCGGCTGGTAGGGACTACAATGAGCTTCTACATCCCTTTTGGCTGCGTGAGATTCTCCAGCTTTGTTGTTGTTGAGCAACCGAAATGTGAGCTGTTAAAGCTCCGCCCTCTTTTGGAAAGCAGGCCGGAAGCAGCAGCTATTTGCATTTAAAGGGACACACACAAAACGGCATGTTTTTGCTCACACCTGAATGGGGCAAATTTGACAAGCTATAATAAATGTTCTTTTGAGCTGAAACTTCAGACACATTCTGGGGACACCAGAGACTTATATTACATCATGTAAAAGGGGCATAATAGGTCCCCTTTAATGTTTTTGAAAGAAGTCCTTTATGCTTCCCAAGGTTACATTTATCTGATCAAACATACAGTAAAACAGTAATATTGTGAAATATTTTTACAATATATTTATTTATTTATTTATTTATTTATTTATTTATTTATTTATTTATTTATTTATTCATTTTCCCCATTAAAACATTATTTATTTGATGGGAAAGCTAAATTTTCAGCAGCCATTACACTTCAAAAATCAGTGTAGTGGAAAATGGAAGTTTAAAAGAACAACATACTGTCACCTTTGATCAATTTAATGCATCCTTGATTAATAAAAGTATAGATTTCTCTTAAAAAATAAATCTGAAAGATTTAATAGAGATGCATATTTTGTTCAACAGGGTTGGTTTATAGACAGTATTTTCATTGCAAATCAGAGGAACAACATGTTTTCCAGTGGCTTCAGGGAGAGCCAAATAGTATGACACAATGACACACACAAAATGACAACATCTAAAACACCTGATCCACAAATACGATTCAAACTGACAAGCTTGTCTTTTTGGCTCATGCTGAGCACAGTGTATTTTAGAACAGAAAATATTCAACGTGGCCCTCAAAAGTTTCCAAACCCTCTGCACAGATGGTTAATCAAGCACAGTCTTCATTCAAAAGTGTTGCATAGTTTACAATAATTATCTTTTAATCCATATGTGTTAGAGGCACACAGATTGGTTAATAGCTCGAAACAACACTCAAGCGCATCTTAGACAGCTGTGGAAGGAAGTCGAGGGATATTTAGATGTAGAGATTACAAGAGCCCAGCGGCCAAATGATGCTATCTGTGCATGCAAACAATGCCCATATGGAGGTGCAGATAACTCAGAGACAGTAACAAATCTAAATTCATTGAAGGGCAAAACCATTTCTTTTCTTCACAATGGAATTCATTTGAGGCATTTGGGTTACAGATGCTGGCTGGTATCAAGAACAAGTTTTTGTAACATATTTCAAATGCTGATGCAGGAAAAGTTGGTAACACTTTACAATAAGGTTTTATTTGTTAACATTAGTAAACATGATGAACAATGGGCAATCTTGATAATGTTAGTCTAAAAGTTTTTATCTTTTAACTAATGTAATGCACTTTGAACTAATGCGTAAATGAGCATTTTAATTATGTAACATTAACAAAGGTTAATAAATGCTGTCCAAATATAATTTACTCACTGTTAGTTCATGTTAGTTAATGCATTAACTAATTTTAACTAATGTGACCGGTAACACTTTAGATTAGGGAACACATTTACTAGTAGCATGCATATTACTGTTACGGATGCTGGTGTATAAAGCACACGACGAGGAGAAATGTATATAAACAAGTCTTTTACTGGAATATCCACAGGAGAATACAGGAACAGGCAGGAACATACACCAAACAATACATGAACAATACCAGACAACATAGGACTGGAAACACAGGGCTTATATACAAGGGATAACAAGCAGGGGGATAAGGAACAGCTGGGTGTGATGATTAGTTGCTATGGTGACAAACTGGTGGCGGGAAATAGAACAACAACAAGTCCAAACCAAGTCCAAAACAGAGTGCACATGTAACATATCGCCCCCTCCCGGAAAGGCACGTCCTCGCGAAGAGATGACAAAGATGTAGGAGGCGGTTCGGGAGGCGGACGGCTATCCGGGAGGAGGTGAAGTGAAGGGATCCAGGAAGGTGCAGGAGATGAAGAAATCCAGGGAGGTGCAGATGGTGGTGAAATCCAGTGATTGGCCTTGAGCAGAGGAGACCAGATGTTGCTCCAGGCCACAGCCAGGACGGCGACCCAAGGTGGCGTTGCTGGAGGGAGGAGCCGAGGTGGTGAAGCGTTCCAAACCACTTTGGGGAGGCGTGGAAGCAGCGCCGCCGATGAAGAGGGACCCTTAGGCGAAGACAGAGAGCCGAAGGAGCGGAGTGATGCTGATGACCTCTGAGTCCGCGACGACGTCCTCGCTACGGCCCCCCGAGGCAGCAGCAGTGTACCGGAGGGCTGAGGTGGAGGTGGAACGATTGAGGGCCGAGGCGGAGCCCAACGGAGCCGTAGTGGTGGAGGGTCGGAGAAACTCGAACGACCCGTAAGTCCGTGGCGAAGTGAAGGCGATGACTGACCCAGGCGGAGTCGCAGGACCGAGGGAGTCCAGTGGAGCCGAACGCTCGATGGTCACTGCTGTAGACGAGGGTGGCAGGAGCAGAGGTGGTGGAGTCAGGACGATGAGTCGAGGTGGAATGACGTGATCTGAGGCTGGAGGCAGAGCCACAGGATCCTCATCGCCTGAGGCTGGCTCACAGCAGGCCCCAGGTGTAGCCACGCCAATGAGAGGAGGCTGGAGTAGAGCTGAGGGCGTGATGTGAGACAGTGAAGGCTGGGTAGCAGGCAAGGTTGTGGGCTGGAGAACAGGCAGAAAAGCAGAGGGACTAGGACAAACAAAGTCATTAACGGGGTTTTGGAGAGGAGGTGGGAGAGGGAGGCTGGGCGGGACCATTTCATCCAAAATGAAAATGACAGTCTCAGGAGGTACTAACTCAGGTAATGAATCTTCTCCAAAGTCATACTCTATAGCGCTTGCCTGGAACTCACTCTCAGTGGCGGGAGTGTGGGCGGGGCTCCCATCCAACCCCTCGTCTTCCACACTGTCTTCCTCGGCGATGGTGACAGCAAACTCACACACCTGGTCAGACATGCTGGGCTCCGTCTCCGCGGCGATGTTACGCTCAGTCGTTCCGCTGGTCGCTGGCTCCTGCATCGCGGTGGAGGTGGGCTCTCTGTCTTTAGTGGGATCGTGCTGTCCTTCCACGCCGTCTGATGGTTCCTGGCTGGGCGCTGGAGTGGGAGTGGGACTGTAGTTGTCGTAGAAGCCCACGGTCATTGACGATCCACAGGACGCCAGTACCCACGTATTCAGGGAAGCTCCCTAGAGGTCCTTCCCCAGACAGCAGCGCTTTGGTGGTGGTGTTCAGGCCGGCAAACAGAAAGTTGCAAAGGCTGCTGTCCGGGAATTGTGTCGATGGTGCTAGGAACAGAAAGTCATTCAGATGTTCCTCAAGGAAGCGGTCCTTCTGCTCAAGGCAGATTAACAGAAATGCGGGTGTGTACATGATGACGGGGATGTAAAGAGAAACACGAAAAAAAAAAAAAAAACGCTATGACGGAAAACAACAAACACTTAACACGCCACAATCTGTTTGACTGTTTCGGTCCGGTATTCTGTTACGGATGCTGCTGTATAAAGCACACGACGAGGAGAAATATATATAAACAAGTCTTTTACTGGAATATCCACAGGAGAATACAGGAACAGGCAGGAACATACAGTACACCAAACAATACATGAACAATACCGGACAACACAGGACTGGAAACACAGGGCTTATATCCACCTGTTTCCGCGGGGCGCTACTGTAAAAGAGAACGTGGGTACAACTTCCGGTGAGGCGGCGGAAGTAGCATACCAATGGTATCTTGTGTGCTAATTATAGATAGACGGAGAGATCGCGCAAACATCCTCGGATAGCAATCATCGCATAATTTAGAGGAAAATAAAAAAGGAAAAGTGACGTAAACATAGGATATGTTATCAATATATTTCTAAATGTGTAAGCCTTTGGATTTAAAAGCCTTAGTGGAGTTGTTTTTTGCATTCTTGTGATCGCAAATAAATGGAAACAGGTGCAACTAAATAGGTCTGTGTTTTCTTTTTTATGTCAATATAAATGTCAGTTAGATTTAGCATGATTGATGTGCACTCCTGACATAAATTAATACATTACTATTACTGTAACATTTTTTTTATTGTAAAACATTGTTCAAATATTGATGCCGGAATCTTAAATCTTAAGGTAAAAAACAAACGTTCGCAAGTTTGGATCGTTAAATCTTGAACTGTTGGAATGAGTGTCACGTCCAGCTTGTTTACTTCGAACCGGAAGATGCTCCCACGTTTGGCGCAAGGCCTCATGGGCCTTGGAAACTTGTGGATACAAGGGATAACAATCAGGGTGATAAGGAACAGCTGGGTGTTATGATTAGTTTCTATGGTGACAAACTGGTGGCGGGAAATAGAACAACAACAAGTCCAAACCAAGTCCAAAACAGAGTGCACATGTAACAATTACAAGCATATTGGCTGTTTATTAGTACTTATAAAGCACACATTAATGTTTTATTCTGCATGACCTTATTCTAGATCTCTTAACCCTACCCCATATCTAAACTTAACCACTACAAAAACTACCTTACTAGCTATCAATAAGTAGAATATGAGTTTATTGAGGCAAAACTCCTAGTTAATAGTGAATCACTCTAAAAATGCTGGGTTAAAAGCAAGCAATACAGTAATTTTTAAACAATAGTTGAGTTAAATCAAACTAGCCAGCAGGTTGGGGAAACATTTAACCCAACCACTGGGTTAAAACAACCCAGTTGCTGGGTTTTTCCATTTTCAACCCAATTTGGGTTTGTTTTAACCCAGCATTTTTAGAGTGCATGTGCCCTATCTAAAGTGTTACCATGAGATCTTATTTTAAAGTGTTACCAAAAAGTTCACACACACATTCTGATTCTGTCATCATTTCCTCACCTTCATTGTGTTATTTTATCTGTTATTATCCCCTTCTTTTTTCCATACCACACAAGTGGATGGTGATTTATACAGCCATGCTCCAAAACTACCTTAAGAAATTGCATAAATGCATGTCTTCTAAAGCCACATTTAATAGCTTTTTGTGACAAATCTCATTTGCAGTTATATTTGTACATTTTTGACTGTAATCTGTCTTGTAAAACACAAAGATCAGAGCATATGGTTTAATAACTCTAAATCTGATGCAGTCTTTTTTTGTATAAGCTTGTCTTGTATAAATCATCATTCTTTTTATTTGTATGCAAAGCTGAAGCTTGTCTATTCAGTCTAAAATCTCATTTTGTGTTTCACGGAAGAAAGAAAAATGATATGGGGTTGGGGCCCGAGTAAATGATGACAAAATGGTCATTTTTGGGTGAACTATTTCTTAAACGATCGAATTGAGAATGGCAAGGTGTATTGTTGATGTGGCTGTCATGTTGTGGTTTTGGAAGTGTGCGAGTGCAGGTGCAGAAGCTTGTGCACACGTCGTTTAATGGGAATGACGTGAATGAAGCAGCGCAGTCTTGCTGTCAGCGAATGCGTTTCATAATGTTGTGTTGGCATGTGGTCTGAAAATGACAAGAAGGAAAATATTAAAGGTTATTAACTGCCTCCATATGTGACTCTCTGTTGACAGTGATGGAGGGAGCAGAGAGAGAGAGAAGATATCACATTCTCCATCAAATCTTTCACTGAATTGGCCACCAACCTGGATAATGTACTTGGAAGTTTTAATTAATTCATACAGCGCAGATGAGAGCTACTTACTGACATTTTCGAATGTGTCTGCAGACATCAATCAGAGAAGTATGTTGTATGTTTCCCTTTCCATCACAGATCAGTACCATAATACATTCCTAGTCTATCACTGAATCGTTTTAAAGGGTACATAACACACAGTTTCCGCCAATCTCATGTTGAGTACCTATATAGTAGTACGGCATCCTTCATATCTCTGAAAAGTCTTTAGTTTTATCTTATTTATGAAAGATAGATATGCTGTACTGACTCTTTCCGAAGAAAGCTGAGCTCCTGAAG
Organism: Chanodichthys erythropterus; assembly: GCF_024489055.1. Taxonomy (NCBI): domain Eukaryota; kingdom Metazoa; phylum Chordata; class Actinopteri; order Cypriniformes; family Xenocyprididae; genus Chanodichthys; species Chanodichthys erythropterus. The sequence continues at coordinate 6,260,645 of NC_090239.1, forward strand.
GCGAGCCGTGGGCAGAGCACAGCTTTTGCATAGCGATCGTCTGCATGCTGCAACATCATTATAAATAAAAAGAGAACAAAAACGTTTGTGATGTTTACATTATATGCACTTGTGCGCCGATTGCCAACAAAACATAGACGTTTGATGCAGTTTTACTCACCGCCCACGATCTGCAAATCCAGCGTCGAACTAGGACTTGTTTACTAAACATTAGTCACCGAAATTCCGGAAACAAACAAACATATGTGCACAACTTCGTTGCTGCCCCGGCAAAACATACTGCATCCACTGTTCCCTTAATGCTGGGTTCTTTGGGAAGCTGAAAAAGGTTATCTTTCCCTCACAACCAAAAACACACTTCTTTGGTGACATTTAAAAATCTCTGGGATTCCGTAACACAAACAAAGCATGTTGATGGGCGTGCTTTTGCTCTCGCTCTGGGTGATGTGTGTCCGCATGCTTATCAGGGAGAAGTGCCCATACAAGGAATTACACACTTTATGACGTGATACAGGGATATATATATATATATATATATATATATATATATATATATATATATATATATATATATATATATATATATATATTGGCACAGAAATACTCCATCATACGTCCAACTTGTGTTTTGAAACTTTGGCCATGTTTAGCAAAAATGCGCACGGACCGTTTTTGCAATTAATGCAAAAATCAATATTAATGCAATTAATCCATCAATATAAAAGTTATTTTTCAAATTGAAAATACACAACAAAGTAAGTTATATAAAGTAAGTTTACATATATCACAGAGTCTAAACTTTGCCAATATTTATCTTATATACAGGCATTTTACTAAAAATACATTCAGGCATCACTCCCAAAATGAATTCAACGGGTCATCTTGTTAATGTTATAAATTATTTGTCATTAGTGATTAAAGAGTATCTGGCACCACCGCAGGGTTAAATAAACACATTTGCCGAGAACATTGGTATTAAAAACGGCCTTCAATGTTTACAGTGGGTGGAATGGTGCGCTTTGATTGGTTGAGCGGATATATCGCGTTCTGCAGAAAAAGGAGACTGGCGTTTGTCGCGTTTTGGAAAGAAAGGGAAAAAACATGACAGAATAACATGACAGATATCGCATTTTGCGCAAAATTAATAAATGACTTTTCAGTACCGACCAGATACAGTACTAATTTTGGCGGAAAATGGCATTTATCGTGTTTTGGAACCAAAGTCTTCATTTGTATGGAAAGAAAAGCAGCCTGAGGGTGAGTAGATAATGACAGATATTTAAATTTGTAATAGGTGATTCTGTAAACATTTGTTATATCATCTGTGGAAGGTGTAGGACAATAAAATGTTCATCTAATTAGGCTTGTTCGACTTCATGTGGCGCCACAAAGATCGGCTGCTGTCTGAAAAAAGCAATGCATTCTGGTTAGAAAACTTGTCTGAGTTTGATCGGCGCTGCAGCCGCCTTACGATCACATGTGCCATCACAGTTACTGCGAGAGCAAAACGAGACCAGCCACCTAGGTCAGGCGCTGCAGTTGCTAAAATTCGGCTGCGAAAGCCTTGATGACGACACACTTTATTCTCATTGGTCAGATTCTGTGATGACAAGGACAACGTGTGTTGTTTCTTAGACGAGTTCCTGTATTTCACAAGTTCACATATCCATATAATTAAATGGAGTAAAGTTTTGCGTATTTGGCGTGCTTTCCGGGGCGAGGGCTCCGAGCTCGGAATTTTTGATCAAACCCAGAGTAACGTTACTCCCCCCGGTGTGGTAAAAGTAGATAGAACTATAAGTGAGGAGATGGGGTGGAGGAGGGATGCTGATAAACTCTCAGATGAACAGAAGTCAGTCTGCTGAATTTATACCTTTTGACATTGGTTGAGTTGATTAACTGAAAGCTCTCCACCTGTGCTAATTAGGTTAATTATATGAACTTGCTCCTCTGAATTTTGTTAATAAAACATAATTTAACCAATCTTGATATTGAATATCTGATTTTCAAAACATGGGAATTTCAGTTGCATCCACTTTTTTGGCAACAATCAACACAAAAATCGTGTGGTCTGCCACAAATGACATTGGTTCAGCACACTATGGAAAGCACAAAGTGTCCGACCTAGATCTCGCCATACATTTTAAAATGTATTAAAATAGAAAAACAGTTATTTCAAATTGTAATAAGTACTGTTTTACTGTACAATCTTACAAATCTTAGAGTACAATATAGCATAATGGTTATATTTACTACATTCAACTTGTCTTAATTAACTTAGTTAACCATTCTAACTCTCCTTAAGCCCTTTGATTTATCTATTTGATAGCTATATTTGCTGACTATCATTAGTGACACCATATTATTTGCATTTACCATTGTTTGAGTCATCTGTGAATGCCAGTCACAGTAGCAACAGGTGGTTATCACAGTATATAGCATATATCAAATATGTTTCCTATTACTCTGAAAAGAAGTAAGAAGTAAATTTTTTTTTTTTTTTCACATTTGCATCATCCAGTGCATAACTGTGTCTTCAAGAAGTGGATCTGTATAGTTGTTAATATCTCCATCTTTAATCAATCAGATCTTTTTTTTTTTTTCTTAGTGAGAGAATGTTAAAACAAGTCTCCCACAACATTTGTCACATTTCACACGCAGTTTAATGTTGAAGGGATGCAAGAAGAGCTCTTGTGGTCTATCAAGAAGATATCAGATACAGCACTATAATTACAACACAATGGCTCACAGACAAAACAGTAGGGGATGAGTCCTCAAAAGAAACATTTTCATCTGGAATCCAAAATGCATTTTTTTTTCTGTAGCACATTGAGAGAGAGAGAGAGAGAGAGAGAGAGAGAGAGAGAGAGAGAGAGAGAGAGAGAGAGAGACAATAAGTAGAAAGGACAGGTTGAAAGAACAAGCAAACAACACCTGCTGTAAGTCGCTAAATCTGTCTTGACTGATGGCTTAAAAGGGGTCCCCGTGCCTGTGAAATGCTGAAATGCCTGCAGTATCATAAGGGGAAGGCGAGCCCTGTCCCTAACATGCTTATCATTTTGAGAGGTGGGCGTCAAAGCTTTATTATTTTCCACTTCTACCGTCCGAAATGGTACCAGTGAGTACAATAGCTGTAGACTCTGAATAGCATTGAGTTTTGCTCTACTAAGAAACCAGGATGTGTTGAAACGCCGGCATGCTGTGAGGTTTTGAAAAGTTGTGTTGCCGAGTCTCGAACTGTGCACTTTGTCGTAGTGCATCTATTTGTGAGAGTGCTGTCATTACATTGTCAACGCTTTAGGAAAAACCCCAGAGTGATGACAGGAAACATGGAAGGCAACTTTTATGTAGTTCACTGACAGGATCGTGTTGATGTTTGTGGGACCATCTGTCACAAGTCATGTCACGCACATCAAAGCATTGCCATTGCAGAATTCAAGCTGTTCGTATAGTGTTGAAGTCATATCAGAAAGATATTAAAGGAATAGATGGCAAAAATTAAAATTCTGTCATTTACAACCTCGTATTGTTTCAAACCTGTGTGCTTTTATTTATTTTTCCACAAAGCATATGAAGACTTCGGATACAAAAGTATCTAAGTGCCATCTGAAATTTTCTTCTAAAATAAGCATTTTTATCAAGCTCGTATGTTTAGGTTCAGTAATTTCACTTTAATGGCAATTAATGGGTCCTTTTCATTGCCATTAAAGTGAAATAACTGAACATGGGACTTGAACTCGGGTCTCTCAAAGCACTATAGGAAACTATATGTCAATGTGCTGCCCACTGGGCTATTGGCATATACAGACCAACCTGAGTTGGATAAGTATTAAAACCTCATTGTGTATGATCCATGGGGAAACAGAATCCGATGGCAAAAATCCACCTGTCAGAATCCGTTCCCCCATCCCCATGATGAGAAATGTTTCTGTAGTGGCTTAAAAGATGCTGATTCTACTCTGTGTCTGGATGGAGCTTAACCAGCATCAGTGTAAAGATTTATTTTTTGAGTTTTTGCCTTTTATTGTGATAAGACAGTATGTAAACAGGAAGAAAAGTGGAAGAGACAGAGGAAGATGGGTTCAGGTAAAGCACATGAGCTAGGGAATTGATACAGGGATATTGGAATGAACAAACCATCCTGAGTTTGATAAATATTAGAACCTCATTTTGTATGATCCATGGGGGGAACATAATCTGATGGCAAAAATCCAGCTGTCAGAATCCGTTCTGTGTGTAAATGGAGTTTAACCAGCATCAGTTTAAATGGTCATTTTTTGCCTTTCTGCATTTATTATATTATGAAATATGTTGACAGGAAAATTGGAGAGAGAAGGCAGACAGGATCTGGAAAAGTCCACGAGCCTGGACTCAAACTCAGGTTTCCTGGTGTGCAAGAGCACCATATGTCAGCACACTGTCCACAAGACTAGAACTCAGGTGTCTTAAAGCACTAAAGTACTATATGTCAATGTGCTGACCACTAGGCTATTGGCATTAAGTTTGATAAACAACCAGACTCAGTTTGATAAACATTAGGACCTCATTTTGTACGATCCATGGGTGGAACAGAATCTAATGGCAAAAGTCCAGCTGTCAGAATCTGTTCCCCCTCCGCCATGTTGCATTTTTGGCATTTTTGCCTTTTATTGTGATAGGACGATATATAGACAAGAAGCAAAGTGGAAGAGACAGAGGAGGATGGGATCAGGAAAAGTACACGAGCCAGAACTTGATGCGCATGGGGAGCGAAGGCTGTATATATATATATATATATATATATATATATATATATATATATATATATATATATATCTATATATTAGACTTGTGCCGATATTCGGTAATGCGATAAATCACGATAATGAATATGCACGATATTGTAATCGTCGGCACTTCAGAATACCGTAAATAATAACTTAGTACCAATTATAAATTTTTTTATAAGGCAATTAAGAATACTTTACCCATCAGTCGTATAAAATGCACAACACCGCTGTATTCTGCGTCAAAAGGACACGCTCTCAGATGTAAACAATCCCAAAGTGCACGAGAAGCACATGGCGGAACGAGTGAAGGAGACGAGCTGAATGAAAGTGCGCGTTCACTCTCTGACAGCAGAGGGCGCTGATGGAACAGCAGCGTGCAGTGGTTACCATGGAAACCGTGCAAACAAAGTAACTGCCCTAGTGAAGTTTTTAAAATGCTTCAAACAGCCATTCATTTTTTTGTAATCTCAGTGTTGTTCATCACAGCACCAAATACTGAATACTTAAAAAAGACTTAAAAGGATATTTATTTTCAAACCTAAAATTTTTTTATATTTTAATCTGGACTACAACATGCCCCAATGATTAGAAATGTTCTGATTATTTGTTATTGTTCAGTAAAACTTTGAAAACATACAGCTTCATTAGTTAACATGTTAATTCATTATCACTAAACTGACAATAAAAATACTTATAAAGTATTAATTATTATTAATTAATGTTAATTTCTTAGTTACTATTTAATAGCATTACTAAAATCAAAATAACTTATTTAATGGACCTGAGATAAAACTAACAATAATCAGTTGTGTTTCTAAACTAACATTAACAAAAAATAACACTTTCTGTAACAAATGTAGCTATTGCTCAATCTTAGTTAATGCATTAAATAGAGTAAAGTGTTATCTGTTGTTCTTTATAGCCTAATTCTTTTGCATTTTAATCTGTTTGAAAATTTCAGTCAGAGTCGTTTTGTTTTATTACAAAAAGTTCTTTTATTACAAAAAGTTCTTAAACCTGTTAAACTATGACAAAAATGGTTTTGCAACTTATTTTAATATCGTGATAATACCGTATACCGTGATAAAAGCTTCATCAATTAATCGCAACATGAAAATTTGATACCGTCACATGCCTAATATATATATAACTAATATATATACCTAATAACATTTATTATATATTTATTATATATTATATTTATATATAAAAGTTATTTTTAATTGTTATAATATTATATATATATAATTGTTCATATATTACATAAATAGAAATGTAAATTGAGACATAAATGATGACTTTTTCAGGGGAATCTATCCCCCAGGTACTATAAGATTTCATGAATCTATATAACTGAATGATTGATTTGAACACTTTTGCATCAGCATGATTTCTAGGTGAATAAGCCCACTGACTCAAAGATGGCGGCAAGGTTATTTAATGACATCAGTTTAAAATATGGTAGTTTTTCAGCAGACACGTGAAGATACACCAGTGTCTTGATATGCCCCAGAGGAACTCTGGGATTATGGTTTTAATTGCACCTTGTGGAGGAACAGATTTCCTCAAGAGCAAAAATCATGAATTATTTATATTGGGAGTTTATGATGATGAATGGATAAGACCATGAGTATGACCTTGTCAAACTACCTTATCCGTGTCTCCGTAGCAACATGAACGAACAGATTGGGGTGGCGGTAGGATGAAGCGGAATGAAGGTCATGACATTCCACCACCCCTCCACCAGGATTTTTATCTCATAGTTTCCATTGAAGTTCTAAAATATTTTCATGTCATTAAAAGAATATAGTTCATCTAAAAATGAAAACTATGTCACACATATGTCATTCCAAACCAATATTCTTTTTAATTTTCTAAGTAAATCAAAAGAGAATTTTTGAAGAATTTTCATGAAGCTATTTTCCATAGACAGTTCACAATGAACAAATAAATAAAATGCCATAAAAGTAATATGAATTACTTATATGGCACTTTAAAAGCAGTCAGTATGACTTGTGTGATTTAAGTTTAGTCATATGATAGCTTTGCATGAGGAGCATATTAAGATATGTGAGCTGTTAACTCAAGAAGTGCAAATGAACCAGTGAATCGTTGGATGAATCATTCTTTTGAGCTTTTTAGTGAACCAGTTGTTCAGAAATAACCATTCATTAAAGAATTGGAGCTGTTTTATGGTGTCAAAAGACTTGGAATATAATTTTATGACAATTGTCTTTTTGGTCAACATTAATTGTGGCTGTATGGAAAAAATACAATTATTTTCTTGTTCAGAATAAAGAAAGTAATACAGGTTATGAACGATATTAGGGTGAGTAAATAATGACAACTTGGGGTGAACTGTCCCGTTTAGATGTTTAAGGTAAGAAATGTACTCACAATCATGTTTTGTATGACAAATTTAGAGAAAACATTTATTCATTCTACAGATGTCTAGGCAGCCTTTGTGTGTGAGTGGACTGTGGATTCATTAGAGCGCTATTATTAAGGAACACATGGGGTTGTGAGCTTGCTGTATAAGTGCGTCTTCATTATAGGCAAGGCAAGCAACAAGTTCCATGACTACACTGACTGTTTCTTGTTTATAATTGCAAATATTTTCAATTAGACATGGTGCTATGAAAAGGACTTAGCATTTTAAATAGCACCTCAATAATCAAGGTCTCTGGCCATTCATATGTCAATCTTTTTGTATGTGTGCACCGTGCTTATAAAAGTTCACAGTTGCTATGACATTCATATTTTATATCTATTCTAACTATTATATTTCACTTCTGAAATCAAATTGAAGCTCATGGTTAATTACAGGATGACCTCTTTGATGGGCACAGAGAATATGATAAAACCATCCACTTGTATTTTATTGCCAGTGGGAGGGATGAGTTTTTGTGACACCAGCTTGAATCAGTGGTTACATTTTAACAGCATAGTATAATCTTATCTAATTCCAAGAGTTATTTTTATATATATATATATATATATATATATATATATATATATATATATATATATATATATATATATATATATATATATATATATATATATACACTACCATTCAAAAGTTTGTAGATTTTTAATATTTTTAAAAGAAGTTTTGTCTGCTCACCAAGATTGCATTTATTTAATTAAAAATACAGTAAAGACAGTAATATTGTGAAATATTATTACAATTCAAAATAACTGTTTTCTATTGGAATATAATATAAAATGTAATTTATTTCTGTGTTGAAAAGCTGCATTTTCAGCATCATTACTCCAGTCTTCAGTGTCACATGATCCTTCAGAAATCATTTTAATATGATGATTTGCTGCTCAAGAAACATTTCTTATTATTATCAATGTTAAAAACAGTTGTATACTGTACTTTTTTTTTCAGGATTCCTTGATGAATAGAAAGTTCTAAAGAACAGCATTTATCTGAAATACAAAGCTTCTGTAGCATTATACACTACCGTTCAAAAGTTTGGGGTCAGTAAGAATTTTTTATTTTTTTTATTTTTTTATTTTTTGAGAAGAATTTAAAGAAATTAATATTTTTTTCAGCAAGGATGCAATAAATCAATCAAAAGTGACAGTAAATACATTTAAAATGTAACAACAGATTATATTTCAAATAAACGCTGTTCGTTTGAACTTTCTATTCATCAAAGAATCCTGAGGAAAAAAAAATATTGTACACAAATATTTTGTACATCTGTGCACAATAAATGTTTCTTGAGCAGCAAATCAGCATATTAAAATGATTTCTGAAGGATCATGGAATACTGAAGACTGGAGTAACGATGCTGAAAATTCAGCTTAAGAATAAGTTACATTTTCAAATGTAACAATTTTTCGGAATAAAAAAACGGCTGGATGTACATTATCCCTTACATATCCTATATAATGATTTTAACTAAGAGGCTGTTTACATGACACCATTTTCAACTAAAAACGGAAAACTTTTTTTTTTCCTCCGTTTTGTCCATTCATTTACATGACAACTGCATTTTGGTGGCCTGAAAGCGCAAAATTTTTGAAAACAGGTTACAAAGTACAAGTTTTTGAAAATGTTACCATTATTTTCTCTGTATAAACTAAAAAAAATGTGAATTTGTGAAAACTGTGACGTCATGCGCATGCGTATTACGTGTTCGGTCTGTAGGCGCACAGTGTTTCTTAACAAAGTGACATCGCCAACTACTGGCCTGGCATGAATAATACAACATTTTATAATGTTTTTGTGGATCCATGTGAACGGGTATCAATTTGACAATGTTGTCATCTGTACCTATGCAAAAAAAATAATAAAAAAATAAAAAATAAAAATCTGCAAAAAAATAGCCAATCTGAACTTTTAAATCTTTAAAAAAAAAAAAAAAAATCTCTTTTTGTTTTCCACAAGTCAAAAAATCATATGGCAAGAAACAACATGAGGGTGAGTAAATAATTGTATTTCTTGAGAATATATGAAACTTTTGTAGGTTGTTTTCTGTGTTCTGTGGCATTTACTCCGAAACAGAAAAGCATCGCACTGAGCAATGAACATGACGCAATTCACTGCATGGGTCTGATTTCCCGCTATCAAGGACACTGAGCTGCGTGTATGAAGTGCCTGCAGCATCCGTGTTACCTGCCACATGATCTGTCCATTACCACCTGGAAAAAGGTTGAGGGGCTTTCAGGCCAAAACAAGCAGCCTAAGTAACAGTTTTCTTCCTGCAGGCTGTCACACTGCTCAACTCCTACTCAAGCTGTCTGAGCTAATCATTCTGCAGATCCCCCCTCATGCACGTACACTGCCTGCGACTCTATTTTTAAACTGCCACTTCACTGCACTTTTCAGGTTTGTGCCAGGGACTGTCTGTCCACAAGCAAATTGTTACTCTTTATCAATACTGTATTTGCATTAATTGTTTATACTCGTATATTTTTGCTGGGGCATTTTATAGTCCATACCACTGCTTTTGTGTCATACTCTGGTTACAGAAAAATAGGAGCAAACAGATGCTCTCTCTCCAATGAATCATTCTTGCTGTTATTTTTGTTTGTTTGTTTTTACAGTCAAATTTCTACCTTAAAGCTAACCATTGCTATTGCTCAGGAAAATAGATCAAAGTTAACTGAAGACTTTGACCTTTTGTGATAACATGTCCAGATGGCAACATGCTTCAGTAGTGTCACACGATATGGGGTAAGTTGTCACAACTGCTGTTAAATGGAAATTCATTCAGTGTTTCTACCTTAATATTATACTTTTTGTGCGCCAAAAAAACCCCCAAAAAAACGATTTTTCAACAATATCTCGTGATGGCCGATTTCAAAACACTACTGGAGCTTTACGAATCGAATGAGTGGTTCGGAGCGTGATTTCAGCAGTCTAGCTGTTTGATACGAGATCCGAATCACTGATTCGAAACAAAAGAATCATAAAGTTATTCTATAGTCTTTGAATTAACCCTTTCAAGCAATAGTTTAAAATATTGTGTATTTATATATCTATATATATATGAACGCATATATATATATATATATATATATATATATATATATATATAGATATATATATATATATATATATATATATATATATATATATATATATATATAGGCAGCCACAATGACACTGTATGACAGATGGATCGCTATTATTTTGTTTTTCCTTTTTTATTTAAAACATTCACAAACTTGCTTACCATGTCATCAACTATCTGATATTCCGATTCTCAAATATATGTAAATGAATGTGTTTTGTCATTTAAAAACCTTTATAAATGATCTTTATCTTGATCTGTAACGCGAGATGGGCGCCGCCATCTTAATTTGCCCCGCAGTTAGCAGAGTCCTGTCAGTCGGATTTACAGCAAGTGGATTCTTCAATTTGTCCCGAAATATATGCAAGTAAGTGGCTGGTGAACTATAGTTACTTAGGCCCATTATGTGTGTCTGATATGAATAAATGTCAGCAAATTATATTTTTATATATGTCTGACATCAGCGTGTATTTTATAAACTCTAAATATAGCCTATTGTTATACGTAATCGGCGACAACATGTGCATCATTATTTTTAACCATGTCAAAGAATTATTTCACCTGTCGCCGAATATGTTCCCCTCCAATGTAGTTCTTATAGTAATGCACTCTGTCTCACTGCCTGTATTCACTTTTGTGTCCTTAAACATTCATTTTTGGGGGTCGACAGCTTATAAAAACTTAGTTCTGGGTTTTTTAGCTTGTTTTCTGTACACCATGTCACATAGCAGCTTTTAGACAAGCTCCGGGTGGGCGTGGTTTTCAGATTATGACGCGTGTCACTCTGTCTCTATAGACACTGTGACAACTAGCCCCGTGTTCCACTGTATCTCTTAATATCACCTTTTTCTTACACTAGGTTTCACAATGAGATGAATGACACTGATGCTATTTGATTTAACTTGACCAAGGGCATTTTCTAAGACTTTTGTTGCAAAGTCAATTCCCTTTACTGATTGAAGTAATATTTCTAAATCACTCACTTCTGCAATTCTTCTCTGTTCCGGTGGTACTTAGGGGCATTTTAATTAAATTAGGCTTAAATTGTCTTGCAGTCATTTTCACTTATAACATCAAGAATGGGCCTTGGTTTGCGCTCTTTGTGAACCCAATTAAATCTAATATCGTTTTATAGCTGCAGAACAGAATTATTGAGTAGTCCTAATTTATCTGTTCATCTCGGCTAGACAATATCTTACTCAGACACTATTTATTTTAAGGGCCGCAATGGAAATCTGCAAGTATGTGAGTTTATTGTCTTTTTTATTGTCAGTCTTTGACAAGTTGAGATGCATCTTGATGATATTTAGAAGTAAACCAGAAAAGCTCTTAATATTCGCATGCTTTCAAAATTGCTTTAATTCGGCACAGCTATTTCATAACCACAAAGTAATTTACTCTTTATTGTCAAATACCATAAAAGTGATCACACCACAACTGCATCTCAGAGATTATTAGTATTGTTTCCTCTTAGCTAATGAGGATGAAACATAAATCTTGACCTAACACAAAAGCAATAAAATATTAGCTTTTAGTGTTCAATTATCTGAGTGGGTGAGATGTCTCTCTCTCTCAGAAAAACTGCCATTGTGGGAAGTGTGAACGCTTATGCTCTTCATGCATGAGTTTTTGTCTAAATGGATTATAAAATAAGACGTGTCAGTGCATTGCTGAGCTGTTGATTGACAATCATATGGCCTTCACATGTAAGTGTAGATCTGATTTTGCAGAAATCACTGTTAAATTGATCTGAGGCTCTGTTTACATCTAGTATTTACATCTGCCGCAGGTGGTCTGGTTGAAAGTTGCCAAGTCGAGGCAGATTTCTGTTTATACCTATGCATCTCAAATGTATCTCCTGTGACCAATCAGATTTAATCAGGGGAGGTCTTTGATTTCATGAATACATACATTGCTTACTATATCAGCATGTTGATGAAGTGCAAAAATCACACAAGAAAATCCACATACTGTTGCTCTATTTTTTCATGTTAATCTTACCTGAACAATGAGCTGAATTTTCATTGTTATTTTAGTTGAGTAGCTGCATTAACTTGCATTATATATATATATATATATATATATATATATATATATATATATATATATATATATATATATATATATATATATATATATATATATATATATAATTTTTTTTATTTTTTATTATTTAGATTCTTTTTATCCAAGCACTTAAAACAGATGGTTTGCTGGTATTAGCTGGTTTGCGGGTCAGATTATTTATTTATTTAATGATTGATTTATTCATTGAAAGAGGCCTGTTATGCTCACAAAGGCTTTTATTTGATGAAAGAAAAGTAATATTGTGAAACATGTTTAATTGTACATTTAAAATAACTATTCTTTTTTTATTATTATTATTTTAATAGATTTTTAAAATAGATTTATGGCAAAGCTGAATTTTCCATCTTCATTGTCACATGACTCTTCAGAAATCTTCTAATATGCTGATTTGGTCGCATTATTATAAGTGTTGAAAACCATACCATACTTTTTTCTGGATTACTTGATGAATAGAAAGTTCAAAAGTGCAGCATATAGGTTTTTTGTTTTTTTTTTTTTTTTTTTTTTTTATATATTTAAATGTTTTTTTTACTGTCACTTTTGATCAGTTTAATGCATCAGTTTAAATGTAGCGAAATCTATAACGAGTATATCAGCACGCTTTGATTACCTACAGCTGAATCACAGCTGTGCTGACATAGAGCCATATCGCATGGCTACGAGTGTGATGTTGTGTTTATTCAACATTTCGATGGCACGAGTGTGTAAATAAATAAATAAGAAACCACGGCGTGTCTTTAAAAACCCCTTTTGTGCAGAACCTTCCGCCACTGATTCAAATGTATTAATGTAACTTATTAGGCACTAATGGACCCTTCCTCAATACCAAATACAACATATTTATATAAAATAATTTTTATTGATCAACAATATTTAAATGAACAACAGTAGTCATTATAAATGACAGTAGGAAATAAACACAATTGTACAATTCAGTCAAATGTGCAAAAGCAGTGCTCTACAGCAGTGTTTTCCAACCACTGTGCCGCAGCACACTAGTTTGCCATGACAGGTTGTCAAGTGTGCTGTGGATAATTACCAAATGCCAAAAAATAAATAAATAAAATAAAATAAATGCTACACAGTTAAGTGTAATATATTGTCGGTGTCGGGCGGCAACCTCGTGACATACTGATGGGGTAGGCCTACGTTAAACGTTTTTTTTTTTTTTGTGTGCAATTTATTTTTTTTTGTCCTATTTTTACAATAAGCTTTAAACAAACATTAAATTTAAATATAATTAATAATAAAAATAATTGCATTTATATTTTGTTAAGAAGCATATATATATATATATATATATATATATGTGTGTACAGTATATACTTTATTTTGACTTAAAACAAACACAAATTTAAATGTAGTAAAATAAATATTTTTATTGACAATTCTTTGGATTTAACATAGCACAATTCGATTTGCTCTGGAACAAGTAATAGATTAATAAGACCAAAGATTGCCGAGATGAAGCTTTTCTCAGCGGGTACACGAGCACTGAACGACCACTGACTGCCTGGAGCTCACATCTCTGGAAAATGTCTAAACAAATTGTAAAATAGGCGCTTTGATTAAATACACAAGTCACATATTTCAGGTCTAGACAACTAAATTCTTGCCTAAAAAACTCTTAAAACTACAGTTTGTGGTGCAACAAGTGTAGTATTCCCAAAAATTACAGTGGATTTGCTCAGCTGCTATGACGGTCGCTTCAAGCGTAGTGACCAGGGAGTGACACAAATGGTAAAAAAAAAAAAAAATCAATAAATCACTAAAATATCCCAGCTATCAGCCAATCAGATTTGAGATCCAGAAATAACTGTTGTGTGTGTGTATATATATATATATATATATATATATATATATATATATATTTTTTTTTTTTTTTTTTTTTTTGCTGGTCACTAGTAAGTTATATACAGTATATTTTGATACTCATACAATGTTGTACATGTCATACATGTTGTAGTCCCTCCCAGGTTTCTTAAGTAGCCTAACCAGCAAGACTTCATAGCTCAGCCAATAAAATCAACCACATGACTGTGAGTCCTTTTCAGTAAATTCTGACTGACCAACTATTCCATAGGCATAATGGTTTTTATACTGTACAAACCGTATTTTCTATCCCCCTACACTACCCCTACCCCTAAACCTAACCATCACAGAAAACTGTGCACATTTTTACTTTCTGACAAAAAATCATTCTGTATGATTTATAAGCCTTTTGAAAAGTGGGGACATGGGGTAATAAGTCACCTCTTTTTGTAATACCTATGTCATACCCATGTCATTATACACATTTGTGTCCTGATATGTCACAAAAGCGCGCGCACACACACACACACACACACACACACACACACACACACACACACATATTTAAATAGTGTGTCTAAAAAATTATTAATTAATTTATTTAGTTGTTTAATGCAAGCAATATTCAACACATGTGCCACCATATGGACCACTTTAGGCATCCTAGATAAACTTTCCTGTAAATGTGAATGTTGTGTTACCCTTTTGGTAGATGGTTTGAATGGCTTTTATTTGAATTACTTGCGTTATGTTGGTCTAAGATGGTTTTCACCATGTTTTTTTTTTTTTTTTTTTTCCTAATCTTTTGAACTTTATTGTAACTCAGAAACCTGGTGATTGTGTAGTTTAATGCCATACTTACTTCTGGTTGATGTTGCCCATACATGATGCTATAAATGCAATGTGGTTCACAAAATGTTTGACCTGGTTTCACTTTTAGATCAAAAAAACTTGTGAAATATATATTTCTTATTAAAAAAAAAAGTTTGACGACTTCTGCTGCTTACAAAACTGTGGATGAATCAAATGGCCTTCGGCTAATAAATGCACAGTATACGAATGTATTATAGGAGTATAATGTGTGAAGTGACTCAGAATGGAGAGATTTATTAATGACTCCATTATATTATATGAATGCTGCTCCACTATAGCTGTAGCCATCTGCAGTTGCTCATTTAATAAGAACACTTATGATTTCATTTGTGAAAGTCTGTGTTTTGCTGAGGACTCTCTGTAGCAGTATTTTCTTGAAGTGAGAGGAGATCTCCGTCACTTTATTACAGTGTTCAGTTACACTTTATTTCGATGGTCCACTTTAGAATTATCTTGATTGGACAATCTTTATGTGCACTGTTGTATCTCTTCCTGCAAATGTGTATGTAGCTAGGAAATATTTGGCTTTGTTTCAGGCTGGTGAATTTATGCCTTAAGGAGGTATCTCAAACTGTCTAATATGGAAGCTGTGCCCCTTAAGGCCAAAGCCTTTTGCCAAATCCAAAGAATTGTCAATAAATGTATTATTGTCAGAAGCAGTCCTGACTGAACTATAAGAAGCTTTGCAACTGCATGTCAACTAACTCTTATTAGAGTATCAGTAGACTTGTTAGGTTAAGGTTAGGTGTTAGGGTTAGTCAGTAGAATGTCTGTTGGGGAGCATCAAAATGAAGCGTTAGCAGAGATCAGACAGTCTACTAATACTTAGACTTCAAGTTGAGAAGTCATTACAAAGTTACGTATAGTTAGTGTTACCCAGTGTTCTTACCAACAGTGTGTCTGGCAGAAATGCCACAGCTTTCTTTGGCATTTAAAGTATTTTTCTTGGCAGGAAACCCAGTTAAACACTTGAAGTAGTAAATTCCTTACATTCTACCTCTTAAAGTGAAGTATGGGATTTTTGGAGTTGCACTAAATAGCACACATAAAACGTCCCTCCTACATGACAGATTTCATTGAAATAGGAGTCCTGAAAAATCGCCTGTCTCTGTGACAGCCCTAGGCTCTGTA
The DNA here is from genome assembly GCF_024489055.1 of Chanodichthys erythropterus. Lineage (NCBI taxonomy): Eukaryota > Metazoa > Chordata > Actinopteri > Cypriniformes > Xenocyprididae > Chanodichthys > Chanodichthys erythropterus. The sequence goes on from NC_090239.1 coordinate 6,276,852, forward strand.
AATGGCAGAAAATAGTTACTTTTTAGCCATCAAGATCTAGAAATGCTCCCTGCCTGCAGATCATTCCACACATGCCACACATTCACGTTTATTGCGATCTCAGAATTCAGGCCAGTTGATAATACCCAGAATATCAAAATCAACTGAAGGCAGCAGATCCTTTTCCTATTTAGCACTTAAACTCTGGAACAATCTTCCTAGCATTGTTCGGGAAGCAGACACACTCTGTCAGTTTAAATCTAGACTAAAAACACATCTCTTTGCTCTTGCATACACATAACACATTATCAATACATTAACATTTTTCAAATTCGTTAAAGGATTGTTACGCTGCAATATTTAGGTCGGCCGGAACCGAGAACATTTCCTATAACACTAGATATACCTGTACATCAGAATAAGAATGGCATCTCCGCTAATATCTGTCTCTCTGCTTATCCTGAGGTTTGCCGGGTGCTGGATTCAGGCCGTATCCAGATCAGATGGAGAACCAGTGTCTGGACCTGACTACAACGTAGCCCAGGAGACAATGGGCCTAAAGATCCAATTCTGGCTGCATCTATAATTCAGATTTTTAATCCCCATATCCGCTTACATATATTTATATATAATCTATTTTTAATCTCTATAATAAAAATGTATAATTCAGATTTTGATCTCCATATCCATTTACATATATTATATATATGTATATATATATATATGTATATATATATATATATATATATATATATATATATATATATATATATATATATATCTTCCCAGGGGTTTGGTCCCTCCTAGGACTTTTTTCCCAGTGCGAGCACGCTGGGTTTTTCTCCTAGGGGTTTTTTTCCACCCCTGGGAGTCAGCCGACTTTGGCTTAATTTAGCACCATCTTGTATATGTTACATATTACCACGCTTGGTTGTACAGCTTATTTTTAACCACTTCCCTTTTTCTGTGCTTCTAATATGTAAAGCTGCTTTGAACAATTACCAATTGTAAAAGCGCTATATAAATAAATTTGATTTGACTTGACATGCTGGTCACTAGTAAGTTATATACAGTATATTTTGATACTCATACAATGTTGTACATGTCATACATGTTGTAGTCCCTACCAGGTTTCTTAAGTAGCCTAACCAGCAAGACTTCATAGCTCAGCCAATAAAATCAACCACATGACTGTGAGTCCTTTTCAGTAAATTCTGACTGACCAACTATTCCATAGGCATAATGGTTTTTATACTGTACAAACCGTATTTTCTATCCCCCTACACTACCCCTACCCCTAAACCTAACCATCACAGAAAACTGTGCACATTTTTACTTTCTGACAAAAAATCATTCTGTATGATTTATAAGCCTTTTGAAAAGTGGGGACATGGGGTAATAAGTCACCTCTTTTTGTAATACCTATGTCATACCCATGTCATTATACACATTTGTGTCCTGATATGTCACAAAAGCGTGCGCGCACACACACACACACACATATTTAAATAGTGTGTCTAAAAAATTATTAATTAATTTATTTAGTTGTTCAATGCAAGCAATATTCAACACATGTGCCACCATATGGACCACTTTAGGCATCCTAGATAAACTTTCCTGTAAATGTGAATGTTGTGTTACCCTTTTGGTAGATGGTTTGAATGGCTTTTATTTGAATTACTTGCGTTATGTTGGTCTAAGATGGTTTTCACCATGTTTTTGGAGAGTGTGATTTTGGAGGGAAAGTGTGTGGTTGTAATTAGCAAAACAACTTACAACACTTTAAACATAATTTTAGAGAGTTACACACTTGACATGAGCAGGACCAATTCAACCTCATCTCCATGGTAACTTGTGGCATTTTGGAAAAAAAAAAAAAACTGAAACTGAAGGCAATGCTGCTGTTTTTTAATGAAGGCTTATATGAGAGCTAGATTTGGCCCCAAATCCATCAGCAGCATCCTGGCATCACATGGGGAGCATTTATATCTCTCTCTGTGTCTAATTAGATATTTTCCCTCATTCTGTGAGAAGACAGTCCGGTGCTGAGGAGAGATAAACAGGGAGCAGGGTGTAAGCAACACAAATCAAGCACACATACAAACAATTCCTCAGGCAGAATAAAACATGCTTGAGATCGTCTACTGATGAATGATACAAGACCAAAAATATGATCAATATTTCATAGTTTAGCAGATGCAAGCTGTAAAGATAAGCTTACTGCTTACTAATAAATGAATCAAATATGAAGCCTGCAAAGTTTAAAATAGATACAATGTAAAATCATGCCACACATTTTCCATAAATAGTGTACAAATTAGGAAATTTATATGAAGTCTGGCGTTTTAAAGACCCTATTACCCTTATTAATCTGCAAAATAAAATTATGTCTAAATACAGTCTAAAACCCTGATTTTTTTTTTTTTTTTTTTTTTGCAATTTTTCCTTTTTTGTCCTATTTTTACAATAAGCTTTAAACAAACATTAAATTTAAATATAATTAATAATAAAGAAATAATTGCATTTATATTTTGTTAAGAAGCATATATATATATATATATATATGTGTGTGTGTGTGTGTGTGTGTGTGTGTGTGTGTGTGTGTGTGTGTGTGTGTGTGTGTGTGTGTGTGTGTGTGTGTGTGTACAGTATATACTTTATTTTGACTTAAAACAAACACAAATTTAAATGTAGTAAAATAAATATGTTTAATAATAATAATAATAATAATATTAATACATTAATAACATTGTAATAATGAATTAATAAAAATTGTAAAGTAATGAATGAATTAAAATCAGTGACAATTGTTGCAATTATTATATTTTGTTAATATATTTTTTCATTGATAAACATATATTCTTATATTATTTGTTAATACAACCAAGAATATTTTTTTCTCCATACAATCTAAAAAATGTTGGGTTGTTGCAACCAGGTCAAATATGAACAAGCCCAACCGTTGGGTTTAAAAGCTTTAAAAAATTTAAACCGACAATTGGGTTTGTCCGTATTTGACCCAAACATGGGTTGAAACAACCCAGCATTTTTTGGAATATAATAACTTTGGTAATAGGTTTGAATGACTAAGTTTGTGTGTGTGTGTGTGTGTGTGTGTGTGTATATATATATATATATATATATATATATATATATATATATATATATATATATATATATATATATATATATATATATATACATATACACACGCACACACACAGATATTGATGTATTTAAAGCTAGCTGTTTTTCATTCTGGGTTAACTTTATGTAAGATGACTGTTTATTTGTAGAGCGTCATGCATATTGTATTGCTCCACCGCAGTCACAGATGGCTGTTTACATTTGTTTGCTTTCTGCTACTTTCTTTTTATATCTTTGAATTCCGAAACCCTCCGAATGTATCCATGGGGAATTTCATCGCCTCTCCATGTCTCCCCCTCAGGAGGCTTCCTGCTAAATGAGTAAACTTCATTTTCTTAACAAGCACGCTGATCCTCCAGTTGTTCAAGAAGGCGTTGGAAATCAGCATAAGGCCTGCAGATTCACAGTTGTGTTGTATTGCTGTCACTCTGGCACCGGATGCCAAGCCTAATAGTGTGATTTTGGGCAGAACCTGAGGTGAACTGTGCTGTAATGTGTTTGAGATAATGAGAAGCTGTGCCTTTCTGCAGCGTTCTGTGAGTCGATGCCATGCACCACAGGGCTTCCATCAAAGTGACATAGAAACTCTTTGCCAGTCAGCCAATAGCCGTCCTGGAGAGGCAGACAGATTTCTGGGCAGGCCCTCCTTCATTGCTCTCAGTACTTTAGGGAATCTCTGGAGGCCTGTACTTGAGAGGCAGTAGGCATCTGTAAGTGTGTCATTTGCATGTCTTCTGTTTGGAGATCGGTCCTGATTTTAATTTTTTTTTTCTTCTTCTGTTGTTTTGGGAGAGTGCAGTTGAGGGTGGACTTTGATCCGCTGTGCTTGCGTGTGTGCGTGCTTGTTTTCATGATTTATGAGGACACAAATTTGTATAATAACATGGGTATTACACTAGTATCACGACATAAACGTTTTATGAGGACATTTAATGAGTCCTCATATTTAAAATAGCTTTAAAAACATACTAAACAATGTTTTATTTAAAATGTAAAAATGCAGACAGTTTTCTGTGATGGTTTAGGGGTAGGGGTAGTGTAAGGATAGAATGTATAGTCTGTACAGTATAAAAACCATTACGCCTATGGAATGTCCTCACTTTGATAGCAAAACAAACGTGTGTGTGTGTGTGTGTGTGTGTGTGTGTGTGTGTGTGTGTGTGTGTGTGTGTTATATACTCAATTTATCTAATAAGTATAATTTATTTAACAAAATAATAGAAAATGTTGTACACAGTAAAGATGTTTCAGCTAGTTACTTAAATGAACATTATACTTCTAAATGTCTAAAAAATAAATTAAAAAATAAAATAGAATAAACATTGAATGAATTAGTTACCTTTTCCAATTTCTTAAAATGTCAACATTTAAAATTCATGTGTACATATTGTTTCAAATGACTTAATTTTGGCACTATTTTAGAAAGCTCATTATGCAAACAAATTGAAAACTTAAAAAATGGAAGTTTAATTAATCTGTGGATAAAATGAGTTGCATTCACAGTTATTTATATTTAAATAGAGATTTATTCATTAAGCAGATGCTTCTTTCCAAAGTGACTTACAAATGAGGGACATCACAAACTGTTTGTCATTAATTTTCTGAGTTGACAGAAGCAGCTAGAAGGTTGTGTACTCTACAGTAAAGACATATTGACAAACACATCAAATAAATGCTTCCAAATATAGCTGAGAAATGGCATACATACTTTGTTTCAGTGAACAGATTGCATGCATTTAGATAGAATAACAAATCAACCACTTATGCGTCTAACTAGACTAATGCAGCTGAGATTCTTTTGTTTTCTGCCTGTCCTTCTCTTGTTGTCTCTCCAGAGTCCATCCTATGAGATGAACCTCAATAAAGAAATGGTCAGAGTAAATAATGACTGCACCACATGGCGTTCCTGTCATCGGTGGCCCATTGCTGAGATGAGTGAGGCTTTAAGCAGTGGGAGATTTTAGCTGGTTTGTCCCACTGTGTTTTGATTGCTAATACACAGCAGTGTTGTTCCAATTACCAACCCTCTGGTGCCACTAGACTCTACCAAAGCCCATCTGAACCGTCTGTGTTTGTTAGGGACTTAGTGCACTGTCAAACTCATAATTACAGGGAGAGTTTTGATGGCTCTCCTTCAGTGAATGTTGCTCCATTTTCAGTCTAAAGCACACTAACGTCACTCAAGATCTGGAGTATTGTTGTACTGAATCGGTCATAAGCACAAGGACACAGGCCTCCTATAGTCTCTTGCACACACAAATAATTCAATTAATGGAGCTTCTCTGAATGCAGTTTGACTCAGCAGGGAGGGTGTTTGTTTGGGTTTTTTGCACTTTCTACATAATGCAGTATTATAGCCAGTTATTCATCATGACTGTGGCCGATATCTTGTGCATAAACCACATCTCTAACAAGCTATCAAGCTATGAGTGTAAACCACAGATGAAGTTCAGTTCATATGTTCATAAGTTGAGTTCATATGATGTGACATCAACATATTGGATGTTAATCATTAAAGATTCTCAATGCATTTATACATATGTAAAAATACATATGTACATCCGAAAAAATATATTCTATTTACAAACAAGAGCCTCAAAAGTGCAATGTATGGACAGGTGATACTTCAATATAAACACCAATGTACCTGTTAGTGTTTGTTGATAGTAACATTGGATAAAACAAAATCTCATCTTATGATTTTAAAACATATTTACTTAAAATTAAGTTAATTTAGAAAACAGCAATGTTACAATATATATATATATGTATTAGGGCTGTCAAACGATTAATCGCGATTAATCGCATACAAACTAAAAGTTTAAGTTTGCCTAATATATGTGGGTGTACTGTGTGTAATTATTATGTATATATAAATACAAACACATTCATGTATATATTTGAGAAATATTTACAAGTATATGTATTTATTTATATATATAATATAAATACAAATATTTAATATAAATACAAATATATTTATATATTTTATTTATATATAAATACAAATATGTTGTACATAAATAACATATTTCTCTTAAATATATACATTAACTTGTGTGTATTTATATATGTATATTAATTACACACAGTACTCACACATGTATTATGCAAACTCAAACTTTTATTTTGTATGCGATTAATCGTGATTAATCGTTTGATGGCCCTAATATATATATATATATATATATATATATATATATATATATATATATATATATATATATATATATATATATATATATATATATGAAAAATTAGGAGAATCAATGAATTGTGAACTTGAAGCCATTGTGTAAATAATATGTAATCATGTAATCCATAAAAAAGTAACTGTAGTCTGACTCTAGTAACTACAGTAACTGTAGTCTGACTGTAGTCTTACTCTAATTACAAGTACTTGATTTTTGGAATATGATTACGTATTCCGTGTAATCCGTTAAAGATTACATGTAATCCGTTTCTACCCAGCTCTGTGTATATATATAGTAAAAAGTATTATATATTAAAACAAAGGTCCCCAACCATTAGATTTGACTTTAATATAAGGAATATAATAATAAAATAAGGAATATAAAGCCAGTGTCTTGCAAATATGGTGGTCTTGCATATAAGGAACAGTCAAAAATGAAATTTCTGTCATTATTTACTCATTCTCATGTTGTTCCCAATCTGTATGCTTTTATTTATTTATTCTATGAAACTAAAAAATAAATAAATAAATTCTGGGTGCACTATCCAGTTGGCAGTATAAATGTAGTTTTTTATATTTTCCATATTGGAGTTTTATACAATGATTATATCACTTTTAATGGAATATGTAGATCAGACAGCTCTTGAATATGTCTACTGAATATAATGTAGTCTGAGAGAAAGATTGAGAGAGTCTGTTGAAAACTTTCTGATATCCAAGTCAACATGCCATAATCTCTTACTATTAAATAATTCTTTAATAGAGCCTTTAAAATGGTGTTGTTAAGTTCTGCTTTACTGAGCAGCATGACATCTTCGGTTAAGCGCGATAGTTCAATATGTAGGTCCAATAAATGCAGTCCTTCCTGGAAGTGAAGGAGACTTTATTGAATTCCACTGGGTTCTGTTGAAAATAGCAGAAAGTCCCAGCTCCAGTGAAGAAAATGAGATAAGTGAATTGTAAATCTCTGGGTTAGAAATATTGGACTCTTGGGGTAATAAATTTCCGTCAGACTCAGACATGTAATGAGCTTAAATAGTGGCCGAGTTCAGGGATGCTCCTGAAGAAGAAAAAACAAGATTTGACTGGAGAGCTTGTGTCATCGTACTTCTAACGGCATAAGCAACTTTTGGGAGTTTCAGTCTTCAACTTTCATAAGCCTTTAACTCCTAGCAGGGCTAAATGTTCGTGCCGGTGAGATCAACATAAAACATGACAGACCAGAGTAGAAGATTTTACATGCCTTTTGATAATTTTTTCAGTTGTGCCATATTAAGTGAAAAAGATGTGCTCTCCAGAGACACAGGCAAGTTTGTGTTTCAAGTTTCCAAAAGAACTTTCTAATGACCAGTTCAACTGAAAAGTGTTTATTCAAGTTCTTGATCTTTCTACTGATTTTTATAATAGGTTTAAATGTTTCTGTTGCAAAGTTAGACTAAGGGCTTTTCACACTTGAAACAGTTAACCCTTAGCCTGGATGCCAGCCGAACTTAGCCCCGCCCACAACATTTTGAGGTTGGGTGAGTTCGGTCTGGACTTGATCCGTAGAGGAGTAATTATGCCCGAACAGAAACTGTTCGGACCAATCACTTTGTCAGGGCGATGATTGACAGATTATCACCAGAAACGTAATCAGCCACGTCATCAAAGAGCGCTTGGGGAGTTTGATTGACAAGCGATCTAACCAATCAGAACGCCGCATCCGCTTTTGTCCGACAAAGCAGTCAGGAGTTAGAAGATAAACATCTCATGTTCATTCATGTTTATTTGATGCTATAAATGGACTAGTAGTAAGAGATGATCGGTTAACGAGCCTCTTGAGCTGAGGCGCTACAGCAATCTGTCACGATCCTGGTCACAACACATTAAAGAGCCACAAAACGGTTTTTATTGTTTGATTTTTTTTTATTAACTACACAGTTTGAAAGCTGGGGCTCTGTTTAATATCATAAGTAACTTGTCCTGTCTTGTCTGTCGACATGTTGTCAGTTTCCGCTTTGCTCCGCGATGTATTTTCCACTCTGTGTGGCGTGACAGTGCCACGGCTTGTCGGACAAAGCAACAGTAACTAGGGGGGGTGAGTCTTTGCGAAAGGTCAATTAGTTTACAACAATGATGGCTGTTGTTGAAGAACTGAGATGTGTAGATTCCGCCATCGTGTCTGTTATAGAAGATATCGACAACGCATTAATTTTAAAAGAGGAACAGAGGACTGCGATCAAGGCATTTGTCGATGGGAAAGATTTTTTTGCCGTCCTTCCTACGGGATTCGGCAAAAGTTTGATTTATCAGCTGGCCCCGATGGGCGCTAAGAAGAGTTCTATTGACAACTATGCGTTGCTCAACATACGTCACTTACTCTGTAGCTCTGATTGGTTGTAGGTCTATCCAATTGAGGTCTTTCCTGGATCGGTTGAAATACGCCCCCATAATCAAAGCCCAATGGAGCAGTATCAGACTCATATTCGAACTAGAATTGAGTATGACCACGTCAGGCTAGTTAACCCTGGGTCATTCTAAACCCCTGGTAAACGGATACCTGGGTTATTGTTATTCACGTTTCACACTCCTCATTCTATACCCAGTGTTGACAATTAATCCTCGGTATTCATAAACTACCGTTTCAGTCCTTACCTGCATATTTGCATTAAACCAGCACTATAGGAACTATCAGTGATGTATGTTTGTTGATTGGTCAAACGCATGTCAAACACCATCACCCGGCATTTTTAAAAAGCTGTTACTTCACGAACATGGAAAACAGTGATAACGGTAGGGTTGTGTTCTTTTCTCCACTTCAATGATATGTATTACTTAAAGTTGTCAGAGGAGATTTCATCTCTTAGCCCTAATTTTTGCTCTTTCAGTCACGTAAATTATTCGTTTACATTCCATCTCTTGTTATCACAAAACACAGATCCAATGACGACATCTTCCATCTGTAACCCCTCTACCCAGGCCTCGAACCTGGGTCTCCGGCATGGGAGTCGGGCACTCTAACGAGGAGGCTAAAGGCTGCAACCTCAAGCATCAGTCGCTAGAGCATCTCTTGAGATCAGAGTAGTGAGGTTTTACTTGCACAGCAACTACTAGCTGGCCTCCGTTACACTCACCCCCCTAAACCTCACTCCCATCCGGGTCATGGCACCAATGTAACCCCTCTACCCAGGTCCTACTCACCCCGCTCTGCACGGGCCTCAAACCTGGGTATCCGGCGTGGGAGTTGGGCGCTCTAACAAGGAGGCTAAAGGCTGCAACCTCTAGCATCAGTCACTAGAGCATCTCTTGAGATCAGAGGAGTGAGGTTTTACTCACACAACAACTACTAGCTGGCCTCCGTTACACATCCACCTGTTTTTAGCGCTTGTAATGCCGCACTTAAAGGCGGTGACAACGGCCGCTTCACAGATTCTATTCCCGGTGCGAATACAACCAGGAACTTGGCTCGGGTGAGAAATTAGTTCTCGGGGAACTATCCAAGCTAGCTAGCCAGGTAAATTTCAGATTAGTTTGCGCCAAATCCTGGGTTTTAGGTACCATGAAAGTGACATGACTTTTAGCGGTGTTCATCACCATAGTAACTTACGCTCCGGGGCAGGTTATGTTCTGGTTTAGAGATCTCAAACCGAATTTGGGCCAATCAGATGTGAGCAAAGTGACACTGACACATCAAACGCAATAAAGTCACTCCCCCAGTTTCTCTTCCTTCAAATTAAAGGTCACTCTATAGCATAATAAAATAAATAAATAAATAAATAAAATAAAAATATATATTTAACAATAAAATTGTCTGGCTTTAATGATAATTACTTAGAATTATTTTATGATTTATATAATTATTTTATGATATATTATTATTAATCCATTTCACACAGGCGATTTTAGTTTAGCAGTTATTATAAACCATTTAGATTTAATGAATATTAATATATACAGATATATTAACCTTCAGCAAAAGAGCTTTGAATCGCGCTGGCTTTCTCGCAAGAAGTGAATCATAGTTGCAAGGCACATGATTGGCTGTTTGCCACTGATGTCACGCATCCATGTGCACGCGCTCCATAAACTCAGGATCAAAGCCTGAGTTGACAGAGAAAGTTTATGATCAGCATCATGGTCCCAACAAAGCCAGATTGGAGAGGTTTGGTTTTGTCAACTCGAAACTAATCCTATAATCCTGAGTTTGTTCAACTACCATCATGGTACAGGCACCCGGATAAATAAGATAAAGCTTTACTGAAAACAAATAAATAAGACAAAAATGTTTAGTGGTCTACTTCGTTGTTTAACACATGAATAACATATTAAATATTAAAATATATTGAAATAGAAGTAACAATATTAACTATAAAAAAAGAAAATGTTTACTTTGAACTGTAATAATAATGTTTTTACTGTTTTGTCTATGTTAAATAAAATACAGATTTAAAAAAAATAATTTAAACATGTTTTATAAATATAATGTAAAGGTATCTTACAAAGTAAACTGTTGTGCTGTATTACAAACACTTTTTTTAGTCAGCTATATAATATACACACTAAATTTGAAGAATAATAAGACATTAGCATAATATGTTTTATGGAAGAAAGGTTCCAATCATATGCAAAGTCAAATATTCTCCCAGGGCACTTTGAAACCACAGAAAATTGTTTTAAGCCAGACTAAACTCTGACCTTGTTGAAATTAATGCAACCAGTTCTCTTTTTTATTCAGCAGTGGCTTGCTTTTGTCCTAATGTGTGTACTCTTCATGACTCTAGTCCCTGGTGTCATCTGTCTTCTCGATAGTAAATGTCGGGCAGTCAGGCATGTTCTGTGTAAGACACCTCCTCAGCGGCACTCAAATGCCATATGCAGAGAAATGTCCTTATGACTCTTTGTCCTTGAGACAATCAGACTTGAGAACACACACACAATTCAAATGCTCTTATAGACTTTAAACATAGTGAGATATTCTCCTGGTGAGTTTGTGGTTATTTTTTTTTTTTACATTATGTAACTGGGAGAAAAAACAAGGTCTGATATTTGGTCTGGTATTGTTAAAGGATTTGATACATGAGGAAATACATATGTTATTATGTATATTTGCTGCACTTTTCAGGTGACATGTCCACAAGAGGCACCATAAGCAATATCATTTTTTTTACCGGGTGAGCTAATGAGCAAGTTCACTGTGTCAGAAAAGTCATACACATAGAGTTATTATGTGATGCAAACATCAGAATGTATTAATTTACAAATCACACACTATGGTAAATGTGTTTTGAGTATTGTGCGACCATACAAAAATTTGTGCCCCTGTAATCATAATTTATATGAAAATGAATAAAAGTTGTTGATGTTTTACTGCCACTAATAGTTGTTTCAACTGGAAATTGGAGTGAATTGAGTTTTGCAAAAATGTAGGTTTTTTTTTTTTTTCTTCTTTTTCAACTGAGCTAGGATGCAACCAGAAGCTTTACAAATGGTGTGGCACTTCATCAAAATCAAAAGAAATTTTGAGAGGTCTGTTATGAGAGACACTGTTGCTTTTATTACCCCTTGTTTTTTTGAGCAGTTCTGGCTGTGGATCTGAGAGACATAGCATGGGCTTAAACAAATGGCAACAGGTGATTGGCAGCAGTAAACTGTGAAGGAAATGGGATGAAATTGTAAGAACAAAGGATGCAAAAATGGAACTACCTAAAAACGAGCTTCATATAAATGCTAACAGACTTGACACTCACATTGTACTGCCTATAATGTTCAATTCAGTTTATTTATTTGTATAAATTTGGCATTTTTGCATGTTGATTAAGAGTTGGCATCATCTAAAGTCCTTGCAGGGGTTGGCGTCATCTCTTCACAGGTGTTGGAGCACCTGAAATCGTAATAGGATCCAAACTGGAGCTGGCGTACTCTATAGTTAATATGATGGCATCCTGAGGTAGAAACAGAAAAGCAGATGGAAAATAATTAGCGTAGCTGCTGTTCATAACATTTCAAGCAATAATTATGTGCATTTGATCTGATATAACTGGAGTGCAAGGTTATGAGATGCATTATGTGAATGCTTGGCTAAAGAGATGCGTCTTTTATACGATTTTATTTAATTTTTTTTAAAATTTGTCTCCTTTTTTCTTGTTGCGTATGTTATTTTATTCAGAAATATGTGCATGTTTGGAATTAAAATGAACTGTAAGTGGTGTTTCACGTTGACTTTGACCTCATAAACCACTGAACTATTTCACTTTCTCAATAGGCTGGTGTCCCCACTCCTACTTTGTATTCACATCATCTATCAAATTCTTATTCTATACTTCTCTTTATTTAAAAGAGATTCACATTGAAGCAACATTTTGTCCCATCAGCTGGAGAGAACGTCCTCTTCAACTCTCCCTCTTTCTGTCATGGCCGCCCTTTGCTGACTCAGTTGACAGGAGCTCGCCGTGGGGTCCCTCAAGGGGCTGTCTGAAGATGATTGCCTTGAAGCTGAAAATGCTATGATAAAAGCTTCCCTTTTCATTTCTCTCCCTTGCTTAAAGTAAAGAGAGGCTGTACTTTGCCTTTTAGCCATTACAACTGACCCTTCCCTCCTTTTCCAGCAATTTCCAGCGATTCTTGATTCTGATTATCTGTGACATTTCTGCAAGGCTTTTATCAACAAATGCTTGCTTGCTATTTCAGATGTACCTGTGTAAAAATCACTTTTACAAATGATACGAGGGAAATATTGGAGAAATGGATAACACTTTATTTTAATGGTCCCCTTTAGACGTTGACTATAAGTAACATTGCACCTAGATGTCTCTCATTAGAGTATTAGTAGACTGTCTCTTTATTATCTGCTAACACTTTATTTTGATGCTCCCTAACAGACATTGTACTGACTCAAAGTAACTTTGCAAGTACATGTCAACTGATTCCACTAAGTCCAACCCACTGTTCTGCTAACTCTAATACTTTACTAATACGCAAATGAAAGTTAGTTGACATGTAAGTCCAACGTTACAGTGCAACATAAAGTGTAACAGAAGAAGTAAAGCTGTGCACTGAAAGAGAAATATGTGATAGATGATAGATGGATAGATAGATGATAGATGGATAGATAGATAGATAGATAGATAGATAGATAGATAGATAGATAGATAGATAGATAGATAGATAGATAGATAGATAGATAGATAGATAGATAGATAGATAGATAGATAGATAGATAGATAGATAGATAGATAGATAGATAGATAGATAGATAGATAGATAGATGGATAGGAAATGAAGCAGAGACCAAATTTTGCTAATGAGGAAACTTCAGCTTCAACATCTTTTGGGGTTGCTAACAAGCCAGAGGTTGGCATGCATGAGGGACTGAAATATGTTTGAAATGCTAATGAGCAACAGGCATGAAAATTGCCATTGAGTCACATGGTATTTAGAGGACTACACATGAGAGATCACACCTCATCGAGGCAGAAATACAGGGAGAGCAAAATTTACATGCTGTGGATCTAAGTTGTCTGTATGCAAGGTGAAGAGTTACAAAGTGGAAATATTCCTGGTTGTTGAACCACTTTTATGTCAGTTGGAAACCAGAAACTGACTAGAGTTACAATAAATAATAAAAGGTGGAAGACATGTTGTAAATCCACTGTGAATTCTGATGAGTCTGTTAGCATTTATATGAAGCTCATTTTCAGATAGTTTTTGTATCCTTTGTCCTTACAATTGTACCTCATTTACTTCACAGTTTACTGCTGCCAATCACCTTTTTTCCCCCGTTGTCATTTGTTTCAGCCTATGCTATGTTTCTCAGATCCACAGCCATAGGAAGAGGAAATAAAAACAATAGTGTTTTATAAAAGACCTTTCATTGCTGCCTTTAGATTTTTGATGGTGTGCCATGGCATTTTTAAATCCACTATTTTAGTCCCTCCTCGTAAAAGTTACGTTTTTCCAAGTAGGATATTTCAACTGCTACAGTTTTCCAAGAATAGATTTTGATCTGCTGCTTCAAAGCCATGGCTGTCTTAATGAACTCATGTGGTTCTCCAGAGTCTCTGGGGATATTGTTCTTTTGTCTCCTAGCTCAATGTGTGGCTTTATAACTCAAAGGTGACTTGCATCATGCTGCATGTTACATAAATTTAATGTTAAACTTGTTATATAAGTAAGTATAATTAAAAAATGCTATAAGATCAAGTTAGTAAAATTAATAAATGCTTTAAAAATATCTGTTTATATAGTGCTGCATGAATGAGTCCTAAAACCTGTAAATGAGAACTTCTCAAAGTCAATGGGTTTTCGGTTAAATGCCTGAAATATGGTCTGTGTTTAATCCACACTCAAGATATTTTGTATTATATGTCGTTAGGTACATCTGTAATACTCCATCTGAGAAGTTTTGAAAAAGTGTTTGCTTACATGTGGCTAAATGGGACTATAGAGGCTGTCTTTAAATGTCATTACGGCCAACAGGTAAACTCATTAACTCAGCTCTTACAGCCTCACTGTGATTATGTTCCCGCTGTTGTAAACATGTCTTTTATTTAAAGACTGAAATAGTTGTTGATAAGTGTGTTGTTGAAGTTATGCAGCTGTTATGTTCGTATAGCCTATCTTTAGCTTTTTACTTCAGGTCACAAACATGTAAGAATCATAAACTTTTGTTGGCCACAAAGATTATTTTCTGCAATAATCCAGACGGCAATGGAAAAATGACAGCTCTTTGCTGTGGGAACAAGAGTGATTCAGGGTTTTTTCTGGGTTGGCTTACTAAATAACACCATCCCTGCAGCACACTATTAAGGCTGGCCCACACTAAAAGATTTTGAAAATCTTATCTGATTTTTAAAATGTGAGAGACCACAAACATGACAATGAAGTTTTTTCCCTATAGTGTTAACAGATTTAATTCACAAACAACCAGAGTCCTGACTGTGAAGATGGGAAATCTTGCAAAATCTCTTGAGGTTAAAAGTGACTTTAGAGTAAACAAACACGGTGGATGACGGCAAGAAGAAATGGTGATAATAGTGTTTGGACTGCTTTTTACAGAAAATTGAAAGGTTTGGATGAAGTTCTGTAATGATTCCTTCTTCCACCAGTTGATTTCTGATTGTGTATTGTGAAAAATTACACTCTTAAAGTTTCCAAAAAGAGGTTTTCTCAGTGATGCCATAGAAGAACCATTTTTGGTTCCCAAAGAACTTTTCAGTGAACAGTTCTTAAAGCTGCAATCCATAACTTTTTTGGGGGGGGCTAAAAATTGTCCAAAATCAATTTTTGAGCAAGTACATAACCAGCCTGTGTTCAAAATTATCTAATTATCTTAGCTCGATTCACAACGGTAAGCTTGTAATAATATTTTATAATAAGAGCGACATGGTGGATTTCCGCAGGAAATTTGAGCATGCAGCAGTTTGTCTGTGCGTCATTACGTCACATCCGTAAACAGAAAGGAAGGAGTCCAGGCTAGTCGGTTTTATCATGTGAGGATGCTGGTACACTCTAAAAAATGCTGGGTTAAAAACAACCCAAGTTGGGTTGAAAATGGACAAACCCAGTGATTGGGTTGTTTTAACCCAACTGTTGGGTTAAATGTTTGCCCAACCTGCTGGGTAGTTTTACTTAACTCAACTATTGTTTAAAAATTACAGTATTGCTTACTTAAAATGAACCCAAAATATCTTGAAAATTAACATTTATTAATATGTTTAATAAATGAACATTTTAATTTAATTTTAGATTCATTTTAAGTCAGCCATATAGTCATTTTCAAACAATAGTTGGGTTAAATAAAACTAACAAGCAGGTTGGGCAAACATTTAACCCAACAGTTGGGTTAAAACAACCCAATCACTGGGTTTGTCCATTTTCAACCCAACTTGGGTTGTTTTTAACCCAGCATTTTTTAGAGTGTAGTGGATCATTTATAGCCTTTTCTCACAGCAGCTGAAATAATTAAACTTATCATTTTGATGGTGGATTGTAATCCAGAAAGGTCCAAATGAAAATCATCAGTGCAACTGGAGATTCATCCGCAGTCGAAATCAAAATACTTTGGACTGTAGAGTTGCTACAGAAATTGAAATCTACAGGTGACACTAATATACATTAAATACACATAGTCATGTAATGTTGTTAATGTTAACACTAACAATTTGAGAAAAAACTATAACAGTAATAATAACTTGCACGGTTTGACGTGATCCGAGCTAAGCGATCATTAGATTTAATCATCATTGGCAGCGCGATTTATTGTAGGCCTAATGCTTTTTTCCTCGGTTGGTCAGAACAAAAGTGGCAGACATGTCACTTACTTGTTCAGATGATATTTTCCAGTGAAAATTCCTATATTGGTCATACTTTCAAGATGTAGAATCTGTGATTCTGAAGTACAGTATCCACACCAGTGCGGTGACTGACAGCAACCATTAGATTCATCCGCTCTGACAAGCTGTGCCAAGGCACAACGCACGTACAGATAACTGTTCCGCATATGACTGCAATTGCAGGTTTCAAACAGAGATGGCGACAAAGAGGAAAAATCACGGACTGCAGCTTTAAAAGAAAAGCAAAACACATGTTTTTCTTAGTATGAAAAACTTTTTAAATAATCTGAAGAACCTTTTTTCTACTATAAAGAACCTTTTGTGGAATAGAAAGATTCCATGGATATTAAAGTTTCTTCATGGAGCCACCAATAAAGAAGCTTTATTTTTAAGAGTGTACAGAGTGTGTGATTGTTTGTCCTCAGGGTTCCCTTGACACAACAGGATTTCTGATCGTAAATATTCAACATTTGAGTTCGGTGCGGCCCGATGTTATTCCAAGGGGATTCAATCAATTCTAATACATCACACCACAGGAAAATCTGCTAAAATAATCTGTAGAACCGTCAACATAATCTGCACTTTATCTAGGATTGTCGAAAAGGGGAAATTTGGCCGAAAATTGTCTTGATTACCTTGTGTGTGGGTGCCTTTAGTTAAACATTGTTCATTTGGCACATCACCTCTCTTTCATCCATAACGATTTCAGCAATAACAGCTGGTAGGTGTCACATACTCTATTAAAATCAAGTTGTTTCAAGAGGGTTAATGGGGCGCCTCCTTAATGGAACTGAAGCTGAAGCTTTATACAAGATAATTGGCCTTTTGAGACACTCAAAATAAAGTAAAGAAACTCAGAATTTGTTAAAAAAAAATCTAAAATAAATATTTTATCACTATTTCCTCATTATTTTCTTACCCCATGTTGTTCCAAACTTTTCTGCAGTGAAACAACAGGAGAAAGTTCAGAAATGAGGACAGCATTTTCTTTTCTCCCAGTGACTGATTCTCAGAGCAAGATATTCAAGCTTCAAAAAGGATGCCAAAACACCTTAAAAGTATCATAAAAGTGGTTTGTATGGCTCTTGTATGATAGCTTTGTGTTAGAAACAGACCAACAGTCATTCACTGATCATTTTTCCCACCATTGAAATGCTTAACTGCTGTTACTGAATCCATGAGTCAGTGAGTTGAGTCAAAAATGTATTCATTAACCAGAATCAACTCAAAATAATGATTCATTAATAAACTGAACATTTTGAAGAAACTCTCATTTTTTGTTGTTTCACAGTAAAGTATGGAAACTTGTTTCCGGCATGGAATAAAGCAATTTCAAAAAATAATTGCAACTTTTTATCTTACAATTTGGACTTTTATTCTTGCAATTCTGACTTCTTTTGTCATAATAGTGAGATGTAAACTTGCAATTTCCAGTTATAAAGTCAATTTCTGAGGAAAAAAGACATCTCACAATTCTGAAATTTATAACATGCAACTGTGAGTTTATATCATGCAATTCTGGCTTTAAACGCAACTGTGAGTTTATATTACGCAATTCTGATTTTATAACACAACTCTGAATTTATATCACGCAATTCTGACTTTATAACACAATTGTGAGTTTATATCACATAATTCTGACTTTATAACATGCAATTGTGAGTTTATTTCACATAATTGTGACTTTATAACACACAATTGCGTGTTTATATCGCTTAATTCAGACTTTATAACTTGCAATTATGAGTTTATATCATGTAGTTCTGACTTTATAATATGCAATTGTGAGTTTATATCTTGCAATTCTTAATTTATAACTTGCTATTGCGAGTTTATATCACGCAATTCAGAGAAAAAAAGTCAAGATTGCGAGATAAAAAGTTGCAGTTACCTTTTTAATTTTTATTCAGTGGCGGAAACAAAGGTGAACTGTAAGAAAAGGAAATAAAAGGAAGAATCTAAAAGGAGAAGATATGAGGGTGCTTTGAAAAAAAAAAGAGGAAATAAGTGTCAACAAAAGCAGGTGAAGATGATGGAACAAGGCTGTACTGTTGTTCTCAGAGGCTCTTGTGCAGACAGGGCTGTCAGATTTGACCCAGTTAATATGTGATTGTGTTGTCCTGCTGTACAAGAGTTTACACTACGTGAAGTAATGAGTTGAACAGAAAAGACATGACGATTTGACAGGTTCGGTGGGCCGTGTATTTCGCTCTGTCCTGTCATTCAATACAATGACAGTTTGATGTTTAAAGTGGTTTGATGAGATTAGCCGTTCTTATTAGCCAGTCGAAATCGTTCAAATAGGGCCTCAACCCTTGGAGCTTTAAAATGAACTGTGCTGGTATTGATTTTTAGTTGGGACGACTGGTAAAAGCCTCTGGATGAGGTGAACTGGAGGCTGTTGTTCCTGTCTAATGTGTCTTTTTAGATTTATTTATAAATTTATTCAGCCCTCATTTAATAAGACTTAGGTTATGACATGTCACCGGAAAAGTATTATTTATGAGATCGTCCAGTCAATGGAATACATTTGGGAAATGTGACTCAGCTAAGGCCAAGAAGAAGAAAAAAAGCTATAGATTACGTAAACAATCTCGCTTTCTCTATTTCTCTCTTTGAAATTGGTATCTGTAGCTCTCTTTATCCTTTGAGCAAATGACATGGCATCTCTCTTCTGTTGGCTTATTAAGAAGAAGCAGCTACCTGCCATCCTAATTGGGTTTCTCACTTCTGACTAATTGCAGAAGACGCAGTTCAGTCCCTGGGCCGCCTGCCAATGATGGCAGAAGGACACTGAGTGTCAAAGGCAGATTGTGGCAACAAAAACTGCTAAACAGCCAGGAAAGACTTGCATCTAAACGCATCCTACTCTCCTCTGTGATCTTATTAAAGTGTTCATTTTCTTTTCACCCTTTTCATGGCAAGTGCTTAGTTTATGTACTTAACTATTGACTTGTTTGTCTGCTGCTTGCACCCATTGCCTCAGGAGATTTGCTTAAGTTTAATAGTGAAGATTGTGAACCAATATTCTTTGATCTGATGCTGTCATTTCATAATTTCATAACACACACACACATTTGGTTTCCATGTTTTATGGGGGATTTCTATAGACTTTTTATAGAATTCTTATTGTATAAATTGTATATTATATCATTGAAAACTTTCTTCATTTTTACTTTTTCAAAACATCATTTAGTATGATTTAAAAGCCGTTTTCCTAATGGGGACCAAAAATGTCCACACAAGGTCAAAATTTACTGTTATTACTCTCATTGTGGGGAAATTTGGTCCACATAACATAGGGAATACCAGGTTTAGACACAAGCATAACCCTTTATATAAAAAGCTCTTGAAGTTCACAATAAAATAACCAGTCAGTCGTGTTCAAACTTTACAGACTCTACAGACAAAACCTAGGAAGCTTTTGTTTTCTCCACCATTTGTAGAATAAATGTCAATCATAATTAATGATGTAGCGAGATATATCTGAGATATGGGTACTTGTTACAATTCCAGTTCATGCCGCTATAAATTACAGATCAATTACTCATTACTTATTGAGTCTGCAAGCCAAACTGGAAGCAAAATTCAATAAAATACAACATAGCCATGGACAGATAGATGACTGGTGAGATTCTGTCAAGTTGAATAAACTTCAGTTTTTTTTTTTTTTTAAAGGGCCACATATACTGTGTGTGCAACATAACCCGAAAACAGAAAAGGCCCTTGCAATCGATTTCTGTTTTCTTCATGGCACCGAAGTCAGTCTCATTTTTTTCTATTATAAATAGATTGTTGTTTTTTGCCTCAGAGCTTTTTCTTATTTCCCTGCTGTGACAGGCATGCTGTACTGGAGTAATCTGCTGTTTTGCAAAGTGCTGATAGAACATATATGCAGCCCATCCCAGCAGCCCCTTGAGAACCACAATGTTTTGGCCTCTGAGCATGGGTTTACCCCTCTTACCCCACACACGCTGTCCTTTCACACACACACTGACGCTGAGCTAATCTCTGGAATGGCACAGCACATGCAGAGCTTCGGGGAATGAATGCCCCACCTGGTCAGGAAAGTGTGTGATGTATTTAGTCTTGCTGGCATGAGCAAAAAACACTTACACTGAAATCTTCCCTTATATGTGGATTTCATCATACGGTGTTATAGAGATATTCATGCTTTTCGGTCCCTAGGCACAAAACAACATTTCTTATTGAATTATTATGTATTGCATGTTACAGCAACATCCTATGAAGTAAATTGGATCTTCCGTGTGCTGAAATCATTCATGATAATGTATTAATATATTTAGTTTTTCCTATAATATCACTTCCCAATTTTCTTTTCCATTCTTTTCTTTTATTTTAGGGTATATTCATTTATTGTCTTTCGGGGTATGTTATTTGAATGTCTTTTTGGGTAATATTCCTTTAAATAATAACAGGAAGATCAAAATGACATCATCCTCCAGGAAGTGACATCATTGATTTTGAGGGAAATCAACAGCACAAACATCAGTAAGTAGCAATGGACTGAATCAGTTCTGTAATGTTTTGTTATAATTAATTGGTTTGTTTCACTCTAAAATGTTGCATCTTGTTTGATAAAATGGCAGAAATCAGTTTGATAATATATTAATATTTAAATATAGGCACAAATATGTTGACAACCTCATGGAAAATGTCAGTCCTTTGCTCTAAATGATTGAATGGATGAACAAACCACCCAACCATGCTAGTGATTGGAAACATAAAAGGATAATCCAAAGTCCCCTTCAAGGAAAGTCTGTTCACTGGATGGCCATATCAGCTATTTCAGGCATTCAAGACCAAGTCCTATTTATTTGAATGGGGAAATCCTGAAATCTCAAAAACTGCTTGGCGAAATCACAATTAAATAACATATTTCAAATCAGCAACTAAATCTGACACAAACTGTCCCATAAATGTTGTTTCTTATGCTCATATGTTTCAGGATAGACGAGCCAATGCACATCCTAAGCATGAGTCTCAGGTTTCTATGGGAATCGGAGCTTCTAACTGCAGCGATTGGCTCTTTTACTTAGAAGGTGAGACCTATTCTGTCATATTGAGTGTTGGTGTTTCTCCTATTCATAACTTATTGGAGTGAACCATCTTTCTATATCTTCTTTGGATATTCTCAGACTTGCACTCTAGATAGATTGGATACCATCCATTTGGCCCAAAACAGTGGCCTCATTTTGGAACCCTATTCACAACAGAAGTTGTCTTTCACAGCACAGCAGAAGTGGAGGGTTCTGGGTTGATTACGCAGATGTTAAATAATGATAAATGTCATGCTGCACCCATTGCTTAGCTAGCTTCGCTCTCTCATTAGGACAAATGAATGAAACATTGTGTCATGGTATCAAATTAAGCTGTTCGGCTGATCAGTGAAATAACGGAGGAGTTTACAGCCTGTAGACGTCTGCTAATAACAATCTCGCTTTTTTAATCAGACACGTAAACAGCCAATTATCCAGAAAAGCATCTGCTGTGTTACAAATGTTTTTGTAGCTAATACTGAGCAATCTTTAGAAATCAATCCATAATTGTGCCATGGCATGTGGGCTACCCATTTCTCTGACTTGAGTGTGACGGTGGATGACAAGAAATTGTGTGGTTATTACATTTTAGATTGTTCTGTAAAGTTTGCAATCTGGCTTGAAATAACCAAATAATGTAGCAGCATTTGAACTGCACAGTTACTTTGTACATTGAACAAATGATGAGAAAACAAGTTTCTTGCAATTGCAAACTTTTGATGGTGTTATTGCACAGATGCTTTTGATATTTTAATATATGCATGTTTAACAATAAGACAGCTTGAAGTTTTTCTTTCCATCCCTCTGCACTTCTGACCTATAATCTGTAGAGAGAATTAATTCATCCACGCACAATATGTCAAAATAGTCTGCTCCCTGAGTAAAATTGTGCTTTTTTCAGCATTTTATCAGTTCGTGATGGGGTTTCTTTGTCAGGTTTGCTTCATAACAAAGTAGCGTAGGTGGGTTCTAAACTTGCTTTGAAGTGTCAAGAAACTTTATTTTTTGGAATTCTTCACTTGAAATGATTAAGTTATCATTAATGCTGAGAATTAGTACGCCCACTTCTGAAAACAAAACTTGATTGAAGATCTGTAACTTTCTCTGGAACCTTCTTTAAGTGTTGCAAGGTAATGCAGCAGTTTGCAGTGTATGTTCATAAAATGTTTCTTTTTAAGAGAGAATTTGGTATAGGGTTTGGAGAATTAGGTTTCAGGGCTTAGACTAAACCAGGATTAGGCCTTAGTTAAATTAGGACATTTAAGAAGCTTTTATAAACCTACCCTAAAAAAAAAAAAACATTACTGGTGTGCATCTTGAGACAAAACAATGGCTCTGGCAAAATTTAAGATATGTCAGTGCTGGTTTCAGTTGAAACAGCTCAAACATGCATTGTAGTCTAGGACTAGCTTAAGTCTTGTCTGTGAAAGTAGTTGGGATTATACTACAATATATTAAACAAAGTCTAAGTGCAAATAGCATCCCTTGTTGGCGAATTATATTTACACTAGCTCCGCCCACCAGTGTCAAGTTTTAAAAAAGACGCAAGGAATTTAATGTCTTCAATTTACATTCTATGATATTATTGCATCCTGTTAATGTAAAAAAATACTGTGGTGCAAATAATATCTGCCAATATAAATAATAGATAGCATCTAATTTATTCTTATTGCAAAGAACTGATACTTTTACATAGTGTAAATCTAGTAGTGTAAATAGCATATCGCTAAGAAAATGCTGCTATTGTCACTTAGTGTAAATAGAATATATTGCTATTTTCACTTAGTGTAAATAGCATCTATCGCTGTTTACACTTACTGTAAATAGCATCTATTGTTGTTTGCACTTAGCAATAGATGCTATTTACACTAAGTGTAAATAGCGATAGATGCTATTAATAAATAATAATAGCCTAAATTAAAACATACTGCAGTTGAAGCCACATGTTTGCGTCACTCAAATGGGAGAATATCTAAGATTGCAAAGGATTTTAACGGAATGTTAAGTACACAGAAAAAAAAAAAAAGAAAAAAAAAGTCTTCATTTCCCATATGAGACCGCCCTGGTTTGTTAAATGTGTCTTTTTCTCGGAAAATGTCCCCGTCAGAGACATGAGATCATTAGAGACTGTGAATAACTGATGTGTCTTGCTGCCTCTGGTCATCTGCCATCACTCAAGCAGCATTTAATTCTCTTCTGCTCTCTTTCTCCCTCCCTCTCTGGCTCTCTTTGTTTGTTTACTGGTGCAAAGAAAGTTTGGCAAGTATGTGGACAATGTAGAAACCTGAAAAGTTTTATGATTGTACTAAGAAGACATTCTATATAGGTTTAAATGTTTAAACACACTTCCATTCAAAGGTTTGGGGTCAGCAAAAAAATAATTTATTTTTTAATTAATACTTTTATTCAGCAAGGATGCATTGGTCAAAAGTGGCAGTAAATACATTTGTAATATCACAAAACATATTCTATTTTCAAATTAAATTGTGATAATAATAATAAATGTTTCTTGAGCACCAAATAAGCATATAAGAATAATTCCTGAAGGATCATGTGACACTGAAGACTGGAGTAATGTAGCTGAAAATTCAGCTTTGCCATCCATTATATAAAATATATTAAAACAGAAAACTGTTCCTTTAAATTATAATATTATTTCACAATAACACTGCTTTTGCTATATTTTTGATCAAATAAATGCAGCCTTGGTGCCCTTTTTTTTTTTTTTTTTTTTTTTTTCTCAAAAACATTTAAAAATCTTTTCAACCCCAAACTTTTGAACGGTAGTAAACAAGATATTTAATTAATTGTAAAAGTGCTTCTTAAATGGTTACATGAAACAGATTCTCTCTGCAGCAATATGATCAGCATTCAGCTGTCCCCTTCATTTTAACTGTATAAGGAAGCATTCACAGCTCCAAAATATTATATAGTTTTAATATTCCATCAACTGCCATTTTGGGCATACCATCATCCTCTCATTAAGAGTCTCATTATCCACAAACTCTTTTCAGTTTTGTTGTTCAGTGTTGTTTTTCCCTGTACGCTGAAATTTTGCCTCTCATTATCCTTGGGCAAATATAGTTTACAGAAATGAAAGCAATCAACATGAAGTTATGTGACTAGGGAAGGGTGAAGGCAGCGATTGTGTGAGAAGATATCTGATGAAAATAATAATGTATGTGTAACTAGACATACTGGAACGGATTTCTTCTGCCATGAAAGATCTGCTGGCAAAGTTAACTAAATGGATGGGCGTCTCTGTTGACTCCAAATCGGGCATTAGCAATCTGGATAATTATCTTGTGGTGTAAATAGCAGGGCTGGATGTGTAGCAAGGGTCTGCTTGTCCACTTACTGGTGGCTCATATCAAGTCCAAGTTTAGTTTTGCAGACTTTTGGAATCATTGTGATCATTAGTGATGCATGGGAATTCACATATTATTTACTCTATGGGATAAATATGAGTTCGTTGGGGGGTCAAAACTGATTCAAGCTGCTAAGAGGCCCGCTAAGAGATATGGCATATCTGACTAAGAAGTATGATGATTTTTTATCATAATTTTCATATATATTAATATGATTTTATTGGTTTACACTTTATTTTAAGGTGTCCTTGTTTCAGTGTAATTATCAACCCAATCTCACAGCAATTCAAATGTATTTTACAAGTTGGCTAATTCATACAAATTCGTACATATATTATGAGTTGCCAAATTCGTATGACTTTGTACGAATAACCTACCCCTAAACCCTCCTCTAAACCTACCCGTCACTGGGTTTTAGACAAATTGTATGAATTTGTACAAGTGAGGTAAAATATGCACAAATTGGTCGTGAGATAGCATTGCAATTGTACATTTAAGTACTGAGTAATAATATTTCACTGCACATACTATAGGGTTATGGTTAGGACTAGAGCTTGGTTTAGGGTTAATTGAATGTGATTATGCATACACAGCAAAATCCCCAGAGTTAAATCAAATCTGCTCAGAGAACATATGGTCCCTCTCTACAAAGAGTTAAAATAACACTGAAGCAGAGTTAAAGTTAATGAGATAATTAAGCAATTAATTAAGTGATGATTGTGGAGTTGTTCATTCAGATCTTGAGAGATTTAATGTCTTTTATCTTCAGTTGATTTAATCTTAGGCTGTAGCTGGAAGTAATTTGTAGTTCTTGTGTTTCTCTTCAGTGATTCTACTTGTTAACAGCAGGTGTTCATCACTAATGCTCAATCATCACTTAATTAACCACTTAATTATCTCATTAACTCTAACTCTGCTTCAGTGTTACTTCAACACTATTTAGAGAGGGACCATATGTACTCTGAGCAGAGTTGATTTAACTCTGGGGGTTTTGCTGTGTAATCTATAGTTATTACAACTGTAACTACATGTAACATGTAAAAAAAAATAAAGTGTTACCGTATATTGTATTATCAAAAAATATTATACACATGAATGATTTATCAGACTTTTAAATTTAGGACATAATATATGGGTTCATTGTCATCATGTTGTATAAAGTTTCAAGGACACTGGTTGTTCAATGTAAGTTGAATTCATAAGTTCCTCTTTCAGAAATTGTTTATTCCACCCCGGCATTGAGAACAAAATATATGATCTAGTTTTCAATAGGTTTAACCATTATTTCACAAGCATTTTAGCATGAAATTGGATCTCTCTGAAGCAGAAGGCAAATAATTTTTATTGAATTTCACTTGATCTCCTCAAGGCCTTGTAGCTAACAATCTCAAATATAATGTGAATTTAATTGATATCACAGGGCACAGTGTACTAGTAATTCCTGGCATTAATAATGGAATTGACAGCAGGCTTCTAAATAAAGCCTCTAATACTTTTTCTTCCTATGTAGAAATGTGACTGTATATATGAGTCATGGGTGTATATTTTGGCAGATGGCAAGCACATTTCCATACTGAAGTTTGGAGACTACTGACTAATCTCTACCAATACTTTCTATCCCAGCTGATCATATTCAGTAATATTAAATAAACAATACACTATATATTGACTTGATATGACATTTTACTCTACACACTGCATTATTCTCTGAAACATTCGGGAGTAGTGAGGAGAACATATCAGCTGGACCAGCACGTAACAACAGTTCTGTACTTCTAGTTTGCAAAACTTCACATTAACAACCCAGATAAACTGTTGTTCACTTGTAGTTTGTATTATGCTAGATGCCCTCTGGCAATCTAACTGTGTCTCTCTGACTTTAAAATGTGCTCAGAGACGGAAGCCTTTTACTGTTTATAATTTAGAGCTGCCACATTTAACGCTTTTTCAACTTTGGTTGTTGCTGTTTGAGCATGAAAAAGGTCTGCAAAGCTGATGGATGAAAGCTGATAGATGAATAGTCTTGAGCTCAATGCAAGTAAAACAAAAGAGATTGAAATAGATTTCTGAAAGAAAACACAGTCTATACTTCATGTAAATATTGAATGAGTGGATATTGAAATTGTGAAATCTTACAGATATCTGTGAGCCTACTTAAATAACAAGTTGGATTGGTGTGATCACATTAATTACTTATATAAAAAGGGCCAGAGTTGTATTCACTTGTTGAGGCGTTGAAGATCTTTTGGGGGGTGTTGAATATTGTTGAGGACTTTTTTATGATACTGTAGTGGGATCTGTAATCTTTTATGTTGTGGTTTGCTGGGGTAGAGGCATTTCTGTGAGGGACAAAAACAGACTTGACAGAAGGTCTTTTCTTCCAACTGCTGTGAGACTTGTGTTTGATATGTTGTGTTTGGTGGGTTTTTTGGGTAGTTTTTATTTTATTTAATGCATTTATTTATAGTATGTTGCTGCTGCTGTGACAAGTGAATTTCCCCATTTCAGTTTTACTGACATAACAAGCTTGCTCGTAGGGCTGGGCGATGTATAGAATGCTTTTGTCACGCGCATATGTATCGCCGTCGATATTGAACGCGATATTGCGTGTCTTATCAGTGAACTACGGCTCTGTCTATTAAATGCCGCTTCATTTGAAAGCAGGTGATGGCGATTTAGCGGCAATCAGGGAACCGGCTTTACTGAAGAAATGCGCGTGACAAAAGCATTCGATACATCGCCCAGCCCTACTTGCTCGCTAGCTCAGCTGGTACAGAATTGCACTTGCGATGCGAAAAGCTCGGGTATGAATCCCGTGAAAGAGGAGTCACGATACAAGAGCTCAAAGAGTTAAAAATCAAGCTAAAATGCTGTGGTTACAATTGTGTTTTTATGTCACATTTGCTTTTGTTAACAATATCTGGTAGGTTTAGTGTAGGTGTAGCCTACGTAATTAAACGTGATGGAGCATTAAGCTATTAGCGTCACTCACCAGACATTTCAATTCAGATTTGCTGTAATACAGCTCCAGCGTAATAAAACATTGGCATTTTCTTGTTCATCTGTTCCAGAAAAAAAAAACGAAAACATGCTTTTAGCACCACTCACTGGACATTTCACTTTGTAACTGTCACAGAACGTGCACAACGGTATGTTTTTCTAATGAGCCTCGGCTAAATAATTCCCGCCCAATGCATACACAAAAAAAAGGGACGAGGCCTGATTGAGTTTCAATAGTAGTGTGTTGAACTCTGAAAGCAGTTGACCAATCACATCACACTGGTCCAGCTGACCAATCAGAGCACATTGTGCTTTTAAAGGTGCCCTAGAATTAAAAATGTAATTTGTATTGGCATAGTTAAATAACAAGAGTTCAGTACATGGAAATGACATACAGTGAGTCTCAAACTCCATTGTTTCCTCCTTCTTATATAAATCTCATTTGTTTAAAAGACCTCCGAAGAACAGGCGAAACAGTTACGAAACAGTCAGGGTGTACGCCCCCACTATTTGCATATGCCAGCCCAATGAGCCCATGATCGAGGCATTACACAAGGGCAGCCAGTATTAACGTCTGGATTTACACAGCTGAATCATCAGACTAGGTAAGCAAGCAAGAACAACAGAGATAAAATGGCAGATGGAGCAATAATAACTGACATGATCCATGATAACAGGATATTTTTAGTGATATTTGTGAATTGTCTTTCTAAATGTTTCGTTAGCATGTTGCTAATGTACTGTTAAATGTGGTTAAAGTTACCATTGTTTCTTACTGTATTCACGGAGACAAGAGCCGTCGCTTTTTTCATTTTTAAACACTTGCAGTCTGTATAATTCATAAACACAACTTCATTCTTTATAAATCTCTCCAACAGTGTGTAATGTTAGCTTTAGCCACGGAGCATAGCCTCAAACACATTCAGAATCAAATGTAAACATCCAAATAAATAGAATACTCACATAATCCGACGCATACATGCAGTATGCATGACTAACATCTTGTAAAGATCCATTTTGAGGGTTATATTAGCTGTGTAAACTGTGTTTATGCTGGTTAAAGCAAGTATGAGCTCTGTGGGCGGGGAGCACGAGAATTAAACGGGCCGCAACCTATATATCGGTGCATAGTTAATGATGCCCCAAAATAGGCAGTTAAAAAAATGAATAAAAAAAAAATATATATATGTTGAGCTGAAACTTCACAGACACATTCAGGGGACACCTTAGACTTATATTACATCTTGTAAAAAAATGTCCGATGGCACCTTTAAGAAGGAGGGGCTTCAGGAACTAAACAGCGCTGTGTTTCCCTTACAACTGCATAACTCGATGCTTAACTACCATAGTACAATACTTTGTTGAAGAAATCAACTAGCCAGTCACAACTGTTTTCCGAAACCGTATTCTCGCAAATTTGTAGTTCAACCATGTTGGTTAATGATGTCACAGAGGTGTTGGATAATAACTTATTTTAACTGATTAGTTTTAGATTGAATTAATACCAGATTTTTTTGTTATAAATTACAGACATGGCATCTGAGCACTAATTCTCATTTTGCTTTATTTCCAGATTCAATCAGGCTCGTTCTAATGCACATGCAAACTATTCAAAAATGGCTCTTTAAGTCTCTTGACAAACTAAAAGATGTCATTTAAATTTGTATTCAAAATGAAATTCAGCTTGCTTATTTTGCTGCAGATGAGGATTTATTAAGTCAACGTCATAAAAACAAGAAAGTGTGTTTCTAAGCACAGCTCGAGAGCTGTCGTTCCAACCATACAACTTTGTGATGCTGTTTGCGAATGTTTGTTGGAAACACAGACTTGTTGAACTATGCTGATAATGACGAAACTAGCGACCGTAGTTGGCTAATGAATTGTTTTTGGAAATGCACGCCTGAGCATTAGTGACGGACTGGGAAGAGAGGTGTTGCAACAATCTAAAATATGTTATAATAATAATAATAATAATGTTTTTCTTTTTCGAACATTCAAGCATGAAAACCTATTCTAGAAAACTCCAAAAACAAAATCAAGACATTGTAAAAGAGCATAGTATGGCCTCTTTAAAGAAATAATTGTTCTACAAGACAACAGCAACTGACAAGTGGGCACATTGTTTGACATGTAATAATTTAATTTATCCTGATACCTTTGCATTCTGCTGTGATGTTGTTTTTTGTTCTGAGATGAAGGCAAAGGCACATTTGTCCTGCGGTGAGACCTGAAGCCCACATGTACATTTGAGGTTATTAATGTGACTTATATATAATGACAATCAAGGACCATGTTATGTAATTGCTTTTCCAAGAACTCTGTTTAAAGCTAAACACAAAGGTTTTTTTGCATGTAGTAGCAGCGATGACACTGGTTTGTACCTTTTAAATACCAAGGTAACTTATAGTGATCTGTCAGTGTCTGTTAGAGTCCCTAGTACTGATTTCAGTCAAATATAATCACTCTCTTGAGTTTTGTTTACTTCTGAGGTACTTGTGTTGCATAAGAGGCAGCTCTTGAAGGTATGAAGTATCTTACTATTAATATAGCAGTCAGAGCTGTGTGATGAATTTTTAAGTGAACAGAAATAGCCTATATATTTAAACATTAAAAGTATCAATTCATACTGCACTTTTAAGGTTCATTACAGTATGTATGCAAAAAGTAATATTAAGTTTGATGTTGCAGCATTTATTTTGATGGTTACTTTCAAGCAAAGTTTTGTAAAACCTGCACTAATTTACTGTAGGCTTCGAATGATATCCTTCCAATGGTTGGGTACTGCTGAACAGCCATATATGAAATCAGTGTGGGAAAAATGGCTTTGATGCTGATGCTTACTGGACATATGTTGCAGACAGCCATTTTATCTCTGACAAAGTTTAATTACTTTTGGCACTAGTCTCGTTAAATCAGACCAAGCCAGCTGCTCCCAACTGCCGATATAAACCATGCACGTCCCTACCAACTGCTGTCTTTACTCTCTGGAGATTGTCTAGCTCTGGATTTCAAGATATTTTACTTGCTGGACATTTTTAGATATTTTCCTTGACATGTTTTTGGTTGATGCGTCTCACTGTGAGCATAGACCATCTGATGAACATAAGTTGCAGTTTGAAATTGAGATAGATATTATATTGGGGTTGATAGCGCTCATTTAGATGTGAACAGTAAACAAATATTGACTGGAATGGAATACGAGCTTGCTATTTACTATATACTGCACAGCATTCTTTTTAAATGGTTAGTGCAATAGTGTGCATTCTGCAATAATGAACATTTTAAACAGTAGTGTGCTATATTATAACTATCGTATTGCATGTAAGTGGTATTGAGATATCATCTTGGTAAGAAATGTGGTTATTTTGCCGTTTTTATTTAATTGTGTGCCAAATATGCTAAATAATAACACAGCTCCCACCAGTATAGACCTCACAATAGAAGGAAAACATCAGAAAATGTCAAAAATATTTCACAACAGGCACTGCACTACATACTGGGAAGGTTTTTTTTTTTTTTTTTTTTTTTTGACTTGTGACATTGACATTGACAGCTGTTATTACTGACTGTTGTGCTTGTTGGCAACTTTGACACAACTCAGAAATCCTGAAGCCATGGCTTTCAAACCTGAGGTGCAGCTGGCAGTAAATCATTAAGAATATCTACTTTTATTAACACAAGGTAGATTTTTTTTTGTCCATTCCATCAATTCCACAATATTTTTATATTTATGACTCTCAAATAAAATTAAAAATTAGGACATACAAATTGCCATGAGGTTTTATTAGATTTATTAGGGTTCTCTATGATATACATTGCACTGTTGTTTCATATAATATGCAATTGCAAATGAAATGTCCATTTAACCATTTTTTGGAGCCTCACACTTCATTTATTGTCTGTTGTCACATGCATTTTGAGGGTGTGAAACACTGCCAACAAATTAATTAATTATTGAATTGAATATTTATTCTCAGTATTTTTCTTTCTTAGCTCTATCAGAGCTGGCTTGGGTAAATTAATTCTCAATGTCGCCAAATAAACTTCCTTACTTTCTGTGCACTCCTCCATTGGGGAGAAAATTAATTCTAAATGTCCATCATAGAACATAAAAGTCTAACGCCTCAGAGTCAATCAGGTGTCAGACAACAGATAAGACGTTGCGTCAAACTCTCAATGGTGTGTCATTCATCGCAATACTGTCCTCCTCCTCTTGCATCTATGAAAAAAACACCTTTCAGAACCAAGGGAGTGTGAGGAAATGAACATAATCAAAGGTTTTGTTGTCGTCGCAGCAAACACAAGGCAGAGAATAATGGAAATCACTTACAGCTTGAAGGGAAGACAGCTGTGTTTTAAAGTGTGTGTTTCCCTTCCATTATGTTCTTTACTGAATATGTTTTGAGCTTTTTATGTGAAACTGTAAACATTAAACACTTTTTATTTAAAATCAATCAAAATAAAGATGATATGTGCAGTTTTTTGATCTTAGAATACTTTTTTTGATCTTATAAATTGTTTAAAAAAGTTTTTTTTTGGATGGATGGATGGATGGATGGATGGATGGATGGATGGATGGATGGATGGATGGATGGATGGATGGATGGATGGATGGATGGATGGATGGATGGATGGATGGATGGATGGATGGATTTGCATACTTATTATTCATAAGTATGCACTGATAAAGGTGAAGCCTAAACCCTGATTAAAAGATCAACCTGCCAAATGAAAGTGCCAGAAATTAATTCACAGATCATTTTCAAGACTTTGAACTACTAAAAATATGACAATTTTCATCATGCCATTTCATTTGCTAAAGGGTATATCTTAAATTTGAATAAATCAAATTAAAATCATTTCAGTGCATGTAGACTATAATATTATAATGTGTGTTTCTATTTCTTTACGTGTGATATCTCAGAATAGCATGTTATCAAGCTAGTAGAAGCTTGAGGTGACTAACGTATCACCCCACATCTTCCATATATCTAGTGTGCTGAAATGTCAGGTTTTTTTTTTTTTTTTTTTTTTTATTCCCAGAGATGGTGTTGCTTGCCCCAGAAATAAGTGCAGGCACTATTCATCTGTGACCTACCTTTCCATTTCAGAACATCAAGACAAACCTGTGCTTACTGCTGCCGGAGAGTAGCTCGATTGCTCTACACAAAACTGCAGGTTGGGGGATGGGAAGAGATGAGGGTAGATGGGATGAGAAAGTTTTCTGGATCCAGGGGCAGTGAAATATACCAAGAAACTCAAAGACGAACATCAAATGAGGTACTTGAGGTGGATGAAGGAGAGGGTTATGACAAGAAACTTCAGACAATGCTTAAATTCTCCATGAGAGCCGGTAAAGGAGATTTTAGAGGTGAGCTGTGTTTGATATCCTGTGATGAATGTGATAGCTGTCTATCTAAAATACGCCTGTCCCTGATATGAACTTTAGGATCAGATGACTATCTCAAGAAGAGGAAACTTCTTTCTCGTTGATTTGCTATTGTAAATGGTAACAAACAAAACCTTTTTATCTCTTTTCTTCTTCTTTTTGAGTTCATGGAGAATTGCATATGCATTTAAAAAAAATAAAACAGCCAGTGCAAAGGTTTTAAAACTGATGTTAGGTTGTAATAAAAAAGTTTTGAACATTATTGTAACTTTAAATATGCTTTTGTAGTATAAAAGTAGACATTCAGCAGACGGCTAGCCTCAGCACAATGCACGTATCAAAGGGGACCTATAATGCCCCTTTTCACAAGATGTGATGTAATGTAAGTCTCTGGTGTCCCCAGCATGTGTCTGTGAAGTTTCAGTTAAAATACCCCACAGATCATTTATTATAGCTTGTCAAATTTGCCCCTGTTTGATTGTGAGCAAAAACGCCCGCTTTTGTGTGTGTCCCTTTAAATGCAAATGAGCTGCTGCTCCCAGAAGAAGGCGGAGCTTTAATAGCTTGTGTTTCACTTACTCAACAACAACAAAGCTGGAGAATCTCACGTAGCCAAAATGACATTTGTCAGTAACTGTGTTCAGCCTTACATTGTTTAAACCGGAGTCTAATGGAGAGACTCAGGAAAAAGTTACAAGTTTTAGGCATTGGGCATTTCTGAATAGTGGATAAATTTATGTAATTGCCGTGGAGTTGATTCAACTTTTTGACTAGCATGTGCCGTCATGTTAATCTTTTGTGCAAATCCAGCATTGAATTGACCCTCATTTGTGAAGCAGTCCGGCATAAAATGACAGCATTGCAACAACACTCTACTACAACAACTCTTCCTCTTCTCTAAAGCAGCCCAACATGGCCTCACCCCCTTTATTGCATGTTTTTGGGGGCAGGGTTTATGTTTGTTGTATGTATTTTAGGATTAGTGATGTCACTAACCCGGGAAGAAGCTCCTTGTAGTCCCTACCAGCCATTTGCTGTAGTCCTTAAAAAGTGATTTCTGTAAAAGAAAATATCTCCCTTTGCATTGAACTTTGAGCGTTGTAATTTTGCAGATGTTGTTTATGCTCAAACAGAAACATTACACACTAACTAAAGTTAAAAAAAGTGAAATCATAATCAAGGACCCTTTAACATATTGTTCAGTCATTCCATCCATCCATCCATCCATCAATGCTGATGCACTATGATAGCATGCACAATCCCAATTTATTATCAAAGGCAACAGACAGGGAAAAGTCAATTGACACATGTCCTTTTCACTCTGTTAATGGACTGTTTTCAGGTTCAGTGCCAGTTTAGCTCTATTGACAGCAGTCATAATTCATTTTTTTCAAAAGTCAAGTTTACACTAATGCACTTACAATGAAGGTAAATTGGCCTAACGTTCCACAAGTTTTAAAAGCATAATGTGAAGCATACTTGAATTGAAAGTACTTGAATTATTGAAGTGCAAAAAGTTTTCTAGGTTGATGAACTCGATGTAATGAGCTGTTGTAAGCTGTTGTTTTACAGTTCCTTTTGAATGATTGGATATTTTACACATAGTATATTTCATGCACACTTCACACTTTAGCGTTCAGGCATGTATACACATAATTAGACTTCATTTAGCCTTGATGTTGTGCATACGCTCTGATAGGCTCTGAAAAGCTCCTTATAGACAGAGGTGACTTGTGTTTATTTAATCCTTCAGATGTTGTTCGATTATGCATTTTGTCATGTATACTCGGGCAGACCGAGATCATTTTTCTGCTCTACTTTTCTTTAATCTACTGCATCAACTATCATTTTCCACCTATCTAATCAATATTAAACCATCTGCATGTCTAATGTCACATCGTGAGAAGGGTACATGTGATTAATAAATCACCACTACCCCCCAAAGGACGGGTCTGCATAAGCAAGTGTGGAGTTTTGGCATATGCATGTCAGTTCATATTTATCACACCTATAAGTTACAGTGTCTTTGCATCATTCTCCCCCATTGTGTTCATGTTGAGTACCATGTTGCCATTCATCATATGGCCATTTATTGATGCGCATGCGATCTCCATCAGTGTCTGGCGCTATTTGTCACTGTCTGTGCTGTCGGCCGAGCAGGAGAGAAATGTTAGATGCGCTACTTGTTAAAATATGAAATATGTATTGGCCTCCATCTTACCGTGGATTCATTGTTATGAGTCTGTGACTTCTTTTAGTTGTTGATGATGCTCTTATGTTTGTGTGCTATTCAATTCATAATGAGCTTTCAATCATAAACAATGGTTTCGTGTCAAGACTTCCAAAGGTTGTTCTCTCTCTAAAAAACTGACATTGCAAAAAAAAAAAAAAAAATGATGTTTGGACTTGTTTTCATAGATTGTCCTGAATTTAGGTATTTTGTCTTACTTCACAGGCATATTTTTTTATGAACGAGGAAGAAACAAGTGAAAAGACCAAATATATTTAATATCGTATGCAGTGTTGCTTTTCAAGTCAATGTTTCTTGTTGAAGCACATATTTCATCTAGAAAAAATCTAACTTTTATTTTTTTTTAGTTTAATGCTGATTAAATCCATGAACATTATGAAATGTATAACCTAAATATGTTCTGTTTACCCACTTCGCTTTGCCATCTCTTGGACATTGACATTCAGATCCACAATGATCCATAACTCCAACTCCTGAATGTTAAACAGACGTTGATTGTAAATCATTTGGCAGCAGTTTCCTGGGTCAGTCGTGTGAAGTAAAACTGCTCCCTCTTCATATCGAGTCCTTCTGTTCTTCCAGATGCCAGGGCAGAGAAAAAAAGTGCTATATGGACAGAGAAGGAGAGAGAAAAAACATTGAAAACAGGTGTCACAATGCATCTCAAATACCTTCACCACATCTTGCTGCATACAATATGACTACTCTAAAGTAAGGTACAAGGTTTTCTTTTTTGGCCTTGGAACAAAACAGTTTGTGCAAAAAAGTTTAGTAAAAAAGTGGATAGATGGATAGATGGTAGATAAGTGTTTTTATTGTTATTTAGTGTTTTGTGAGAAAAAGGACTTTTCTTCTAGTGGCCTTCATTTTCCCCTGTCACCTAACTTGCTCTGTCTGTCTCCCAGAGTTTCCAGGAATACGCAACTTGGGACCGGAATAGAGCAAACTTGAGTGATAATGCAGACATGAAGAATTGACCTTGAGAGATAGATCGGCCTCTGAAAAGCGAGCCTGTAGCGAGAGCGTAATAGCCACAAATCAATATGTTTAAAAGGCAGCACATTCCTCTATGGTGAGATGGATCAGCTGGATAAATTCAAGAGATGGTTATTCAAATATGGAGATCAGTGTTAGGGCTCATTGGTGACGGATGTTCTCGTCTACCTCCTCGCGGACTTGAAATGGTATTCTGGACAATTAAAGTCCTTTAGTCTCTTCTGTCAACGCTGATTGGAATATAATTAGATGAAGGACATATAATAGCCCACTGTGTGCAGTCCAGGTCCATTTAGACAATGGAACATTCACATTAAACTTTACAGTAATACAATGTGCTCTGTGAGTACAAACGTCTTTGCAGAAATGCTTTAAAGCTTTATTGTGATTAAGGAGGAGA
Source organism: Chanodichthys erythropterus (assembly GCF_024489055.1). Lineage (NCBI taxonomy): Eukaryota > Metazoa > Chordata > Actinopteri > Cypriniformes > Xenocyprididae > Chanodichthys > Chanodichthys erythropterus. Next base: position 6,313,945 of record NC_090239.1, read on the forward strand.
GACGATATGAGGATAAATGAGATCATATGTGCTTTTTGGCTGTGGTATCCTGCTGTAGCATTTTCTTAAAAAAGAAATGGTTTCTCTCAAAAAAAGTGGATGAGGATAGATGCTGATAATCATAATGGAATTTATATTAGCGTACGAAACCTCTTTAGAGACTCCCTGTTTTAAAGTCCAGTTTAAGTTTGTTGACCAAAGACCTAAAACCAGCTTGATTGCCTTAAGATGCTATGACTATGGTAACCGTTTGACCAAGATGGTGTACCGGCTTGCACCAACTTCTGACCAATGTAGAGACAACTAATGACCAGCTTGGACCAGTTAGAAACCATCTATCATGTTCCAAGACTCAACCACCAAACTTTGGGGGTCGGTTTAAATGTTTTTGAATGAAGACTCATATGCTCACTAAAGCTGTATCAGAAGTAAAAATTAGGGCTGGGTCGATACATCGATTTTCAATTGATACATTCTGAATCGATCAATCTGAATCTATCCTGATATTTTCTCTCTCTAATCGATTCTGAGCTTAGTTTTAACAGCAGATGGCGCTCCAGGCTTGGCTAGTTTTTAACCGAACACTCTCAAACGCTCACAAAGAAGACTGCTGGACAGCGCTTGTGCGTTTGGCTGAGTCAAGTAAGTGATTAAATATACTTGCACCTTGGCTTTGAAGGCTTTTATGATGCAAGATTTGTAATTCACTTCAAAATTTTTGAACTTTATAAATGATTATTTTTGGTTTAATTGGTGTGTGTAAAGAAACTGGAAGCAGGCAGTGAACGAGTGTTTCTAAAGCACGTATAGTAGTGCCATCTGCTGTTAAAAAACTAAGCTCAGAATCGATTTGAGAGAGAATCACTCCAGATTCTTCATATCGTGAATCGAGATTCAATATATTGTCCCAGCCCTAGTATTGTGAAATATTAATACAATTTAAAAGAACGATTTTCTACTTTAATATATTTTTAAAAAGTAATTTATTGCTGTGATGGCAAAGCTGAATTTTCAGCATCATTACTCCAGTCTTATGATGTCACATGGTCCTTCTAATAAGCTGATGTGGTGCTCAAGAAACATTTCTTATTATTACCAATGTTGATATGTATCAATGTTTTGTGGAAACTGATACATTTTTCCAGGATTCATTGATGAATACTGTAAGACCAAAAGTCCTGATACCATGCAATAAAACAATAAATCTACAAATCTTGAGAAGAGACCATAAAGCAGGGAACACATTTGTCTAATCTTCTCCGCTATCCTAGGTCAAACTAAAGGCCCAGTGAATGGAGCATGTGGCACATCATGTGGAACCTTTTGATTTCTTTCTATCAGTGACTTAACAAGTCACAGCTGAGTAACGCGACTAAGAAAATTACACTTTTTTTGTATGAGCAAGCATGTAGCAGCCAACTAAAAGGTATTAGTTAACCCTGCACCTGCAGAACTGGTGAGTTTGTGATTGTGAATTCCACGATTTGGCTGGCATGAGACTCTATGTGACATCGGGTTCCTAAAGAATGAATAATTGAAAGTATGGGATACCCAGAATAATCAAATATCCAAATTAATAACATTAATTATAGTCTCAGTCTAAATTTTAATTTGAAATTGGAGTCAGATTAAGTAAGAAGCTAGAAACAAATTGAAACAGAATTCAAATATATTAATTAAACTGTAAGAAGTAAAAGACCTACACGCATTATACCTTTGCCCACGCCACTGGATTCCATCGTTGGGCCAATGGGTGGTCCTTACAATAGAAAGCTTAAAAGAACATCATTTATTTGATATGGAAATCTTTTGAAACATTATAAATGTCCTTTAAAGCAATTTCAAGCATCCTTGCTGAATAAGTTAATACAATGATAAATATAGGTGAAAACACAATGATTGAAATCAACAAACGTATGTATTGCCCTGAAGATCCATCTCAAACCTCCACTGCCCTTGCATGAATACCGACGCTGACCGAACCGCTAATTAAAACAGGATTAGGTCCATGTGTTTTGATTAATTACCTCACTGAATGTAATTCAGCTAACACTGATGATCCTCTGCTCATGTGTCATGTTGGAGACTTGAACCATTCATCAAGAGCAAAGGGTCAAGCACACAGCAGAACGCTGATGGTAAAACCGTGTTTCCTAATTACTTCTCATACGACAACCTCAAGTGGCCTAACTAACACACAAACACATATGCACACACCTCTCCATCTCATTTGACTCCTTCTGAATGTGTCATCTTTCAGTCTATTAAAGCTTTTTTTGTTGTTGTTGTTGTTTAACTTAATCAGTAAACAGTATTAGTGTTGTTTTAAGACATTATATTAGTGTTAGGGCAGCTATGCCACATAATATGTAGAGTAACTTTTCTTTTTTGTTGTCCTTACTAAAAGTGTATCAGTAACTTTCTGGGGGGTATTTTAACTAATTGCTTATTAGCATGCATATTAATAGAATATTGGCTGTTTATTAGTAATTATTTGGCACATATGAATGCCTTATTCTACTTTATTTATCCTACCCAATACCTAAACATGACAACTAACTTACTAACTATTAATAAGCAGTAAATTAGGAGTTTATTGAGGGAAAAGTCATAGTTAATAGTGAATACATGTTCCCTAAACTAAAGTGTAACCAATATTTTAAACCTTTTATATTTCAATATCTGTATTTTAATGTAAATATCTGGTAAGATTAACAGAGAAATTAACAAGTAAAACATTATAGTTCATAGACATTTACTGTCCAATCCTGCTTCTGGAGGGCCACTGTCTTGCAAAGTTTACCTCCAACTCCATTTAAACACACCTGAACCATCAAGGTCTTATTAGGCATACTAGAAACTTCCACTCAGGTGTGTTAAGGCAAGTTGGAGCTAAACTTTGCAGTATAATGGCCCTCCAGGACCGAGTTTGGACACCCCCAGTACTCTAGTATTGTGAATCACCCACCTATCTTTCCATTTCTTAAGGCTTTTCAGACAGAATCACGGAATTGATATTTGTGATTCATTTTATGAGGGAGAGCAATTCACAGCAGTCAATAGTGATTCAGTTGGAGAAACGGTAATATCTTGGGTCATTTTCTAGTCCACTGCACAGACAAATCTGTGATGGTTTGTAACTTGTGTAAAACCACCATGGGCATACAATGGCAAGCATATTAAGTATTTGAGTGCAAACATTTAAATTGAGGTGTAATGTGTTTGAATGGGACTGCATGAGGGATTTTCAGTAGCATGATTTATCTGAACTAAAGGATTATTGATAGACTAATCAGATACTAAAGATGGCACTTGATCTGTAAAGTTTGATTCTTTGACAACTTCCAGCCTAAATAATGAGCAAACGATGTTAGTTTCCAAAATGGCTCTCGCACGTGCATTCTTTTGCAGACTTTCGCACTAAAATGCCCTGATAAAGCATTTTTTAAATCACTATGAAATTAAAATTGACATTTCTTATTTTTAATGGAATATTGCAGTGTTTATTATAAATGATTTAACTATGCACATATTTATTTTTTTATTTATATGCCATTCTCCCTCTTGCAGCAATATCTCTCCTCTTTTCTGATGATGTGTTTACTGGTTTAAGGGTGGGACTATTTTTCATTCGTACAAGATCAACCAGTGGCAAACCACAACCGTCCAATCAATTCCCCATGGACAAAATCAAGTCCCGCCCTACATTTTGTCTTGTTCAAGAAGCCCTGTCACTCAGATATACATAACAATAAGGAAGAAATTGCTATCTCAACTTCTGTTTCATGCTGACTGTTTCATGTTGCTACTGAATCAACTGCAAAACAGACATCGCCATCAGTGTAGTTCGACTGACAAACGAATGATTCTTGTGAGGCACTTCTTTATAGTGAATCAAAATGGCTATTTAAAAAGGTCTTTGACATTATTGGCCCTAGTATTTTGTCTATTGTTAATGCTAGTTTGATTTCTGGTATGGTCCCGCTGTCATTGAAACATGCTGTAGTGCAACCTCTTGTTAAAAAGCCAAATTTGGATTGCTCTGATTTATCTAATTTTAGACCAATATCAAAACTTCCGTTTTTATTTAATGTCTTAGAGAAAATTGTTCTTAGCCAATTGCAGAGTTTTTTGGACCAAAATGCTGTGTTTGAGGTTTTTCAGTCCGGTTTTAAAGCCCACCACAGTACAGAGTCTGCATTGCTAAAAGTGCTTAATGATATTTTATTGTTACGTGATTCTGGCCACTCTGTGGTTCTTCTTCTTTTAGATCTTACGGCAGCTTTCGATACGATCGATCATGGGATCCTCATTTCACGCCTCGAGGAAGTGGCGGGTATTCGGGGTATTGCTTTAAAGTGGTTTAGGTCGTTCTTATCGAATAGGAGTTTCTCTGTTAATATAGGCCAGGCCTATTCATCTTCTGCCCCATTGATTTGCGGTGTCCCCCAAGGATCCATTCTTGCCCCTATTTTATTTTCTTTGTATATTTTACCTCTAGGGACAATCTTTCGCAAGTATGGAATTTCCTTTCATTTTTATGCGGATGACACGCAAATTTACTTGCCCTTAAGGAAAAGTAATGAACAAGCTCTGGATTCTCTAGTGAACTGTTTAAAGGAGGCTAAAGTCTGGCTGTCAGCAAATTTTTTAAACTTCAATGAGAGAAAAACGGAGCTTGTTTGGTCAGTGGTCCTGCTCTTCCTGAACTGTCAAATTTAGGTGAGCTGACCCCTTTTTGTAAACCTGTGGTTAAAAATTTAGGGGTACTATTTGACTATTAGTTCTCTAAAATTCGATAAACAGATAAATTCAGTCGTTAAAACAAGTTTTTTTCATTTACGTCTCTTGGCGAAGGTTAAACCTTTTCTTTCTTTTGATGACTGTGAGAAGGTGATCCATGCTTTTGTGTTTACACGACTTGACTATTGCAACTCTTTGTATGTAGGTGTTTGTCAAAAGGCATTGAACCGGTTGCAATTAGTCCAAAATGCTGCTGCTAGGCTCTTGACGAGGACACGCAAATGTGACCATATTTCTCCCATTTTATCCTCTTTGGGTTGGTTGCCTGTCCAGTATAGGATTGATTTTAAGCTCCTGATTTTTGTTTATAAGTGCCTGAATGGATTAGCTCCCTCGTACCTGTCAGAGATTTTACAGGTGCATAAGCCTTCCAGGTCTTTAAGATCTTCTGATCAGTCTGTTTTAATTATTCAGAGGACGAGATACAATCGGAGGGGTGATCGGGCCTTCGCAGTGGCAGCACCAAAGAGATGGAATAGTTTACCATCTCATATTAGAGTATCCTCTACTCTAAGCATTTTTAAAAGACGTTTGAAGGCTCATCTTTTTAGTTTAGCTTTTGAGTCCGCAGTGTGTTGAGGCATTGGCTTTTGTGTGTGTGTACTGTTTTAGAGGTTATGTTTTATTTTATGTAGAATTTTTGCATTGTACAGCACTTTGGTCAACGCTCTGTTGTTTTAATAGTGCTTTATAAATCAATAAATCAAAATCAAATCAAAATCAAAAACATACAACACAAATGTAGTTTGGATCCCAAATGAATGACTCGTGTGAGTCGTTTCTTTATAGTGAATCACATTCATACATCACAACACGTGTAGTTTGATTCCCAACTGAATGACTCTTGTGAGTCAGTTCTTTATAGTGAATCAAAACATACAACACAAATGTAGTTTGGATCCCAAATGAATGACTCTTGTGAGTCGCTTCTTTATAGTGAATCACATTCATACATCACAACACGTGTAGTTTGATTCCCAACTGAATGACTCTTGTGAGTCAGTTCTTTATAGTGAATCAAATACATACAGCTCAAAATGTGAAGTCTCATTCCCGAACAAATGACTCTTATGAGCCAGCTATTTTTAGAGAATCAAAAACAACAAGTCTAAATCCCGAACAAACTACTCTTATGAACCGGTTCTTTTTATTAAATCAAAAACATACAAATAGCATGTGTATTCTGATTTCCGAACAAATGACTCTTATGAGTTGATTGGTTTTAGGGAATCAAACAGCTTATAACTTACTTTGAGACTATCAGTGTAGTTACAGAATGATTGTTTGTATCACAATGTTTAAAGATACAATTTTTTTGTCAGTAACATATTATAGAAAATAAATTAATTAAATATGTTATTCTTGTTTAATAGACAATTAAAGCCAGGTCTAAAAAGACAGAACAATATTAATTCGGTGTCTCACTGTATTTAAGCCTCCACACTTTAAATTTATGCCAGTGTGACTTCCAGATGTAACCTCCATGCTCAAGTAAATAAGAAGCTGTATATTTTCAGGGACCCACATGACAATGCAACGGATCACAGACCTTTATTCTATACATACTATGAATTTCAATGAACAGGAGATCTGAATGTGGCACCTTGATTCAAGGATGAACAGCCTCACTGGACTGTACACATCCTTAATTGAAGTGAAGCATGACAATAACCTACAGCCATGTTGTTTTCTCTAGAATCATTTTATTGGACAGGTTGTCTATAGTTTGCTTGGCCTCCATTCATCATTTGAAACGGAAGGATACGTCATGGTCATTCCTGTATACTTCACAGTATGTGACTTTAGAGACAATATCAGCACCTTTATAAATGGGACCTAAATGTTGTGACTGAAGAACATGAAAACAGTCCGAATTAAACTTGAGAAAGTCATTTCCGTTTGAATGTAGGCTTTTATTCACATTAATCAATCTGTTTGTCATACAAAGCGATCATGTCTCTGCAGAACGTTTAGACTAAACCAATCCATATGGATTAGTTTTACGATCTCTAGGAAAGTGGTAGTTGTGAAGACTGTTAATGGAGGGACTGAAATAAAAAGTCTCATGGGTTTGGAGCGATATAAGGGGGGGTAAATGATGACAAAACTTTCATTTTTGGGTGAACTATCCCTTAAAGATTATGAGAGAACATGAATTTTAAAAGCATAAGTATGTACACAAATGAATAATTTATAATGAAAACTTTGACATTTCATAAAAACAAGAATTGTTGATTTTGATTGCATTTAAAAACACTCAAATTTAATATATACTGAATTTAAGCTAGTGTAATTTAATTTCTAATGTAAAGTTTAAACGGACAATGCTTATCACATCGGATAATTCATGTGTTGACATTAGTGTGCATATATGAATGTAAACTTTTATTGTAGTATTTCTGTGACTAAAATTAAAAAAAAAAAAAAAAAAAAAAAAAACACGAAATCATGATCAATCGTTGTTGACAGCCCTAGACTTCTTTACAATGAATGATGAATTTACACACATGAAACTGTCTTTTGTTATCATGTTGGTGTGAAACAGCATTCTACCGGGATCTGCTCTTCTGCGTTTGAACATATTTGAAAGAGGGCAGTTATAACACTGCTGGTCTGGGACTAAGATAAAGAGATAGGTAGGAAATGCAGATCGACAGGCTGTCCCTGAGACCAAAGCTTGTTGAAGAAGCAAGTGATTTGTTAGCTGCTTCAGAGATAGATGAGAGGACGAGAGTGAAACTTCAACAATCTGTTCCGGCATGCACTCTCCCTCTGTGACTTCAGCCGAGACAGTCTGTGAGGATCAAACCGCACACCCTGAAAGAGAGAAAATCAGCCGTTCATCCACATAAAAAAAGAGAAGAAGAATACTCAACTGGTGGAAAGTAGGTTAGATCCTTCTTCAGGAAAATGTTTCCCCGCGGGTTAAAAATTTAGGGTGATTTTTATGGTTGTAGCCCATTCATGTTCTAAGACAAACTTTGAATTATTCAGATGTTAGTCATTCTGGGTTGCATTTATTTTGCATATATAGAGTGTCTTATTGTCTACACTGTAAAATGACCTTCACTGTCTCTTCTCGTATGTCAGTTTATTTTTATAAGGCAAACAGTTTGAAATAAACACATGTGGATAGTTCATTTGATTTGTGATGTGAAAAATCTACTTTAAACAGTGTTTTAATCATACTTTTATAATCAGTATGCATGCAACTTTTATGAGCTCATATTAAGTGAGAGACTGCTTAGACTATTTGTACTTTAAAAATTACTTTTCTTTTTTTCTTATACTTTTTTAGTGCCGCAGGGCTATTTACAATGAGCTATGAAGAAATAAAAGATGATACTATGAACTAAACAAAATGGAAACTAGTTACTTTCTTATATATTTTCAGACCAAAAGTTGATTAAAAAAAAGTCCATGCACATGTTGTGCATCAACTACCCATTTGTATGTTAAGTTCCTGTAATATAAGTTGATGTTATCGTTTTCATGTGTATTTGCAGTTTGTTTTACAACCTCAGGGTGAAAGATTTTTAACCAAATGTCAGTGTCAAAATTTCATTCTGTTCTGTTCCAGCTTTGCCTGACTGTGTTTCCTAGTTAGTTTTCTTGGTAGTTTATTAGTTCCACGCACCTGTTTCTGTTCAGTTGATTACCCTCCCTGTGTATTTAAGTCTTGAGTTCTTTCTGTTCATCGTTCTGTCTCGTTAATTTTAACATGTAGCATCCTTGTTTATTCTCTTGTATATTTTGAGTAATTAAAGTTTGTTCCTTTGAGTCTACTGTGCTGTGTGTGTTGTAAAGCCACACCATTTTGTGACACCATTAGCAAAGTTCACTAAAAGTCCCCCTGGAGTCAATAATTGTATCCCTTAATTATATTTGATAAACCAAATGACAAATTATTATTATATTTTTTCCCCCTGTGAAAATTATTTCTTCAGGCCATAAAATAGCGTGTATGTAACTCTACAAATTCTCTTCAGTTAGTATAAATGGAACCATGTATATTAGTCCCCGCCTGATCCACTCGGTCAACTGTAACTACACTATGCCTGGAAAGTGGAAATATTGGTTTAATTCAGCCATATATGTTTGAACCAGAAACTGATTCAGAAGAAAAGGAAGAATGAATTATACATGACCGTCTACAAGTCGATGTATCCGAATTGTTATGCATTTCATGTATCGTTCTCTACACCGTCGGACACATAACAGTAATTAATATGATTAGCCTTTGACTTGACTACGTTACCAAACAGCTAACAATGTGTTGCTAATGTTACACAAAACATATTCCCGTTTGCCATCTCAGAGTCAGACAGCTGCCTTCTAAAGATCAGCATATTTCAAATGCTTTGAACATCATAGAAAGTAAGTGGAGAAAAGCCCCGCCCACACTTTGACGGGATTGGCTCCATGATTGTGACGGTAGGAAATGAGCTGTTTTAACAAATTTTTGACATAGTCTACACTGCCGTTTTAAAGGGTTCACCCAAAAATGAAGTCTGTAATTAATTACTCACCCTCATGTTGTTCCAAACCTGTAAGAATTTTGTTCATCTTCAGAAAACAAATGAGGATATTTTTGATAAAATCTGAATGAATTCTGTCTCTCCATAGACAGTTATGCAACTGACACTTTCCCGTTTCAAAACGTTCAACTAGTCCATATGAATTGAGTGGTTTAGTCCCAATTCAAAAAATGTATCGTTTTGTATGATGAACAGATTTAATTTAGTCTTTTATTCACATATAAACATTGGTCAGTGAATATAAACAGAAGCTCATTGGTTCTTGTACATCAAGCAAACATGATTGAGCTTCTGTTTACCACAACTGATGTGTGAGTTGACCATTTTTATTTGTATATATATTGTGGAAGTTGTGAGATTTTAGCATGATGAAGTTGAGCATGATTTTTACAGAGATACTGCAGATGTAAATATATATATATATATATATATATATATATATATATATATATATATATATATATATATATATATATATATATATTAGGGGTGTGACGAGACAGGTATCTCACGAGACGAGACGAGACAAGATTTTTACACACTATTTTTAAGAAATCCTCAATGGTGAAATCATGACTAGAAAAATATTCTGCAGGTGTATTTGAAATGTTTTAACTAATCCTCTCATAATGAATGTCATTTCAGTTCTACTTTCGGAGTGTGAATTATCATATAGAGTAAAAGACAACAATACTCAAGTACTGTAAAAGGTTTTGCAACTAACTCATCTGACTGACTTCTGTATGATTTCAGTCTCTTCAGACCTTACTGTACATGATTTATGAGCTTCTACAACTTTAGACCTCCTAACTGAACTCCTTTCCACAAACTGATCATAGAAATAAAAACAGTATAAATAAAAATGTTAACACTTTACAATAACGTCTCATTTATTAACATTAATGTATTAACCAACATCAACTAACAATGAACAATATATTTGCTACAGTATTTATTAATCTTTGTTTATTTTATTAACTAACATATATGTTAGGTAATAAAAATAGTCATTAATTTTTAGTTCATAGTTTACAGTGCATTAACTAATGTTAACAAATGAAACCTTACTGTTTTTGCTTAATAGAATTAAGAGAAAACTGTTATTCGTTTTCATGTCAGTCATGCAAACAAGACCACATTTTTCTTTGATACAGAGCTAAGAGATGGTTACAACTACACTGCCCAGCCTAAAATAGCTTTCATATTGAGAGATATCTGTATTCATCAGGGAGCCGCTTTCAAAATGCGGAGTATTGAGATCGCGTTTGAATGCGAGCTCCTGTTTACTTTCACTTTCAGCGATCGCGCGTAACTCTGTAAATATGGAGCAGCGGCGTCCGTTATCCAACTGAATTAAATGTTTTTTATTTAAATACAAAGCAAAACGACAGTGGAGGCGTAATGTATAGCGGTGACATATTCTTTCCTAATCATCCTAACCACTCTGTCATGGTAACATCACGAGACTACTTTTCGCCTCAACGAGAAATCTCGTCACAGTTTAGTCTCGCGAGATCTCGTGACACGATTACTCTATATGATAATTCACACTCCGAAAGTAGAACTGAAATGACATTCATTATGAGAGGATTAGTTAAAACATTTCAAATACACCTGCAGAATATTTTTCTAGTCATGATTTCACCATTGAGGATTTCTTAAAAATAGTGTGTAAAAATCTTGTCTCGTCTCGTCTCGTGAGATACCTGTCTCGTCACACCCCTAATATATATATATATATATATATATATATATATATATATATATATATATATATATATATATATATATATATATATATATTTACATCTGCAGTATCTCTGTAAAAATCATGCTCCTTTCTGAAATAATCCTGAAATTAGTTAAACTCACCATGCCTGCTGTCATAAATATGGTTTACGGGGACTCTCCAAAGATGTAATGGTTCTTATACTGTACAAACTGTACATTCTATCCCCCTACACTACCCCTACCTCTAAACCTAGCCAATCACAGAAAAATGTTTACATCAAAAAAAAAAAAAAAAAAAAAAAAACACGGTTTAGTATGTTTAAGCCATTTGGTTTACAAGGACACAGGAATTGTCTCAAGAACCTTGTTTACATTGTAATACCCATGTTATTATACACATTTGTGTCAACATAAACCACAAGAACACACACACACACACACACACATAAATATTATATATATATATAATATTTTCTGTTGTTGCAGGGTAATTGATAGCCAGCAGATAACCTGGTGTAGTCTGGCCATTGTAGACCGAGCTAATTAATCTCTTTCAATCCCAGCTGCAGTGCCCAGCACAGTCCAGGGAGTTTGTGTTTCTCTCCACAATTACAGATGCCCTTCCCTGCCTTTTCAATCAATGCCTGCACCTGTATCTGGTACCTCACACAAGGATAGGATAGTACTTTTATTTATACAACACAGGGTGATGGGATTGATTCTCTGACCTTCATAGTGTGTTGAACCTCTGAAGCTTGTTTGGAACATCCCAGCCTTATTGGATACATACTCTAGTGAGCACAAATTCACAGCCTGTGTTCATCTGCGGAGAGGACAGAATGTGAGTGATGCTGTTTTGCCTGGTGAAACAATAGATCATGTCATTTTCTTGAGTAAAGGAAATGTTCAGAGACTATGCTTTCACTATTTCTTATATAATGATTGAAACTTTGTATTGATAGCACTTCTCAATGCTTGTATTCCTCAAGTTGCTTTGAATAAAAGTGACTGCTAAATTAATGTTTTTAGGATTGACAACCACATTTACTTACAGGTGTGAGTCTTGAAATGTCCCGTTCACACTATATGACTTGACAAACAACTAGTTTTCCAGTCTGGTTCGGTTCACACCTGTTCTGAGAAGGCGGTTGTGTGTCCTGATAATTTAAAGGTGTGAGTTCGGTCATAGATTGAGGTTGTCACTCCTATAAATAACTGTGTGTGAATGTAACTGTATTAAGGACTCAAATACAGGACTGCTGTCGTGTGAACGTGGTCTGTGATAGATGCATGCTGGGTTAGTGAAGAACTTTTTTTTTCAGTCAGAAGTTTATCAGTTGTACTCTTGAGGATCAGATAATTGGGCCCTCCATCTCCTGAGACACAGAACCTGCCTCAACTTTTCAAAGTTCACTAGGACGGCAACACAATATAATCCACAGAAATAAATACAGTATACAAAGAGGTAAGCTATGTTATTCAGCCACACTGCTTTTTACTACCTTAAAACACTGGACAAACATGACAGTCGACTGACTCATATTGTTTTTTTCTGCCAGGAGAATAGGTCTCGAGTACATTAGGACTCTCAGAGTCTCAGGAGTGAATGTTATCTGATAATCTTATTGATGCGTTTCAGCTCCTGGAGCCGCAGGGGAAACTGGCAAATAAGCACACAGATACTTGCACTGATTAAGAAGGTGCTGATATGTAGGTAATGACCTGAGTGCTCATGTACTTTGTCTAGAATTGATGTAATGATCAACTATACTTAGTCTCTTTAATGTTAAGACAAGCTTGTGCTTTATTATATTATATTATATTATATTATATTATATTATATTATATTATATTATATTATATTATATTATATTATATTATATTATATTATTCAAGTGCTGTCAAAATGATTAATTGCATATAACATAGAAGTTTGTAAATAATCTTTGTGTGTGTGTGTGTGTGTATATATAATATATATATATATATATATATATATATATATATATATATATATATATATATATATAATATATATATATATATATATATATACGGAAGAGGATTAGGGCCAAGCAATAATAAAAAAAATAAAACCATCTCGAGATTAAAGTTGTTAAATTTCGAGAAAAAAAATCGTTACATTTCGAGAAAAAAGTCGAGATAAAATGTTGAGAATAAAGTCATTAAATTACGAGAACAAATTTGTTAAATTATGAGAAAAATGTTGTTAAATTTCGAGAAAAAATCGAGATAAAATGTTGAGAATACACTCGTTAAATTATGAGAAAAAGTCGAGATGAAATGTGGAGAATAAACTTACGAGAAAAAAAGTCATTAAATTATGAGAAAAAGTCGAGATAAAATGTGGAGAATAAACTTACGAGAAAAAAAGTCACTAAATTATGAGAAAAAAGTCGTTAAATTACAAGAACAAATTTGTTAAATTATGAGAAAAATGTTGTTAAATTTCGAGAAAAAAGTCGAGACAAAATGTTGAGAATAAACTCATTAAATTATGACTTGAAATTTAACACATTTTTTCTCATAATTTAACGACTTTATTCTCATAATTTAATTACTTTATTCTCAACATTGTATCTCGACTTTTTTCTCGAAATTTAACGAGTTTTTTCTCGTAATTTAACAAGTTTATTCTCAACATTGTATTTAGACTTTTTTCTCGAAATTTAACAACTTTAATCTCAAGATGGTTTAATTTTTTTTTTTATTATTGCTTGGCCCTAATCCTCTTCCGTATACAATATATACCATATATATATATATATATATATATATATACCAAAATTTATTCAGACACCTTGAACATTTCATTCATTAATACAGTTTATTCACTACTGTAAAAAAAAAAAAAAAAAAAAAAAAAAGGTAATAAAATATTACAAGATCTCAGAGTTAAACTGTGTCAGAAAATAAAAATTAATCTTAATTATGTCAGATAACACTTCAGCAAAACATGGTCAGGTCAAAATGTCTGAATAATTTTTGGTTCCAAATTTTTATAAATTTTACTGGTAGTCCACTGTATGAAGAATTTTTGGGTATAATATGTCACAATTTACTTTATTTTGCTATCCTCACTTAGTAAATGAACTACACTGTAAAAAAAAAAATCCTGTAAAAAAACGGTAAAAAGTCTGGCAGCAGAGTTTCCAGAGAAATCCCATAAAATTACAGCAAATAACCATTTCACAAAATTACATGCAAAAACTGTAAAAATACAGAACATACTTTACAGTCAAAATTCATAAAATTACAGTATTTTACTGTTGATAATCATTTATTAAACCATGAAAAAAACTGATAAATTATGTCAGATTACATAGAAAACAACTAATTTTCAGGTTAATCTCTGCAAATTGAAGGTTTTTATGGGTTATTTTATCAAGCTGCTCTGTCCATCTACAGTTATTTACTTTTAAAATATAGATTTTCCATGTAAAATAACTAAGAAATTATTTATAAAAATGTAATTAGCACATAAATTCAAAACAAATGTTTGCAATTTACAGTATTAATCTTTATTTTTACAGAACCACTCACAACTTCAATCTATGAATTAATTACTTAGAAATGCATAATAGCAACCTTTACAACCAATTTCTGTTAAATTAACAAAATATAGTACAGAATACATTTAATCAAAGCATGCACATACAGTAGGGCTGCACGATTAATCGCATGAGATTGTCATGCGTGTCTCCTCAGTAAAGCCGGTTCTGAGATTAGCGGTAAATGTCCATCACCTGCTTTCAAATGGAGCGGCACTTAATATACAGAGCCGTAGTTCGCGGACAAGCTACGCAATATCGCGTTCAATATCGATATGAATCGCCTTCGATTATGAACGCGATATTGCGTAGCTTGTCCGCGAACTACGGCTCTGTATATTAAGTGCCGCTCCATTTGAAAGCAGGTGATGAACATTTACCGCTAATCACAGAACCGGCTTTACTGACGAGACACGCATGACAATCTCATTCGATTAATCGTGCAGCCCTAACATACAGTATTAGTCATTGTATATAAGACATTGTATGTCAACTTACTTAAATTATAGGAAATACAAGCGTAGTATATAGAACATCTACATTAAAAGACAATTACTGTATACTTCTGTACTGTAATATTGCTGTTATTTTATGCATATATGATGACTCTTACATATATGTGACTACAAGGAGTACAATGGAAGCAACAATAAGTACAATGACAATTTCCAGTTAGTCTAGCACAGTATGCATAGAAATTATTATTATTATTATTATTTTTTTTTTCAGTTAAACAGAAAGATAGTCTTAACCAGTCAATTGTTCACAAAAAAGATGCATTCTCTCTTATCAGTCTCTTGAAAATGGTTTGAGTTAGTCAGGTTATTCCACCAGCATGGAACAGTCCAGGTAAAGGTCAGTTAAAGTGAGTTTGTGCCCCTTTGGGATGGCACCACAAGATGCTGTTCACTTCCAGAAAGCAAGCTTCTGGAGGGCGTATAATAAGTCTGAAGCAGAGAGTTTAGGTACAGGCTTGGAGAGCCAGTTGTTGTTCTGTTGTGTAGCATACAGAATGGCTTGATCTTCCCAATGTTGTACTGGGCAAATATGCAAGATCGGGCAGTTCCAGCACTGTAGTCTGTGAAGTTTAACTGATCAATTATAACACAAAGGATGGGTGGCTGAAACCACGAGCACTTCTGTCTTGGCAAGGTGGAGTTGAAGGTAAAGGTCATCCAGGTGAAAGTCGGACATTTCCATCAAGCAGGCTGAGATGGGAGCAGCTACTGGTTGATCATCTGGCTGGAATGAAAAGTAGAGATGTGTGTGAGGATAACAGTGATAGGAAAAGCCATGTTTCTGAATGATTCTAGTTACAATTACAACAAAAAATACTGTTCAGAATAGCAGCATAAAAAGACGAAAACAAAGAATTTGTTGTATAAGAATAGTAATCTTTCCACACCTGTACTGTAATGCTGCTGTAGATCTCCAGTCTTTCCACATTACCTGAAATCATAAAGAAATAAAAATTAGTTGGCTATTACATTCATTCAAACATGCCAGCATATGTTTTACTGAGACAATGCAAAACCTCAACCTTCTTTGATCTGAAATTTTTATATCCAACTATCCAATGTATCTTATGATTCAGTAATGACAATTTACTCAGGTCATGTAAGATTTTTTTATTATTATACTTTATTATTACACTAATATATGCATACTATTCGCGTTTGCAAGCAGATGCACTCATAATATTTATTATGTTGTTCATATTGTACTCTTATCTGCTTTCCTGTATAGGCCTATAGTATGAGTATACAGGCTGCAGAGTTTATAAAAAGAGATTTAAATAATGGTGGTACTACCACATCTGAACGAAGACATAAACACTGAATGGACTTTATTAATAACTAACGTTAATCTTTCTTGGTTTAAAACAGATGGAAAATTGACAGATACCTGCTGCAGTTGTTTTGCTTTCAACGGCAGTTACCTTACGTCATTTGTGTGAACACCGTTTAGAAATACTTATATTAGCTTCGAAACTATAAACAATACAAATGTGTAGCCACACTACATAAAATATCACACACATGTAACGTTAGAATGAAACTCTTACCTCAGCCAGTGATCGGTTTGTATGATGTTCGCTGTGGTCTTCTTGCTGAAAGGTCCGTGTACGTTTTGATAGTTTGTTTTCCAATTTGAAATGAAATACGCAGAAACGAGAAAACGGTCGTTTCCCGTTTTTTCGTTTGTTAAAAAAAACGGAAAAACGAGATTTTGACTCGAATTTCTTTTTTTGGGGTCACGGATAGAAAACAGAAACACGACTTCAAAACTCGTTTTCCACATGTGGGCGGTCACTAAACGCCCCTTTCAGCCGATTGGTCAATCAAATCTGAGCCAGTGACGTCATCTTCAGTTCATTCAACAAAATAACAGTCCTCTGCCGCTATATCAGTAGATGTCATAAATTGGCTTTTTCTTCTGTGCAACCTAACGCGTATTTCACAGAAATATGTTTGCACAGATAAAAGTAGTTTAAAAAAACTACAGTAAATTTAATTAAGTCTGTTTTTAAGCTGTCATTGTGTTTTTAAAATGTAAATTCCTCTACATCTGTTACCAAGCGCATGACATCCTTTGGGCTACTACCACCGATCAATAGGCTATAATGATAGACTATTCTCTATTATAAATCAGTGGCTACTGCACTCATTTTTTTTTTTTTTTTTTTCTTATTTTAATGTTGTGTTTATATTTTATACATTTAAATTCAATCATTTAGCAGATGCATTCCTTGCAGTAAACTATGCAGTCATATTAGAAAATAGGCTATCCACTAGGTGGCAACACCTAATAACGGTATCACCATCGGGGGGCTTTTTAGTTTCCCTTAGCTTATAAATGGCCATGCTGATTTTATCTCTTAAATTAAACACTTTTATGAACACAGTGAACATTATCATATGTCACAGTTTACTTGCTATCCTCACTTTTTCTGTCTTTCCTTCGCTTTTGAATGAATTAGCTATAAATGGCCCTGAACATTTTGCTTTCAATTTCGATTTAACGGCTATTGGCGATTCTGCGTCAATTGCTTTAGTGGACAACAGCAAAACAAAAACTCCCGTATATTAAACATAGAAATTTTATTATCCTTGTAATTATTTTTATTATCTTTTATCATCTTTATAATTATTTTATTTCGTAAATATCCGTGACTTAAACAGCGGGGAAAATTTACTGTATGCAGTTCATGTTTTGAAAAACTTAAACTAAACGAAAATTATTGTTGCCTTGTCAATATAATTTCTGTTTTTCCCCCTGACTTTCAACTGATGCGATCATCGTTTCATTAACCGACAAGATTATATTAAATTAGAATTAAACGAAATTTGATAAATGTCTGTGAATCATAAAACAAAAACAAAAAAATCCAAGGGGGTTAGTTTTAGCCTACATGAACAAATAGCAGAAAAAACAACAGAACATCATCACCCACCTGCCGCGCTTCTGAACGAAAAAAAAAGGATTAAATTATATAAAAGGAATAAATAGCATATGTCTATGCGCTAAATTTATTTCACTTAAGTAATTAACATATTACCAAAATGAAAGGGGAAAAAATGCGACAATATGAGTGTCGGTTCATTTTTGAGAAGTTCACAGAAAGGAAACCGAGACTGCAGAAAATTTCTTTATTTTACGAGCAATGTTTTGTTTTTATTGTGAGTGTACAAAAACAATAGGCCTATTTAACCCTTCACAGATTCGAATGGTGTTACATTGACCATAAATGTCTAAGTATTTTAAGTTGTTTCCGCTTTTATAAGAAAATTCAAGTGAACGCGTCGGCGCCTCACGCGTTCACACAACATCAGTTTTAGTAACTTGACATCACAGTCTGTTAATTGTCAAAATAACATACATTCAACCAAATATATAAAAAGTTATACTGCTCATTTTAAGTAGTCTGTGTAGGCTACAATAAAAGCGTTTAGTAAATAATAAATATAGTTTAGCCTCCAAATCGTGAATATTGACACATTTGGATTTGTCAAATTAGAGAGGTAGGCCTAGTTATAACGCCGGTTTCTGTTTCAGTTCAGCTTTAAACTAATTCGTTTTGGCTTAACATTTATATATTATTTTTGTCATAACTAAAATAGCTATGTAGCTGTAATTTTGATCTTTAATGACAGTCTGTGTGCTGTCTGTGTGCTGATTAACATTTCTGAAATAAATAGATTCTGTGAAATACGCGTTAGGTTGCACAGAAGAAAGCCGATTTATGACATCTACTGATATAGCGGCAGAGGACTGTTATTTTGTAGAACGAACTGAAGACGACGTCACTGGCTCAGATTTGATTGACCAATCGGCTGAAAGGGGCGTGTAATTACCGCCCACATGTGGAAAACGAGTTTTGAAGTCGTGTTTCCGTTTTCTATCCGTGACCCGAAAAAACGAAAATCGAGTCAAAATCTCGTTTTTTCCGTTTTTTTAACAAACGAAAAAACGGGAAACGACCGTTTTCTCGTTTCTGCGTATTTCGTTTCAAATTGGAAAACAAACTATCAAAACGTACACGGACCCTGAAAGGACGTGATAGTTTTTCCTCACACTGTTCCCGAAGAATGGATTGACGGATGAGTTCAAATAAATACTCCTGCTCACGACTGCTCTTTAGGATTGATTTACACTACTGTTTAATCTCACGACACACAAGCGTAGCCTGAAATAAATTCAAATAACGCGCTCGCCCTTCCATCGCTGCATCACTGCACTACTCCAGGAACTGTTGTAGGCGGGACTAACGGAAAAGTTATCGGCGGCAAATTTGAATCTGCGTCGCGCGTGCTCGCAGACGCCCCCCCGCGCGCGCGCACGCACGTACGTACACACACACACACACACACACACACACACAAAGCTGCGCATTTGCAACTCGATTTGGAAAAACATAAAATGTACATATCAATAATAGATGTGTTCAGAAAATTTAGGGGAGAATAAGTCAAGGCCAATCAGAAGTTTCAAAATAAGCATATTTGCAAGATGAGGTTAAAATTTTAGTAAATACAATGCATAATATATAGAAGGCCTACACACCTACTGTATGTACCAATACTATAACTGAACCTTAAAAAAATAACTTTAACCAACACATTAGCTACTCTTAAATGAAAGAAGAAAAAAAACATGTTGAATGACTGCATATTTCTGTAGTTATACATTCATTCCTTTTTTTCTATTTTTACAGAAAAAATCTGTAAAATATTAATCAACATTTTATGTAAAATTACACATTTTTCTGTAAAAAATACAGAACATTTCTTTTAAAAAACAGGAATTTAATGTAATTCTAAAATACATGCAATTCCCTGTAAATTTAATAGCTGAAAATTAAATTACAGCAAATATCTGTAAAACAACAGGTATTTCAATGTATAATGGGAAAACAGAAAAAATCTGTAAAAAAATACAGACCAATACCTGTAAATATACATTTATTTTTAACAGTGTATAGTGTCCTGCTCCCACTAGTAATATCAAAAATATCAAAAATGTCTGAATAATATTTGGTTTGACTATATATATATGTATCTATATACATACATACACATACATACTATATACACGGACATATATACACACAAACTTTTGTTAATGCAATTAATCGATTTGACAGCACAAATTATATTATATTTTTATATATGTATGTGTATATATTTTACATTTTACAACATAACTGTTTAAAAAAATTAATAAATTACAGAAATATTAATTTTGTATATCACAGACATTGTTTCTGTACACATGTAGCTCGAAGACGAGTGGTTCTGATCAGAGTGTTGTGAGTAGTTGCCAACTGGAAATGTATTGATAGATCACCTGCAAGATGTCACTGTTGTGCAACATCAAGCTGTATGGCCCCTCTCTGTCTGTCTCACACACAGTTGGATAATATGGATAATTGAATGCCCCATACCAGCAGACCAGGCCATTTGGCTTAGCTGATATGTCATGTGCTCATAAAGGTGTGGAATGTGATGACAGTTGCCATGGGAACCTCTAGACCGATGGGTGGGGGTGGGGGGATTGGACATTGGGGTCAGAGTGGACACAATTGCTTCGAGAGCACGCATGAAAAACCAGGATGGTACACTTTGCTTCTGTGCTTTTTTTTTTTGTATTTATTTATTGCTTGCTGAAGAAATTTAAAATAACATCTTGTAAGATGACATCTTACAATATTGCTTAATTAGAATGATTCATACCTACGTTTATATCGCACAACCGACTGTAACCTCATAGAAGCAATTACTAAAAAGTGTAAATTAAGTCTAATATAACATTTTATATATCTCATTTAGAATAAGAGAACGCTGCAAGTGTAACATATTTTGAAATATGATAATTGTACAAATTAACAGCCTGATATTTGTTCAAAGTGGCTGATTAAGATCTTTTGCAAACCTCACTCAAATGTTAATTATATTTGAATTTGTTTGTATCTAAATAGAAAGTTCCTAGTTTCTCATATGTGAAGCTTAAGCACTTAATCACTCTGCTAAATATTAAATATGTTAAATAAGAAGATGGGAATTGATTATATAGACATAATAACATATTAACCACATCTAATCCTCATTTTCTTTGTCACATGGCAGATTAAATATGACAGCACTGCTAAAACATAAATAAATGCATAACAGTTTAATTTGAAAGAGCACCTTCTGTGTTCACATCCCTGCTGCCATCAATGAGAAGAAATGAGGCAGAGATTTGCAGGGGCGCATCAGGCCCACTTTAAAGCCTCTGTTGATTTCTCCAAACAGTCTTTCATTATTGTAATTGCTGTGTCTGTCCGTCAATGTGTTGCCCCTTCTGAAAAAATAAAGCATTATCTTAAGTGTGAATAATGTCAGCCTTGATGTGGGAAATGTGTTGTGAATTTATTGCATGGTATTATTAGGGTTGCTTTGAAGGACAGAAGAGGACAAACTTATTTCCCATCAGCTATGGCCTGTTTGAATGTAGATAACAATGTTAGCGTGTGTGGGATGCATCAACTCTGTCTTTGTTTGTGTGTTTAAGTCTCACTTGTGGAAGCTGACTAGATATGTATTGATGTAATCTATTAAAATTGTTAATTACTTTTGGAAAATATGGCTTCAAATACCCTCTGTATCTTATGTCTTTGTTGTGCTCACAGAAATGCAAATGCTGTGACGCATAAATGCAAATATTTTACCCTCTAACATCTATTTTTTTTTTTTTTTTTTTTTTTTGCAGAGCCTCTAAAGGGACATGGTGGTGAAGAAAATTATGAGATGGGAGGAAAAAATATATTTAAAAACTTTTGCATTCCCTTGAGAAACTTTGTGTTTGCATGCAAAATGTTTGCATTCCCCCGAGAAACTTTGCGTTCACTCGCAAAATGTTAGCGCTCCCCCAAGATTCTTTGAATTGTCTCACAAAACTTTTGCGTTGCCCTGAGAAACTTTGCGTTTGCTCGCAAAGAACTCGAAAGTTTTGCAAGCAAACAGTTTCTCAGGGGAACCCAAACATTTTGTGAGCGAACGCAACGTTTCCTGGGGAACGCCGGAAAAAAATGCAAAAGCATTGACATATAATATTTGCGTTCTCTCACAAAACTTTTGCGCACTACAGAGAAACTTTGCGTTTGCATGCAAAATGTTTGCATTCCCCCGAGAAATGTTGCATTCACTCGCAAAATGTTAGTGTTCCCCCAAGAATCTTTGTATTCTCTCACAAATCTGTTGTGTTCCCCCAAGAATCTTTGCGTTCTCTTGCAAAATATTAGCGTTCCCCCAAGATACTTTGAATTCTCTCGCAAATCTGTTGTGTTCCCCTGAGAATCTTTGCGTTCTCTTGCAAAATGTTTGAGTTCCCCCGAGAAACTTTGCGTTTGCTCTCAAAGAACTTATAATTTTTGCAAGTGAACGCAGTTTCTCAGGTGAACGCAAACATTTTGTGAGGAATGCAAAGTTTGCTGGGGGGAACAAAAGTTTGCGTTCTCTTACAAAATGTTGCATTCCCTCTTGAGAAACTGTTCGCTTGCAAAACGTTTGCATTCCCCTGACAAACTTTGCATTTATGTGCAAAACGTTTGTGTTCCCCCAAGAAACTTTGCATTCTTTCGCAAAATGTTTGTGTTCCCCCAAGAAATGTAGCGTTTGCTCACAAAGAACTAAAAAGATTTGCAAGCAAACGCAGTTCTCAGGAGAACGCAAACATTTTGTGAGCGAACGCAAAGTTTCCTGGGTAACGCAAAAAAAAAAAAAAATTGTGAAAGAACACAAAAGTATTAACATATAATCTTCGCGTTCTCTTGCAAATTTTTTGGCATTCCGCTGAGAAAGCTTCTTCTCCAAACTTTTGCATTTTCTAAAACACCTTCATATTGCACAAATAAACAAAATAAACAACGTAGAGCACAAACACTTCATAGAGGCTACCAATCAGGTATAAATAATCCTGTGGCCCTCAACTGGTGGGTTACGGAACTGTTCTGACAAGGTCATGGTAAGCAAGGAAAAAAGTCACATGTGTATAATTTTGCATAGTAAAATCTGGGTCTTGAAGTAAAAAGCACTTCTAAAAAAATAAATTCTACATCTTCTACATCATTCTACAAAAGATGTTCTCACTCTAAATTTGTGGTTGATTTTGACCTCCACCTGCTGGAGGTGAACAGAAGGAACATTTAGCCGTGCTCAGAATAGCAGCATTTAATTTGAGCTTTAAACCTCAGCATTAGGTTTGAATCATGCAGTAAGCTGCTATTTATTTACAGCATTCACACTGCCATTCTTGCAAGTAAAAGTAAATCTATTTATCTTTTGCATTTTAAGGTTTTGTGGTACAAACTACTTTTTGAAAACGATGTCTCACATTTTTATTTAGTAATTCTGGCAAGTATCCAGTAAAGCCTTTATTTTGGAATTTGGGTCCCATTCAATAGATTAACTAGTCTGGCTATCACTAGACCAAGCTCAATTTAAAATTGAACATTGGTCTGGGGAGTTTACTATGTATTTCCTACTGCACAAGAGGCATGATCATAGTCACGCAATTGGATAGTCCTTCAACCAATCAGATCAACGATCCGGGTGACGTACTTTGCAGAGCGATGCGAAAACTCCAGACAGGTTTACCGTGTCTCAATCAGCATCGAGTGATTTTTGCAGGTTGTACAAAAAAACATGAAAGTGATCGGTATTTCGAGCAATTTGTTTGCTAACTAAAGAAGTCATTCAGCATCGTCGAGAGGTTAAAAGGTGACTCTGATACTGTTCTGGTTCAGTGTAAATGAACGCGGAATATAGCCGCCCTAAACTACGTCATTGTCATGACAACCAAAAAGAATTCCAGTCAGCTCAGGCAGCGCGAGATTCAAGAAGCAGGGAGACGAAACATATAGAGCAAATAATAAAAATATTGTCTACCATCAAGGGGAATTGAAGTAAAAGAGTCCTGTACTCACATCGTGAAGCAAACCACCAAAATAACAGCAGAGAATCATTGTGCGTCATCAGTCGCCGTTTTTAATCTTCCTATGAAGAGACTGTCGGATCAACGCTCTGCTACATTTCTCTCAGATAAGGTAAATGCTTAACACAATCGGCGTCACTGTGATTGTGCATTGTTATTTTGGAGTGACGGTCGTGCGAGAGAAGGTAACGTTAGATCAGATAGAGTTTGAAAGCTGCTTGCCGTCGCTTCTCTATCGTCATCGTGTTATACCCGCTAATAGTGAGCAAGGTGGATAAGCCCGTCTGTGATTGGTTCCCACAAAAGTGTAACAGCGCAGCAGAAGTGAATGCACAGGTTTCCAGACGTTGCCAGTTGCCGAGCGAAATCAAATCGCCGGCAGATCAGGCTGGGTTTACCCAGACTATAGATTAACAAGAAAGACCGATATAATTTGTGCACTATCTAAGAAATCATTAACATAAAATAAACAGAATAAAGCTAACAAGAGGATGCGGTATTGTGGGTAAAAAATAACATTGACTAATTAATCAGCCTGTAATTAAGAAACTGCCATCTCTGCAATCACGATTACTGATCTTCAACATGGCATGGTTACCACAGACATTCTTTGTTTTCATCTCTATTTCTGTAAGGACCACTACTGTCAAAGATGATTGACAATTAGCATACAGTTTGGATTGGCAGTATGGTTCTTGGCAAGAACTCCCTGTGCATCCATGAAGCCTAGCATGATGGGAGTAGGGAGAGTAGCGATAACAGAACAGAACCAACATAAATGTATTTCAGATATATTTAATGATCAGTAATTTAAAGTACAACATAATTGGAGAAAAATGAGTCTGATTTGAAGAGGAATATCAGAAGGCGATATCCTGACTCGAGAGGAGGAGCTGGGATGGAGGAGGGTGATTAGCTCCTGAGCAATGAGATGAATTTGCTGATAATACTGAATAACCTTATACAGTGGGTACGGAAAGTATTCAGACCTCCTTAAATTTTTTACTCTTTGTTATATTGCAGCCATTTGCTAAAATCATTGCACAAATCTGTGTCTGAGCTCTTGAGACAGTTCCTTTGACCTCATGATTCTCATTTGCTCTGACATGCACTGTGAGCTGTAAGGTCTTATATAGACAGGTGTGTGGCTTTCCTAATCAAGTCCAATCAGTATAATCAAACACAGCTGGACTCAAATGAAGGTGTAGAACCATCTCAAGGATGATCAGAAGAAATGGACAGCACCTGAGTAAAATATATGAGTGTCACAGCAAAGGGTCTGAATACTTAGGACCATGTGATATTTCAGTTTTTATTTTTTAATAAATCTGCAAAAATGTCAACAATTCTGTGTTTTTCTGTCAATATGGGGTGCTGTGTGTACATTAATGAGAAAAAAAAAAAGAATTTAAATGATTTTAGCAAATGGCTGCAATATAACAAAGAGTGAAAAATGTAAGGGGGTCTGAATACTTTCCGTACCCACTGTGGATGCTGTGAAAGGTGTCGTATTCCTAGAGGTAGATGTAGACAGGGCTGGCTAGGTTACTTTTAAAATGTGTTTCACTACAGATTACAAAATACATATTTTAAAAAGTAATTTATAACATATTTTGTTAGATTAACCAAGTTTTGTAACTTAATATAAATACTTAAATATATAATAAGTATGTAACACAAAACATTTTTTTCCGAATTGCGTGATATAAAGTTGCAATTGCAAGTTATAAACTCTCAATTTTGAGAAAAAGTCAGAATTGCGAGAAAAGTCAGAATTGTGAGATATAAACTTGTAACTGAAAGTAAAAAAGGTCAGAATTGCAATTCTGCAATTGTGACTTTATATCTCCCAATTTTGACTTTATAAAATGGAAAATAAATTGGCAGATAAAAAGTCGCAATTACTTGTTTTTTCTTTTTTTTTTTTCTTTTTTTTTACAATTACATGTTGACTGCAAAACATAAAAACAGTCGCGGGTCCTCCAGGTAATGATAGGACAGTTAAGATTCAAGGGTATGTACATTTTTGAATGGGGCAATTTTTATTCAGTCATTTTGTCATGTGGAGTATATGTAAACATCTGTTATGCGAAATAGCTTATTCAGGACAGTACTAAAAAATAATAATTTTTATGATTTTATGATACTTTGTTAAAATTATTAAAATGCTGCATATTCTGCAATAAGTATGAAACTTATGAGCAGAAATGGAGCTTATAGGATGCTTTTGCAGCCTGTCAGAGTCTGAGAATAACCAACTGCTGTTTATATCAATTGCCCATCACAGTTTATATTAATGTTTAAATGAAATAAATTACATTAAAATTCAAAGTAATCACTTTGGTAATCTAAAATACTTTTCAGATGTAACTGTAATTTTATTATCTCCCATTTAAATGTAACTGTTTTTTAAAGAAAAAGTTCTAACCTTGGCACAGCACAGTTGAGCTCAGAGGGAGAGGTTGAAAAAGGGTCACTGGTATCAGTGAAGGCACATATTTCATAATACTAGTAGATGTGCTTCCTGAACTGTGCTGCCCTCACATTAAGAGGTACCCCAGGGTATATACACATATAGATTATACTGCAAACACATAAACGGACACACATAAACTATACACAATCAACCGTACCATTGCATATTACAGATTTGTGGGCTCTTTGGGAGTATTGAACAGTTATTGGCTGATGGAAATTGCCCCTGGGATGATTTAAGCTCTCAACATCTCAACATTACAATTTTGTTAAAGAGAAAGTTCCCTCAATAAGGAAAATAATTTAATCACTCTCATTGCCGTTCTAAACCAGTTTGACTTTCTTTTGTAGAACATAAATGGAGAAAAGACAAGCTTTTAACCTTCAAAAAGGACACAAAAGCACCAAAAATGGTCTTTATAGAAAGTCACACAGGTTTGGAATGACATGAGGGTGAGTAAACGGAGAGACAGGATGTTTATTTTTGGGTGGACTATTAATTTAAAAAAAAAAAAAAATGTCTTAAATCTGTTTGTTTGATCTTGTCTTTGGCTACGTCCACACAAAGCTGTGCCCGGTTGCATAAAGCACCTTAAGTGTAATTTTCCCTTAAGATCGCCCTTATGTTTCCCTTAAACTTAAGGGTGTTGCAGAAAATAACCGTTAAGTATTACTTAAGAGTTTCTTTAGGTGAAACGTCATAAACCCTAAGAATTTCCCTTAAGTATGTATTTTTCACTTAAGTAATCCCTTAAAAAAAACGTAAGTGTTGCATAAAGCCCCTTAACCGTCATGTCCCTAAGTATAACATAAGGTTAGGAAAACTTCACATTTAAGATTTACACGGAGTGAGCAGGTTCAATCCAAGTCTTCTAACGAGACACGATCGACCGCTTTATATGATAAACAAATTGTACTTTAGCTGTTTATTCACATAAACATTGGTGAAATCACATATGTAGCACATATCTTATATGGTCAACGGAAGCGCAAACGTGCGTGCATCACACGCAAAAACAAACCTCATTGGTTCTTGCGCGCACATTTGAGCTTCCGACACAGCCGTAATCATATGGATGTCTTTCAATAAATGGACATAAATTATGAGAGAATATTAAAAAAAATCTTTATTTGTTATCCAAAGATGAATGAAAGTCTTATGGGTTTGGAACGACATGAGGGAGTGAATGACGGCAGAAATCTCAATTTTGAGTAAACTTTCAATTTGAGTTTCTCGTCTGGTCGTTTTCTTTCATATTTGGTTTTCTTTTTTGTTTTCCTTATCCATCTTATGTTGTTTTTTGTGAAAACTTACCACGATATGTATTAACGAATAACGTGTCCATGGCAACAGTAGAATTTTATAACAGCAAAACCTGGGTTGCTGTCGTGAAACACTTAACGGTTTCCCTTAAGTGAACAGTTTAAGAGATTATATGCAACACCCTTAAGTCATTCCCTTAGTTAAGGGGAAATCACGCCTTAAGTGTCATACTTAAGGGAAAAACTTAAGGTGCTTTATGCAACTGGGCACTGGAGCTTACCCTAAACCGATTTTTTTTTTTCCTTGTCTCAAAAATATCTGTGTCCACACGAAACCACTGAAATGACTCAAAATGATGTAGTATACATGCCAGACCATTATGTGGCGCTGTAATTCTGCCACAGAGATGCACTTGCGCGCTATATAAAAACTTTATTTTGGCTCAGTAGCTTCTGTAGCACGAACACAAGCATCTAGAGTCTGCTATTGCTGTTGTTGTTGTTGTAGTTTTGTACTGTTAGCGGCGTCCGAATAGGGTCGACACATGGGGTGATGACATTATCGTTTCAGAAAATATATGGATAGGCTGTCCACACGAAAACGCAAAGACGGCGTTTTCAGATTTATCCACTCTGGGACCCGGTTTCAAAAAATAACGGTTTCACCTTTCGAAAATCCATGTGGACGAAACGCCTATCCGATACAAAATTTGTGCGTATTCACAAAAACACGTCTTAGATGTTAAATAACACGCCTTAGACCAATATATATATATATATATATATATATATATATATATATATATATATATATATATATATATATATATATAAAGAGAGAGAGAGGGAGATAGAGGAACTTGCTGTACTACTGTCTTACAGTTACTGCAAGCTTCATTGTGGGGTTTATAGACATTCCATTCAATATATCAAATAATTAATTCATCTTCTTCTGTCTTGAGGGCAAAAGCCGTGCACCCTTCCAGTGGTGTGTGTAAGATCTAAAACACCTAACAAATTGTTCCAATTTCCTCTAAGCATTACCTGGAACCCACAACATCTGTTATTTATACTGTACCCGAGTGCTTAGTGTTACCAGATGTTGTGTGTGTTTTGGGAAGAGATTTGATGCCATTACCCTCCATCTATTTTACATAAAGGCTCAAATGGAAACTCTCAATGGCATGGACAGATCAGCTGACAACTCTCTTACCAACACTGCATGTGTCAATAATGAGTTGAGGTTGTGCAATAGATTCCACATCATACTTACTACTCAATTGTGTATCTGTGGTGCACCTGGAACTGGGCTAACTAACAGAAATGTTCACCCAGAAATGAAAATTCTGTCATCATGTTCTCACCCTCATGTCGTTCCAAACCTGTAAGACTTTCATTCATCTTCAAAACACAAATGGTGATATTTTAATTAAATCTGAGAGATTTCTGTCCCTCCATTGACATTCTACCAGTTTTACGCTTCAGAAAGTTCAGAAAGAGATTGTAAAATTAATCTGAATTGAGTGGTTTAGGCCAAATTTTATGAAGAGACTAAGTTATTCTTGTGATGGTAAAGCTGGATTTTCAGCATCATTACTCCAGTCTTCAGTGTCAAATGATGCTTCAGAAATCATGCTGATTTGGTAACATTTATCATTATCATTGATGTTGGAAAACTGTTGTGCTGCTTAATACATGTGGAAACCATGTTACTTTTTTTTACAGTGAGGATGTCTTCACTGTCACTTTTGAATAATTGAATGTGTTCTTGCTGAGTACTTTTTAATTCCACAGGTTTTGTGGAGGACAAAAATAGCAAAAAAAACAAATGAAATAATACTGCATTTCTATGTTTGATAGTAATTAAACTGTATTTCATACTGTAATTAATCCATGTTAGTTATCCACATCCCATGAATATCACATTGTGGACGGTCTTGGTAAAAACTACAGTATAAAACCTATGAAATGGACTGTGTCTGGACCTATTATACCTGCTCACCTTGTTACTTGCCGTCCAGGTCATCAGCTTTAGACATGCTGAGATGATGTTTATTTTCAAATGGTATGACCAATCCATCCATAGCTCTCATTTTCAGGCCACTTGATCAACTTTTTCTCATGGCTTTTCTATTTCACACATATTACTGAAATGTTTTAGCTGCAAATCATGAGGAAAATCAATATTCTGCACAGACTGACCAACGTGCTTAGATTTATAGGTTGGGGATTTCACATTGAAAGGGAGATTTTCTCAAGGTTTTAGAAAGTGTGGGCAACAGGTTACGCTTAAAAAGGCTCATTTCAAAACAGCCCACACAGACCTCTCTTTTTCTCAATCCACTGGGCTTAAAACCCACCACTTCTTGGGTAACCTGTACAAAGATGGCTGACTGTTTCGTTACAGCCATGGAAATCCTTGTTTGCTCCTCATTCATGCAATCTGCTTAATTTCCCTCAAGTTTACATCTTTAGAACACCCAAACCAGCATTTGAGAGAGCTGCAAGGTGTCCTAGTTGAGTTTGAATCAGAAGATTTATGACCCTGAGAATTGAAATTTATATCCTACTTTATTATTTCATATGGACCCAATTAGGTTTGTATTAACTTGGGTGACATTAAGCAAAAGCAACGAATATGTTGTGAATAAAGTTTGAAATTACTTTTAGTTTGCTGATTCCATTGGGCATTCAAAACAGAAAAGCAAGCAGGCTTTTAATTAAAGTTGTCAAAATGAACATTTTCTGTAGAAGTTTGTTGAATTTTGGAAGAATTGCCAGTTGCCACAATGGTGTTGAGCTTGCATCTCATGTTAAGTTTGGAAAAAAAATATTTCCAGAATAAGCTGTAAAGCTCAGAGCAACAGAAGACAACAAATACAGAACTTTGTGTTTTGTTATGAGACCTCTATTATGAGAACTGTTTATCTAATATAAAATTATACACATTAAATGCTTAATTCAACCTCCTGAGATTAACAAATAATATTTTTTTTTTTTTTTTAAATCTCAATTTCTATGTTTATTAGTCATTGTACACTATCTCTTACTGTAATGAATCCATGTTGGTAATCCGCATCCATCCCATAAATATATATTACAATGTAATATTGACATTATAAAGGGCTTATATGTAGAATTCAGAAGCCGTTGTTATTAGCGACACCGGTTCCTATAGAAACAGTCAGACACTCGCCTCCGAAATGAGACACAAGAGACGCGCGTTTAGGAGTGCGTTAGCTTGATCCAGCCTGGAAAATAACGTGCTTTCATAGACAACCTAGGAAGACGGGGAAGGTGTCGTTTGTAAGTTTCGTTAAAAGCATTTTGCCAACAAAATGCGATTAATACATGACAATTCTTACATAGCACCTTAACATTTAGATAATGATGTTAAATTACCTATTTATGATAACAATGATATAATTAATAGTACTACTACTAATAATATGAAACTTTTAGGCCCTATATTTTGCACCATATTAATGGAAATTGCCAGTTGGTTAACTTACCTTGAAAGAAACAGTTGAAAGCCACCATGACATAGAATGTCTGAGAGACTTCACAGACACCTTCTTATGACCTGTAAGAACTGCTGCTTCAAAGGAAAACATCCGTAGGCCATGTCAAACTGTCTTTGCTGATATTAAGGTTACATAGGTCCCCTCAAAACAATTCTCTGTCTGAGGGACCTGCTAAAAATAGCACAGAGTCAATATTAAGGCCCTGCTGCCGTGCAGAGTTTATCATTAAATATGCATGATACTTTAATGTAAAACATGACACTCAGCCACAGGAGAACTTGAGAAACATGTCATACCTTCAATACAGCTTGATCTGGAATGCTTGCATTTGAGAATTGGCACCAGGATTTGCAGGTAGCAAGAAGAGCCATTTATTTGGACTGACAGGTTTTGTTTGGCAACCAATATATCAATGCAAAGCTCAATAATATGTGCTCTTCTTGAAAGGGCTTGTTATAAATAATTCAGAGCAGGTTCTGTCATGGAGACTCAGGTGCAGGTTATGGATATGATTTGTGTTGCCTGTATTGACAGAGGCTAGTCTATGCGGCTCCTTGTTCCCTGCCCAGGATAAGAAGCAGGCCAGTATACACAGACACACACAGCGATGTTGGATAAATCATTAGTCTATGTGGTGTTATTAGTATTATACTCAGTATAACACTCAGTTTGTGTTATTAGTATAAATCTTGGCTTTTAAGTCACTTACCAGTGAGATTCATTTTTGTTTAGCTGACCTTCCTCTTTCTTTTTTTCTGGTATTTTATCATTGAAATGCATAGTGCGGTTAGTTTTAACAGCCCTTGAAAGCTCTCATATAATCAAACCTGTATCGCACCACTTTAATCAACATATCTTACACTTGCAGTAAATTTCTGCTTTTTCATTTACATTTACATTTACATTTTAAAGAAAGCACCATAGTAGCATTTCGTTTCAGTTTAGAGCTATTATGTCTAATGCACTGATCTCAGTCACAATGACAGGAAGTACATAAAGAGACTGCTAAACTGCTTTCTACAATAACTACAAAATGGAACTGATTTTATCAACGGTTCAAAGGGAAGAGTGTTGTAAATGTCATCCCTCACTTCTCAAGTCATTCTTTAACTTTCTAAACATAATTTGCATTCTCTGCTCTGTCTTTAAAATTCATGCATCTTTACACATATGGACTGGAATGTGCAGTGAGGTCAAATACAGCTCCTCAAATATCAGTTGTTGTTTTTTGTTTTGTTTTGTTTTAGTTTAAGAATATTTCTCAGAGGAGATGGGAATTTTAGTGATATCGATCTACGTTTGCTGTGCAGTTTCACCCTCAGAACATCTCTTAAAGGGTAAGATTCCCCAAAGATCAAGTCTTTTGGTTTGAGTTCGACAAGCGAGACACTTGACACTATTATTAGCAAAAGACTAAGCTGTGCATTATATATTAATGCACAGCTTAAGAGAAGGACTACTGAACTTATGGGGCTTTAACGGGTCTGAGATGACTAAGACGTCTTTTAACAAGGTTAAAATAAAATATGCATAGAAAGACAAAAAAAGTTCAAAAATCTAAATGTCACTTTTGTCACACACACACACACACACACAAAAAACAAGACAGTTGCTGTAAAAGATTAAGAGCCCCTCTTCTGACATTTACAGTATTTCATGAATAAAACATTCTAGAATGTGCTGCTTTGAAATATAAATAGTGTTCTATACATCTTCTAGCAAGTCTCATAACTTTTTTGTGTAGAAGGCAGTGACTTATAACTTGACATATACTGCCATCTACTGTTCATGAGCTAGTAGTGCATGGTTTTTGTTTATTCATATGTTGGTTTTTGTTTATTCATATAATATAGTCAATTCAGGGTGATTGGGACACTTTTTTGCCATTGAGATGAGTTGAAAAATGTGTCCCAATCGACTTGAATTAACCCCTACATCTCATGAAAGATATCCAAGGCTTAGTTTCCTGAAGTTGCACGTTAGCTGAATGTAAAATGTAGTACTTAATATGTGCACTATATGGCACATTTCCCAAAAGCATTATTAAAAGTAGTGTGTAAAAAAATTTATACTACAGTCAACCATACTTAAAGGGATAGTTCCCCCAAAAATGAAAATTATCCCATGATTAGGGATTTTGTAACCTAAACCTATTTATCTATTTATTATATAGATACACAAATAATGCATCCTTAGTCCTCCAAGGTTTATAATGTTTGGGAATGGGGGGCCATGTTTTGAAGTAAAAAATAATGCATCCATCCATAAAAAAAAAAAAAAAAAAAATCTTCCATATGACTTCAGCGGGTTAATAAAGGCCTTCTGAACCGAAGCGATGCATTTTTTGTAAGAAAAATATCCATATTTAAAACTTTATAAATTCAAATAACTAGCTTCCAGTGTATTTCCATACGCAAATTTTATAAATGCATAAAAAAACAGCAGAAGTGTGACTGATTGGATGCACATACTCTGATGTTAACCACAAAAGATGGTAAGCTTTTTCTCCTCTCTTTAAAAAGCTAATACTTCTATTTAATGATAAGCCTGTCCTATGTACTAATATGGTTATTACTTTTTTTTTTTAATTATCTGCCATTTCCATCTCTGATCTCTGTAACCCTATCAGGATAGACCTGCAATCCACAAGCTGAGAACCACTGTTCTGAACATTATTTGCAGCATTATCGAGAAACCCAGCCAATCAAAAAGGTATTGAACAAATTTTATCACAATACAAAATTGTAAAAGATAAAAACAATGGAAATAGAAAGAAAAAAAAAAGATCATAGATTGATTGTGAACTCAATTATTGTCTGAATGACTGTTAACCCTTCAGTTATTTGACTCTCTGTTGAATCCATTAATGTGAATATGAATACAGATTAATTTTAGACTCTTTGTTGCACGTAGATGAGTCATAGCGTCTGGGTAGAAATGTGCATTTCTCTCTTTCTCTTGCTCTATTTCTCCTCTTCCTTACATTTTTAAATGCAGACGCTCTATTGCAGATCCTTATGCTGCATTGAAACCTGCATGGACACAATTGATTGGCACTCAAGGAAGCAATAAGAGCCCAGTCCAAAAGCTCACCCTGGGGCAAAGCTCCTGTTGTCTCACATCCAGGTCTCAAAATTCAATGTGTCAAATTGGTGTGGAGGAAAACAATACAGAACTGAGTATGTGTAAATGAGGGATTCTGGAGAGACCAATAACACCTTCAGTTTGATGTTTGTATGTGCATTTTAGTGTTTGGCTGCTTTTGCTGAAGAGACCATCTCTGTTGTAATACAATCTGCTCTGTGGTCTTGGTTGGAAGAGATAAGGTGGTTCATACAACAGTTTATCAGACATTCTCCCATGCAGTCTCTTAAATGGATACCCAGAGGGGGCAGTAAAAGGCCGTGTTGCATTGTGTGAGCTTGCTGCTGTGCCCGTGCTGCTTTATTGAACATGGAACAAGGCCATTTGGATGCACAAAGCAGAGATGATCTTGGGTAAAGTGGATGCACCCAGAATACTGGAGTGTGAAGCTTACATTCTGTGTAAGACTAACCACTTTTATCAAAACAAAAACAACATCAGCAAAAAACAAAAGCTAAGTTCACTGAATAAGGAATAGTGTAATGTAATGTGGATTATGTATTAAATACTTCTCTTTACCACAAAATAAGGCAGATTTAAAGGGATAGTTCACCCAAAAATGAAAATTTGATGTTTATATGCTTACCCCCAGGGCATCCAAGATGTAGGTGAAGATTTTTAACTCCAACCGTTGCAGTCTGTCAGCGTGTGAATGGTAACACAATTTATACGAGTCAAAAAATATGCATAGATGAATCCAAATTAAACCCTGCGGCTCATGGCGGCGCATTGATGTCCTAAGACACGAAACGAATGTTTTGTTTGAGAAACCGAACATTTTTTTACCTCTAATACACCACTATGTCCAACTGCGTTCAGCACTCGCTTAGTGAGGTCTGATCGCGCTCTGACAACGGCAGTGATGTCTCGTGCATATACTTCAATGAGTGCTAGACATCACTTCCGCTGTCAGAGCGTGATCAGACATCACTAAGCGAGTGCTGCCAAACAAAACAGAGGCTAGCTAGACCCTCCCCCTCCCCTCTGTGCTTCCTGAAACAGTCATGAACATGCATTTAAAATCATTATTTTCGGTTATTGGCTGGAGCATGTTTATTATGTTTTGTGGTTCAGGCTGCACCAGTTTTTTTTTTGTGTCCGTTTTCGGAGCTTGTGGCGACTACAGAGACCGCATTTTTTACAGTGTTTTTTTTAGGGGACAGGCAGCTAGTGGATAGTGAGGAGATGTTTGCTGTATGTGACAAAAAATGTTTTGGCCTAAAAACGCGTGACATCGCTTAGAGGACCTTTAAATGTATTTAAAAAACGTATTTAATTACTTTTGAGTATTTTTGTAATTTGTATTTTCCTTAAAGAAAAAATCGAATGTAATTTGTAATTAGAAAAATAGAAAGTATTTTGTATTTAAAATACTAAATATACATTCAAATATGTTATTTTATTCTCGCATACAATAACTTTCATCACCAGGCTTAAAGGTAGGGTAGGTCATTTTCGGAGAGGCTAGCAATAGCGAGCTAGCTATGAAAGCATAAGATCTCACCCTCCCTTCAGAGCATCTCCAAAGCCACGCCTCCTCCAAAACACAGGAACGCGTACAGCAGGGAGCAAAAGCGTCACGAGAGACGGCGTTAAATTTCCTCATGTCTCAGAATACATAACATTACATTAATAATGAACATAAACTACTTAAAGAGCACCAACCTGTACCACCTGACTGCTGCAGATTCATTTCGGCATTGGTACTATTGCCATTGAAAGTCGAGTCACGGACCACTCCTAGTATAATGTCAGGGGTTGCCAGGGGTTGTTATGGCGTGAGCGCAGCATAAGCTCCTTGATTTGGTTCAGAAGGAACTTTAACGGTGCATACGTCGATCGGTCCACACAGTGCTGATGCATCTCGAACGAGCCTTTTAACTTCTACCACGAGTCAAGCGACCCACAATTCAGTTCGGCAACGCATTCCGTCACCCATTCAAAGTAAATGAGAAGCGCCGATGCCCCGTGTGAATGCACCATAAAAGGCAGCTGCTGTTTCGGTTGCTGAGCTTGTGACCGACATCTGTCTTACTTTGCATAGCAAGGTCACAAGCAGGTAAAGAAGCTGCTTTTGTGCTCAGTCAAACTGCTTTAAGGTAAAGTATCTAGTAAAATATGCTATCAGATATTATTCACTGAATGTCTTTATAGGACAGAAGAATAACGCAAATGGCTAGAACTTGGGAATTGACTTGCTAGCTAAAGCATGACGTGCACTATGATGCGCGGATCACAGTTATATCCGCGGGCGCTGCAGATAATCCGTGGATGAGTAGGTCAAGAAATAAAAAAATTAAAAAAAGCACTGATTATTTGAAAACACAGTCGGTTGTGTCTTAAATTAATGTAACCTTAAGTATATTACCTTATATTAACTAAGTATATTCGGTCTGTGCGTTCATTCTTACAGTGACAGCAGCCTAATAAACCTGCTGCTGTCTGTCATTAATGTTAATCAAGCAACAAAAGAAAAACACAAATACTGAATAACTTTAGTATCTTTATAAGGATCATCAATCTATATTTAATTGTTACAGTGAGCACTTCAAATGATTGTGTGTAAATTTTGTTTGTATATTTGTATTTTCAAATTACTTGTATTTTAATTAAATACATTTTTCACAGCAGTATTTTGTATTTTATTTAAATACATTTGATGAGTAAGTATTTGTAATTTGTAATTAAATACTTTTTGATGGATTTGTGCCCATCTCTGCTTCCGCCTACGTCACGCATGACCTTTCCAAAGTGATTACGTCATGCATGGTGCATTGCAGAGCATTGCAAGACGAGCATCTGTGGTTAATAAGTATACAATTTTTCTTTTTTTTAGAAAATGATTGTTTCGCTAGATAAGACCGGTCATGTTTTCCTCAAAAACCCTAATTTCTTTTTGAGTGAAGAAAGAAAGACATAAACATCTTGGATGACATGAGGTTGATTTTAATAAGAAATTTTAATTCTGAACTAATCCTTTAATGAACTGCAAGTTGCTTTTTTGTACATTATAAATTTAAGACTATTAGGGATTTCAGTCTGTTGTGGGTTTAAACAGTTTATTTACTATGTTGTTCTAAATATAAAGGAACCTGAGTGCAAATTTTAGTATTTATATGTAGCAACATTGTATTAATTTGGAGCAAAAAAAAAAAAAAAAAAAACTTTACCTTTACAATGAAACAACTTCTGGTTAAAAGTTTTCTCATATAGATTATGTGACCCTGTCAAGTATCTCAGCTCACAGACATCGGTGTCAGGTGGACCAATGTTATCCTAAAGCAAGTATAGAGGCACAAATATAGAAAAGATCCGCTTGTGTTGTGACCCTGATGACCCCCTAGAGATTTTCTTCAAGCTAGGAAGCTTTCAGGCTCCTGGGAGAAGGTGCTCTCCTATTTCGTTTGAAATGACTGGGGTTCAAACACACCATATTTTCAACAGTCTTGCAGGGATTTTGGTGATAGGGCTTTTTCCAGCACAAGGATTAGTCTTTCACAGTGTTCTGTCACAGCGTTCTGATTGCCCTTCACATGCTGTTCCTGTCTAATCCTGGAGGACTCCACTTACTTACTTGCTTATGATTACACACATCTGTCTGAACATCAGTTGTTTGCTGCATTGTTTTCTCAAATGTACAGTGTTTACTGGCACTTATATAGAATACAATATGTGCGGCACAAACTCAGTTACTTTAAACAGTTTACATGGAAATTGTTGGGAAAAGTTCTTCCAAATCAAATGCAACAAGTGTTGTCTACTAAAGAGAACCATCCAAATTCTTCAACAGACACCTTGTGGGGTGTTTTTTTTTTAATGTATGAAACTTCTTCTGTTGTAATAGCAAATAGCAATACTGTCATACAAAGGCAAAACATACACCAATATTGCATTTTTTCATACTTTATTTATTCTGAATTTGAGCATTATTTGAGCCAAACCCAGGTAAACACCTGATTACCTTAATATGTAGTTACTTTGCTTTTGTGTGGCAGAATAGCAGTAACAGTGTGTGTGTGTGTGTGTGTGTGTGTGTGTGTGTGTGTGTGTGTGTGTGTGTGTATGCTTCCTTCACTTGATTTCAGAAATTTCCTACTTTCCACTTCTGAAATCATGATTATAAGCTTGTGTATATATATATATATATATATATATATATATATATATATATATATATATATATATATATATATATATATATATATATATATATATATATAAAATTATAGTATTTTTTTAAGCTTTTTTCCTCATTGCTCTGAATATTCCATTAGTAAAACACATATCCAGAGGCGGAGTATCCTGAAGGTGTTGTAAGTTCATTGTAGGTTCAATCAGCAGATGTCAATCCAATGTGTCCTTGAGCGAGACACTTAACCCGAGGATACTCCAGGGGGATTTGTCCCTTTAATAAGGGTACCACAAGTTGCTTTGGATGAAAGTGTCGGCTGAATGACAAATTACTAATAAAGAGTAATCCATTTTAACGTTCCCAAAGAGAGGCATAAAGCAGAATAATTACAAATTTTATTAATTTAAATTAGAAAAATTCTTCTGAGAAGGCAAAGCATAAAACCTTGGCTAGTTACGGCAGAAGAACCAGCTTTTGGCACCTTGCAGAAACCGTAATTTCTCCTCAACCTCGATCCGTCAAGATAAAAGACTGTCATAACCCATGGCCATGGCCCTCTGAACCTTTCAAGTTGAAAGATTGCAGAGCAATATTCATGAATGGTTGGGCACAAATCTATTGAGGCACTTCATGAAATGAGAGACCTGCTTTCTAGGTCAAGGAGAAACCCAAATTCATTCTCATCAAGGCTGCGCTACTAGAAAGTCATCAGCAGGTCTAAATGGCTGCTTTATAAAGATTTAATTGATCTTTTTTTTCTTTTCTTTTTTTTTTTGCCAGTAGCCATTTTTAGTGTCTTTGCGGAAGTTGCTTTAATTGCATTAATCGCATTACCAAATAATGTGATGTTATTAATTACTTAATTGGTCTGTAACCAAAATATAGACTCTGATTTAAATTCAAATGAATTTGTGTTTCTGGCTTGTCTTTTCAACATAATTTTACCACTTTTAATAATAAGGGTTCCAAAAATGATTTTTGCATATGCCATAGAACTATTTTTGGTTCCCCAAAGAGCCTTTCAGTGAAAAGTTCTTTTTCTTAGTGTGAAGGACAATCCATGAACCTTTTTCTACTATAAAGAACCTTTTGTGCAATGGAGAGGTTCTTCATGGAACCACCAATGCCAATAAGGAACCTTTATGGGACATCATGGAGTAATGGTATTGGTGCATGTTGAAGGGTATTCAAAGACAACCAACATCCCGGGCTGCAAAAAATGATGTAGGACATTTGGACATGTGTAGGTGAATGGTGACTCTGGTAAATCAAAGTAAATTATTTAAACTCATTAATCGAACTACATTATTTAAGAGCATTAATTTATCTCCAATGTGTCAGTGGGTTCTGCTAGGAAAGTTAATAGAGTTTTTTTTTTTTTTTTTTTTTCTCCCAGTTATTTATTTAAACAGGCATTTTAAATGACATTTAAAATATACATGTATTACCACAACCTCAAAATCATTTTCAGGGGTTTTGACAGATTTATTTTGTCTAAATGTCAAATTGTTAATATGATTGTTTTGTTGTCTTCTAGGTCATCCATCTTTATATATATATATTTTTTTTTCTATTTTAATAGTGCAATCACAAGAAGTCACGTAAGACCTCTCTTCTATGAATTGAAGCTAGCAAAAAATGTGAATACAGGGTCATCTGAGAACTTATATTAACTTAAGACATATACCTGAAGTGTGTGTTAGATCACCTTAACATAGGTGCAGTTTATAAAATATAGATTTTGAATTAACTAAATCATCTATTTTTAGTATTCTTTTTTTTTTTTTTTTTCCTTAGATGATTGAATTTCCAAAGTGACCGTGAACAGAGGAGTCATACTACAGGCCAAGATGCAGAAACCATGTTTCAGAGATATTTCATCATGCTCATGGCATTCTCACGTGGCGGCAGATGTTCAGGTGACCTTGGTAAAGTGTGGCATTGTTTGCACACCATACAGAATTTCACCTCAAGATGGCACCAAGTAACTGCTGAACTCAGCATAAGAAGTCAAGGACACCCGAAAATATGTTGTGCGTTAAAATGCAGGTCTAGTATTTCAATGCAATGTTTGTTTCCCTAAAAAGATCCAACGGAAATATATGCAGATTAGTATGGAGGTTGAAAATAGTGTAAACGTGATATGTTAAGCAATCACAGAATATGGCTAGTACTGCTGTGGTTTCTGGTAATGTGAATAAAAGATCAGACTTTGGAAGTATTGTTCCAGAGAATCTGTAGGAAATAATCAAATATGTTCTATTTTAATGTGTAAGAAACGATTTGTTGTGTATATAATATTCTCTTTACAACTTCACACACATGTATTTATTTTATTTTATTTTATTACACTATTTTTAATTATAAATATTTCTAAATTTCTAAATAAATTAACAGATTTAAATTAATATTACAATATTGTGTAACAATAGTCTGAGCTGTAATATAAACGTACATTTTGCAATGTCTCAATTAATTATCTGTACTATTCAAATGTGGAATAACATATATATTCATGTTATTAAATATTATTAAAAGTGAATAACAAATATTTATACATTTATATACATTTATACACTTATACCTTTCCTAACTGCCTGAATTTCAAACTGCCTAATAATTAAGCACTTTTACTTTGTAACTAACTAAAAAAATAAGTGAAATACAGGACAAATGGACCATTGACCACTAGATGGTGCCATCGAATAAAACAACATGATTCACGTGTTCTTTTTGAAAAAGGTATAGTTTTCATGTTACAAAACATATACAAACTGGACTTTGCTATAGACTTTAGCAGTTGTTATTTCGTTGGCAGGTTTCCTAGTCTAAAGGCACTTATTCCAGCACGTTCCCCGTGTGTTGTTCACTATATATATATATATATATATATATATATATATATATATATATATATATATATATATATATATATATATATATACACACATACGAGTGTACGATCTAAAATGCCTGTTTTATTCACAAAACACCTCTGGAAGATTGTGTGAGTGCTTTTACTGCACTAAACCGTGTTGTTTAATTTATGAAGCTATCGCCTTAGAGTACAATCTGTCATTCATTCAAACCCGTAGAGGTGTGTCAAAATAAAAACAAGCTGGGTAATCTCAAAGCTATTTACCTTCTGCTGTTCGTACCCTTGCGTTTGGGTAAGACACTAATGCAAGCCTTCAGTTTGGCAACCGAAACTGCAATTATCTAAATCAGCCCTCACCACTTCTCTCCTGCTCGTCTTCTCCTTCCTAAACCTCCCAAATTACACATCAACGGCACGAGAAGACCGTGCCATCAGCAATAAGCTGGAAATGACATGACTGGCATCTGCAGCTCCCATAATCACGGGAGATATGATGGATGTGTATTACTGCCGCTCAAAACAGGCGGGCAACCCGCATTCAAGAATGGCAATTACAGTTTTCCCCCAAGAAAATCACCCAGATGGAGCCAAAATATGCAAAAATTTGTGCAACCATTAACGCTTCTCTTCCAAAATTTTGTCTGAAACGGGCATTACAATATAGTGGGGCGTGCGCCTCCGTTTTAAATGCTTCAGAGTCATTCCGCAGTGCCGAATGAGGTCACGGCTGTCGCTTAAAATGCTGTTTTGATGCTTATGTGGCTCATTCTTTGCCGATGTTTGTGTAATGAAGCTTGCGATGGCATTATAAGTGGTGTGTGTGAGCAAGACTAGCAGTAACTGAGCGAGGCCAAGGTTTGGGGGGTGGGGGTGGTTTGTGCTCTTTTTAAGAGCTTGAAAAAGGCTTTCTCGTGTTTTTTTTTTTTTTTTTTTTTTTTTTTTTTGAGATGTGTAGTTTTCTTCCAAACAGTAGGTCAGGAAGTTCTCGCTAGTAGCACGAGTCAAGGTCCACGAGACCTCGCAAATCTACCAAAGTGCCAAATATAAAATCTTTTTATGAGCTCAGTCAGGTGAAGTATCAGGGCTTTTTCTCGTTGGCAAGCAGTTTTATGGAGATGCTGAGTGCTTTATCAGAATGCATTTTCGCCGACTCTCTGTGAGTGCCTTCTTTCACAGAGTAATTGGCAAGTTCTCTGTAAATTAGATTTATGGACTTTTATGGAGTAAATTACATTTAAAGAGTGGCATTCAATAATGCCCATGATATAATTTAGTTATATCGCTCCTCTCCCA
The DNA here is from genome assembly GCF_024489055.1 of Chanodichthys erythropterus. NCBI lineage: Eukaryota > Metazoa > Chordata > Actinopteri > Cypriniformes > Xenocyprididae > Chanodichthys > Chanodichthys erythropterus. Next base: position 6,356,772 of record NC_090239.1, read on the forward strand.
CGACAGTATGTCTTTAAGAAGATATATCACGTTTAGTTTTATTTTACAAGGCTTTTGAACGTATCACTTATGAGCCGACAACTCTTGGTGCTACCCGCAACAAAACCACTACTAAGTGCAGAGATGAAAAAAATATATTGCTGTTATATATAAATATATATCCGTTAGACCTTTCTGAGTGTCTGCAAATCCATCAAGCTGTTATCCCAAATTGGTTCAGAATCCCATAACGCCAAGGCATCACCACAACCTCCAGTGCCCTGCGCAGCTTGTTAGGCTGCTATCGTCATAGCCAAACACCTCTAGAGCCCCTACCTGACTATTACCCTCTAAGTCTCTGGAGAGCTGGACTGCTTTTTAAGATGGATTTTAAAAAGCGATGAGTACATCCGGTGGGACATTGGGCCGCATGACTCAAATGATTAATTGTACATCTGGGCGGTGTTCCACTCATCATGCCCCCTTGAGCTCGCTCTAGAGTACCTGTTTACTGCCTGTGGCATGACCCTGTAAAACTTCAGGGTCCTTTTCTTTAATCTTTCCTTTCTTTTTTTCCTCTCTCATGTCTTATGAAGATACCCCTGTTTAACCTATGTTGGTACATCAAATAAGACGTGCATTATTGATCAATAATCTGTCCTTTTCTTCCCAAGTCATTGTGCATCTATATGTGTCTAATAAAAGTGGTAAGATACATTATTAATATTTCACCAAACACATTCAACAACCGTATTTTTGTATGAAGCATTTGTTGCATACATGCTTAAAAATAAAGCTCATTTATTGGCAGTAATGGTTCCTTGAAGAAACTTTAACATCCATGGAACCTTTGCATTCCACAAAAGGTTCTTTTTTTGTGAAAAAAAGGTTCTTTAGATTATTGAAGGGTTCTTTGGGGAACCCGAAATGGTTGTTCTATGACATCACGGCAGAACCACCCTTTTAATGCTTGTCAGATGACCATAAAATTAGGGATGCACAACACATTGATTATTAACCAATATTAGTATTTATTTTATTATTATTTATTGGGTGTTTAATTGTGTATGCCCATTTCCCATATTTTTTTACATTTAACTTAATTTAAAGGGTTAGTTCACCCAAACATTTTAATTCTGTCATTTATTACTCACCCTCGTGTCGTTCCACATCCGTAAGACCTAGTTCATGTCCGGAAAACACAACTTAAAACCTTTTTGGTGAAGTCTGAGAGGTTTCTATCTCTCCATAGAGATCCAACGCAACTACTGCACCAAGGTCCAGAAAGGTAGGGAAAAGACATCATTAAAGTACCCCATATGAATCCAGTGGCTTAAACTAAATTTTATGAGTGTTTTGTTTGTGCAAAAAAAAAGAGCATAATTTACCACTTTTTTAAGCACGTTCACAAGAACTTCATGATGAATGCGTGTTGTGTTCAGAGAAGCGCGTCAACGCACGTGCGCGAGTGTTCACGAGAGCATCACGACGCATGCATTTTGTGTTCACGCGAGAGCTGACATTGTTGCTTGAACATGCATTGGATAATATTATTTTGTAAATAAAGTGGTAATTATTATTATTATTTTTTTTTTTCACAAACAAAGCACTCGTGTCGCTTCATAAAACTGAGTTTAAGCCACTGGAGTAATTTAATGATGTCTTTTTTCTACCTTTCTGGACCTTTGAGTGGTATTGCATTGGATCTTTATGGAGGGACATTTCAGACTTTCAGACTTCATCAAAAAGATCTTGATTTGTGTTCTGAAGATGAGCGAAGGTCTTAAGGATGTGGAACGACACGACGGTGAGTAATAAATGACAGAATTTACATTTTTGGGTGAACTAACCCTTTAATTTAATAACGCTGTTAAATGTGATCTTTCAAATAATTTTGTCATAGTGCAAGTTATTTGGACCAATTTTATACTGCTTTTATGTCCTTTTTGATTCTTGACAGCCCCAGTCCCTTTCTTTGAAAGGAGTAATCTTCATAAAATGATTTGTAAAATAGTACCTTTGTCTGAAATTATTTGTTTTGTTTTCCATGGAGACCGGATTGGGTTAGGAAGAACATGAGGGTGAGTGACACATAATAATATTGTCCTTTTTGAGTGAACTATTCCTGAACTATGAAAAGCATCTGCCTCTCTTGCTATAGGGAAATATTTGCTTCTATTTTTCATACTGTACAATATACAGTGATGTACAACAATGCTGTGATGCCTACATCCACTTTTAACAATTAAAAAAAATCTGTTTTATTTTTAATTTATTTGGAACAAAATACTATAGCAAGCAGTAAAGAAGGCAATAAATTGAATTTAGTTTAAAAGAGATGGAAATTTTCTATAGTGATCATGGCTGTAGAAATTCATCAAATGATGGAGAAGAGAATCATAACCGGGAATACCCAGAGGTGGTGAAGTGATGATGTACCACCCCAGTAAAGTATGCCAGATCATGGTTGGCCTCTGACCTGATTTGCAGGTGTTTCCCTGAATTCCTTTAGTGAATTGTCGGTGTAAATAGAAACGCTATCACTGTGCATAATTCATTCTTAGTAAATTCCCCACAGAATAGTCACTGTCATTTTTTCTATTCTTTTCTTTTCAATCTTTTTCTGCCATAGCGCACCATGTGGAGGATGCACATTTGTACTGATTTTTGAACTATCAAAAAATATGATTTGCACTTGTTGGTGAGTAAACTTCACTTTAAAACAATTTGAGTCATGAATGCTTTGTAAGTTTTGAGGAATATCTTAAATGTATTTGTTGTCTAGAAGCCACAGTGAAATGGATGTGAAGTAAATATGGTTGCAGTCTTTTTAGAATTTATTTTAGGTATCATTATATTCTGTCGGTTAGTTATTTTACATCAAATGCTTTAGTAATTTTACATTACTCAATGTCACTGCAAATATTAAAATAAATACAAGAATATTTTAATTAATTTATATATATTTCCTTTGTGTTGCCTCCAGGTAAGGTTCTTACCAAATTATTATTATTATTTAAATTTTGCCTTTGTTTCCAGTAATATACATTATTTTTTTATGCAAGAAAACTGAATACAACATATTTATTTTAAATGGCTTTCATTATGTGCAATAGAGGCCTAAAGGAGTAGTTCACTCAAAAATAAAAGTCTCATGCCATTGCAAAACTTGTCTGATTTGTAAGTAAATCATTCCATTCATTGAAAAGATTTGATTCAGAAGAATGATTCGTTCACAAATTGGACATTGCTACTTCTGTAATCAACTGATTGAAATGAATAAATATGCAGATATTCAGTGAATATAATGCATTTGCACTGATTTTATATATGTTTATGATGCTTTTCATGTCCTTTTTGATTCTTGACAGCTCCGGTCCAGTTGTAATTGCATGGAAAGCAGTGACTTTTTTGTAAAATACACTTTAAAAAATCCTGGTTAAAAACAACCCAAGTTGGGTTGAAAATAGACAAACCCAGCAACTGGGTTAAATGTTTGTCCAATGTGCTGGTCAGTTTTATCTAACCCAACTATTGTTTAAAAATTACTATATGAATGGCTTAAAATGAACCCAAAATAGGTATTTCCAAAATCCTTTGGGTTCATTTTAAGCAAGCAATACAGTAATACAGTATTTTTTAAACAATAGTTGAGTTAAATAAAACTAGCAGGTCAGGCAAACATTTAACCCAACTGCTGGGTTGTTTTTAACCCAACATTTTTAGAGTGCAGTATTGGCTGTCATACAGGTTAAGAGCGTCATGAGGCTAAAAATGATAAAATTGCAATAGAATTGATTGAACTAAAAGTTCTGTAAAAAGTTGGGTCTTTTTAACTATAGTAAAATAGTCACATTCAGCAGATTAATTGCATTCAATGCTGCAAAGTCCAAAAGAAAAGAACAAGATAGCAGAGCTGAGTCTCAAAGCCCGAAGCCTTGAGAAGAAATACCAGCTGCGAATGTTAAACGCTGATGCGACTGTTTTAAAACGCACGCAATATCAAAGAGATACATGACAATCGATCTCTTTTTAGCCTGGTGGGTCACCGTCACACACCTGCTGTTCCACACTCGTTCATTGACGTGACTTTGATGAGAAGGCTGACACTACTGAATCAGGTAACAGCGGAGGGAAGGTGCTCACATATTTCTGTCCTTGCTGACTTAACAAGTTACAGTAGAACTCTAAAATGGCCTCCGGTAATAAGAAACCTACATCAAATCTAATCCTCCCATCAGCTTACAGAGTTTGGGATCCGCGTTGTAATTGACAGCTTATTGAAGACGGTTGACGCTCCGCCAGCAGTTAACTCTCAGAACGCCAGCAAGACATAAATAAAAGGACTTTCTTGTGTTATTCCTTACGTTGTGCGACTAGTTTACGATGAGGCACGAGAAAAACAACAATATACAAGAGCCCTAGCGTCATCTCTCTGATCGCTCTCTATCAACGGAATGATTGATGTGTGTGAGCATCTTTCATGCCACGGTGCTGCAGCAACCATGCGGTGTCCCTCCGGACTGGAAGCGTTTCCCACAGTTCAATGCAGTCCATGGGTCATTGGTCTCTCCAAATAGCTCTCCGTATGACGCCCGTTCCCCTACTCAGTCTAAATGCTGTGATTAAACTGTTTCCACCACAACAAGAAGTCAAGCCTCGTGTCAAGCCTCACCCCGTTGGTGGCGAATATGTAGAGAAATCAAGAAGTCGTGACTTTGACAGACATTTTCGTGCTGCAGCAACCTAATGGCAGCATTGTGCCTAGCATTTTTCTCTTTTGATTGAAAAATTAATGACGGCTCCACATGTGTTTTAGAGGCTTTTAATGTGACACTGTCTGCTGCTCAGTATCATTAAGGCTCATTTGAAACGTTATCGAAGACAAATGATCTCAATTAGATCGAAAATTTACTATGGCAGAACTTTCCCTGTTGTCATTATGTTAAAATGGTCTCCGGTCTTATTCAGGCAGTAGACTGTTTGATGATTAGGGCTTCATGAGAAATAGACACGGTCTACGTGAGCGGAGAGTAACATTCTTACATCCATTATAAGCACATTACCTAGAAGCGCTGCAGAAACTGCCCGCACCTCTTTGAAAGATAAGGGCATGAGGAGGAGGAGGAGGAGGAGAGGATCTGGCTTGGTCATTTCAGATTTTAACGACACATTTCTGGCAGCGGGCTGCCCGATAGCTTCGGACCCCTCTTAGATCATCAGACGGGGGTAATCTGCAGTGACAGCTCGTCTGGTCTCGGTTCACCTTGACCTCAGGTTTAATTTACAGATATAGTTGTATCAGGTCGCCATGTGCCTTTTTACCAGTGCAAAATACAGTTCAACAGCACAGCAAGGCACACCAACAAACCCTCCAGGTGCGACAGTCCTTCTGTGACTCATTGGTCATGTTCAAATGTCATGCGAGGGTCACGCATGCTGTGTTTTTTAATTCGGATATATGGCTGCTGCAGTATCCAATTACTTCTTCATTAAAAATGGTCTACATTTTTCGCAGCATCAAACTGGAGAAATATTTGGCTCGGGAATTGCATCTGCATTGATATTTGAATTAATATCACATTGTCAGATTACAATGGCATCATTCGATTTGATTAAATGGCCTCCATTAGTGTGAATGTTTTTTTTTAAAGCCTTCCGCTTTTCCCTGGTTAAGAACCACACTGATACATCCAATTCAGAGATGTACAACAGGGTTAATAGTTAGATAAGGCTCAGTGATTGCATTAATGAGTTAGAGATCTCAAAGAGGGATACTGGAGATAGGGGAGACCAGGGAATGTTGCACACTTTTTACTCCAGTGAATATTTATTCTTATTTATAAGATTGTTAGTTCCTGTCCTTGATTCTGATTGGTCGATAGCGGTTTCTTTCGCGATAAAACACGACTATGACCGCTTCACCCAACGGTTCAGTGTATCACTACACAACACCCTTAGCAACCACTCTTAGCAACGTAAACTGTATGTTCTCAATTGATATTGTTCATTGAAGCTTACTGTATTATGTAGAAGAGTATTGTGAGAGTTTATTACCTGCATTCAGATTTAGCATTTTCCTTCAGGTCAGTCCTATGTTCATAATAAATAATCTGTTTAAATATCCGATGTATTATCTTGTCCTTTTAACAGTTAAGGGGTTTTCCCATGACTGACAGCGCTAGTCAAAGCATTTGTCAGTTGCATCTTGTTCCGTCTTTTCAATGTAAAAGTCTTCGCTACTGACTGACAAACTCATAAAGACAATCTTTGCTGCCATCTAATGGCGTTATAATGTAACTTCTGTTGCTGTTCATGGTTAGGGACTGTTTTTTTTCTGGTGGCGTGGTGCCTAACAACGCCCTTCAGCCGTGACTTATTTACGATACAGCCTCTTGTACCTTATTGCTTACTTAAGGTAAATTTATATTAGAATACTATCTACAGTATCTATCTATCTATCTATCTATCTATCTATCTATCTATCTATCTATCTATCTATCTATCTATCTATCTATCTATCTATCTATCTATCTATCTATCTATCTATCTATCTATCTATCTATCTATCATCTTCTGTCTGTATACAATGTCTATCTTTCAGTCTGTCAATTGTCTGTCTATACACCATCCATCCATCCATGTCTACATTATCTGTATTTCAATCTATCGTCTGTCTGTTTACATTATCCATCCATCCATCCATCCATCCATCCATCCATCCATCCATCCATCCATCCATCCATCCATCCATCCATCCATCCATCCATCCATCCATCCATCCATCCATCCATCCATCCATCCATCGTTTGGCGAACAGAAATTGTAATGATCTTTATATAAACCTCAAGAAACATGATATTTATTTATGATAAGTGCATATGTGTACTTCCGGGGAAAAAAAGAAACACAACACAAAGTAAGATTTAAAGATCTTCTCTCTTTTTTTATTTTTTTTATTTTATCTATTACAATTAGACAGTATATGTCATTATGTTTATCCTTCAGGCATTTCTCTGATTGATCTACATGCTCTATGTGGGAGAATATGTGGGAGAGAGATGATATTCTATACAATAGATAAGTGGCTCCTTCTGTGGAATGACTATATTTTGCATTCGCCTGTAACTCTCAACGTTCAGCCATGACTGCTGGGAGATTATGTTTTTTTAGAGACTGCAGAAACAAGAACCCTTCTGAGCTAAAATGGAAGTCAGCATGGTAGCTTTGCAGAGAAAATATCTTCACAAATGGCCGGTCAGGAGCTATTGATCAAATGAAAAGTGGATCTCATTTAGTGATATCCACACTTTTGATGCATTACTGTAAGTAGAGTGAGGGTAGATTTACATTGTCGGCTCAGATTGAGTTGTGGAGTGAGTGTTGGAGGAAAATGATTATCCCCTCTTCTGCCTCACAGTGAAATCTATATATGTGACATGGCCAGTGTTTCGCAGTTGTAAAAAATATGCCTCTACACACCTGCACAATAGAAATCTCAGCAGAACCGCACCGCCGTCCATGGATATTTTGAAGGGTCCATCATTTAATATAAGAATACAACAGTGACCAAAGGACCAAACGTATGGTTACTATATTTGCATGTGTTCTGCATTGGATATAAAAACTCTACACACCCCTGTTAAACAGCTGGTTTTTGTGATGTAAAAAAAGAAACAAGAATACATCATGTCAGATCTTTTGCACGATTCATGTAAAAATTACAACCAACCAAAGGGACACATTTCTGAGAAAAGAGACACACGGCCTTACTGCATAAGTGTGCATACTGCTTTGGTTTTATTACACAAGATCTTGACCAAAAAATGACGGATCTCTCAATGGAAATAACATCACAACATTTATTTCCATCAAGAGGTGCATCAATTTTTGATTAAGATCTTGTATTGACAATGCAAGAGGTGAGCACTCTGTAAAGTCTCCTCCAGCACATCCCAAAGACTTTCAATGAAATTAAGGTCAGGACTCATGTTTAAAAAAGGATTCTTCAAGCTCCCTCCCAACCATTCTTTCACAATTTGAGCCTGATGAATCTTGACATTGTCATCCTGGAATATGGCCACGATACGTATTCTTACATTGCTGTTTAAAAAATGAAAAGCACACTCCATCTTTTAGGGTTAAAAGAACCGTTGCCAAACATATAACATGCTAGAAACATAATAATCACTGTAAAAATGATCCATCCATAGACTTTAATAAACAAAGTATATGTTTATTAAAATCCAAACAGCGGCTTTTGGCCAAGCAACGTTATATGTTTGGGTGTTGACAACATTTTCTTATTCATAGAGTGATAAAAATGAAAATGAAAATTCTGTCATAATTTTCTCCCCCTTAAGTTGTTTCAAATGTGTATAGATTTCTTTGTTCTGCTGTACACAGAATGATTGTAACAAAGCAGATCTCACCCCTCCTTTGACTACCAGAGTAGGGAAAAAAAAACATACCAAATGATAAAAGAATTTTGAACCTGCCTTTATCCAATATTCAGAAGTCTGTTCTGGAAAGGTATTGTCACATATTTAAACAATGTCTCATTTGCATATTTAAACATAACATTTCACAAAGCTTGTAATGCAAAATAATTGTCTGTCAAAAATGGACCATATTCACCATTAGTGTTTTTTTTTTTTTTTTAATAATATAAAATAATAATAATAAATTTTATTTATTTTATTTATATTTTTTTATTTATTTATATTTATAATTAAATAAAAAAATAAAATAAACAATAAAATAAAATAATTATATGAACATTTGATTTTGTTGTTTTTTACGGAAGAGGATTAGGGCCAAGCAATAATAAAAAAAAATAAAACCATCTCAAGATTAAAGTTGTTAAATTACAAGAAAAAACTTGTTAAATTACGAGAAAAAAGTCTAGATAAAATGTTGAGAATAAAGTCATTAAATAATGAGAAAAAAGACATTAGATTTTGAGAACAAATTCGTTAAAATATGAGAAAAAAGTCGTTAAATTTCGAGAAAAAAAGTCGAGATAAAATGTTGAGAATAAAGTCATTAAATTACGAGAAAAAAGTTGTTAAATTATGACAACAAATTCGTAATTTAACGAATTTGTTCTCGTAATTTAATGACTTTTTTCTCATAATTTAATGAGAAATTTAATGAGACTTTTTTTTCTCAAAATTTAACGAATTTGTTCTCGTAATTTAACAACTTTTTTCTCGTAATTTAACGAGTTTATTCTCAACATTTTATCTCGACCTTTTTCTAGAAATTTAACAAGTTTTTTCTCGTAATTGAAGAGTTTATTCTGAACATTTTATTTCGACTGTTTTTCTCGAAATTTAACAACTTTAATCTCAAGATGGTTTTATTTTTTAATTATTGCTTGGCCCTAATCCTCTTTCGTAGTTTTTACTATTCAAATTGGTATTACTTTATTTTATGGTTTAGTTGTTTTATTCAGTTTTGAATGCATATATAACAACCAGTGCTATTGGGAATGGTTTTGTGTTGTGGGTAAAAAGAAATTGCTGATTTGAACCTATCAAGGAGTGGCCCATGAGCAATTACCATTGTGCCCTTGATCAAGGCATCTAACCTTGGGTCGCTTCAGGGGTCTGTCTCTGTAATTAGTGTATTATAATTCACTTTGGAGAAAAACAACTGCTAACGGCATGCTGTTTATTTACCTACTAACTATAAATCTGAACACGATATTCAACATTGCCTACTTTTAATTAAATATCCAATGAAAAGACACACAATTGGTTGTGCATTTTGGGAATTTTGAGGTTGCTTGCCGTTTAGCAGACAAATTTCAACCATAGTGACTTACAGAGCACTAATTTGAGGGACTGTCTCTGTGGAGTGTTGTAGGGTTAAGTGCCTTGCTCAAGGGCGCAGTGGCATGGCAGGACTGTGATGTTTCTGGGTCACCCCTACTTGAGGCTGAACACACAAAGCTTTGTTTGGCAGTGTTAGTCTTAACCGTTGCAATCTCCACCCTCACATGTACTAATCTAGATTAACCCTTTGATTTTAATACCCTCATGAACATGATAATTTGTAGCTGATCCAAGATCAGCCTTCATACACTGCAATGCTTCAGCGGCCTCTAATCTGACTGCAGAACAGCACACCGGCCTCCAGACATTGTTCTTCATTTAAATAACATCATAGTCTTTTATAGAACATCTCTTTTGTCTAAAGAGCTTCAAACTTGAAGTAATGCATTTCTTAATAAACTTTTCTGCCTTTTAAGCAATTTCCCTTGTATTTGAAGTGAGGGTTGAGACTCACATGAGGGGATTGGGGGAGGTGAACACTCTGAACAATGTTTTAGTATGGAAAGATAAAAGGTTCCACCAAATGTATGACTCGGTAACTTGTGCAGGCACAAGCAAAATGTCTTCATTCCTGCTTCTGCCTCTATCAGCAGTTTAACGTTCTCCTAGTCTTCGCAATTACTTTGTCACGTGCAACTGTGGAATAGCAGTCTTTTGTCTTTTAATGAGTTCTTTTTTTTCTTTTCACATTTGTTTGTTGTGGAGTTACCTACACAGATTCTATGGACCTGGTAGCAGCGTATAGAAAAAGATGAGTGCTTTACAAATGTTTTCCCATATACTAGACGGTGACAGTGTGCAGATGGAGTGTTTTAATTTTTTTTTTTTCCTTTTCAGCACCAATTTCTATATACACTGGGAGCTGTTGCCTATCATTGGAAGTGAAGGTCACAAATTTTACAGTTCCTCTGAGGGAAGGCGGAAAATGAGAAATGCTGTGGCATTAAGAAAAGACTGTAATAGTTACATTGTCAAAAGAACGATTATTGTTATTGAGCTATTCAAGGTCAGGATGGAAAAGAGGGCAGCGCCAGTCCTAATAGATGCTTATTTCTCAGTTAACCTTACCCGTGTAATAGCGGTCTAGAGTTAATGAAATAAAATGCCAATTATACTCTACCTCAGCTTGGCCATGACCGCAACCAAAGGCCTTTACACTCGAATGAGAACAGACATGCTGCGGTTCTGCCTTTGGACAAACTAATATCAGAATAACAACATCAGAATTTTTTTATTTCATTTTTTTTTTTTTTAAACAATCTACATAACATGCTCATGTCCTGAATGGAAAAGCCTTGGTTTAAAGGAACACTTCATTTAGACTATAAAGCCACAGACTGCAGCTACATTTTTGATAATTAGCGTGTGTCGTAATCCATCAAACCCTTAATTAAATGCAGCAGGCCATATTGACACTGCAGTACATTTAAAATATGCCTTTGTAACTTTAAACTATCATTAGCTGAGTTGGAATGACAGCCCCTCTATTGGTTAATTAGTTAATAACATCATTTTCCCTTCATTTTTTATTGAGGGGAGCAGAAGAGATGAACTTTTTTTTAGGATTAAAATTAGGTTTATTTAAGGACAGCTGGTTTAAGAGAAGGAGCTTTTTTGTATGTAGCCAACATAATTGCATTAGTATTCAGGAATAGGTATTTTTATGTAAGTTGTTGTTGAACGCAAACTTGTCACCCATGGTTGGGAATTTGGATGGATGGATGGATGGATGGATGGATGGATGGATGGATGGATGGATAGATAGATAGATAGATAGATAGATAGATAGATAGATAGATAGATAGATAGATAGATAGATAGATAGATAGATAGATAGATAGATAGATAGATAGATAGATAGATAGATAGATAGATAGATAGATAGATAGATAGATAGATAGATATTTGGATTAACCATCCAAAGGCCAATACAGCCATTTTATTTGTAATTAAAACATCTTAAAATGTAATAAATGTATATATATTTTTTATTCTGGCATGATTTTATAACAACATATATCAACATAGTGTAAAATGGTATTAAAATTATGTGTACAAGTCATTGATTTTTTAATGAGAAAGAATGTCTGGAAAAATGAATTTCATTGATGTCATTTGGAATAATAACCAATATAAAGGGACAATTTTGGATCAAGTCATGTGGTCAATATCATGTGACAGGATGTGGCATCATTCAGACACCTGCAAACGACCACAAGCAAAGTAACTAACTCTCTAAACTATTTGAAAAATTCATGTTTTCATTTGGTCATTCGGTACAACCGCTATAAAACATGGAAAATGTTGTAATATTTTAAAAACTTGTACTAAATATAAAATGTTTAGCTAGCTAGATATCTGTCTGTTAGCATTGTTTAAAAATATTGTCATTCGAGATAATCAAAAGTGTCATTCGGTAAAACCGAAATTGAATTACTTTTTTTCTTGTAAAAATGTACAAAAATAGTGTTAACTGATTATAAAAACAACATAACTATAATCATTAACATTGTTAACACTTAATAAAACTTAAAAATGAATTATATCTCCATGAATTTTTTTACACTTTTATAAAAATCTTATTTGTCAATGACCGATATGTGTATGTATATGTGTGTGTAAACATTTACTAAGTTTACCTTTCCTCACTAGTTAAATAGGATTGTAAATCGGTCAAAACAATTTTTTTTTTTTTTTTTTATTATTAAAATTTTGTGTTTTGCACGTTTCTGTGAGGGTTATGTTTAGGGGTAGGGGTTGGGTATATCATTAACCTGATAAGTCTTTGCAATGGCCTCACTAATATAATAACAAACGTGTGTGTGTGTGTTCAGATATTTATTTGAAAATATATATTACAAAATGTTTAATCCAATCCAGCTTTAAATTAAGAACGAACCATAAAGAGAAAAGATTTTAAAAACTTTATTATCAAAATAAGTATAAAAATATAAATACTGTATAAAACAATGTGACAGCATTCGAACAACATGAACAGAATGACCGATATTCTACAAGTACACAATTCATTGTACAGCTCTAACTATGTTCTGAAATGAATCCACAGTATGACAGAACCCATATAAACCTTCCACAGGAAAACTGCCTCATAAACAGAGATATCAAGTAGTTTACATAATGATCATACTTTGTAAAACATTATACACATACTGCACCTATTTTAGACTTGGTCTGCAATAAAAGCTAAGCTTTTTTTTATTATTATTTTTGTGTTTTTTTAGCCATAAACATCAATAGTGTAGAAAGCTACTATCACTCACCTTGGTTATAAAACACATTGTCCACACCATTGATTACAACAAGTCCCTAATCTTAAAAGGCATCTTTACTGATTCTTTTGGGGGGGAGGGAATAAAGAAAGAGAGAGAGAGAGGCTGAGAGAGACCAGAATTAGAAGAAGACAAAGTTAAAGTAGACAAAGAAGTTAAAGAGAAGAGAGAGTTCCCTGGAGTTGAGCGCAACGTTCAAGTCTTCGTCGATTCGTCTATATGTGTTACACAGCAGAGAACAGAGGGAGATTCAGTATGTATGTGTTAATTTAGTGCTCTGAGATATATTTAAGTGTGCTGTGTTGCATATCCGCTTTAAGTCTCTCTCTGGGACTCCTGCCCTATATACATATCCGCCAGTTTTTTGAACTGTGGACCCCAGTGACTCAGATACTCAAACTCCTGGTCGCCTTCGGTGGCGGCTGATTCCAGAGAACTCAGAGACTCCGCCAAAGAGCCGTTGCCTTCGTAGGCGTAGGTGGCCAAGGAGTCATAAGGGGGCGCTGTGGGATCCGAGTCGTTTTCGTGCAGCCGTCCGTTGATAAAGTCTCTCACATCTGTGTTGTCTTTGATGGGAGAGGTGCGGCGGAAGGGGAACAGCATTTCGGGCATTATGTCCCGGCGGAGCTTGTTGGTATCGATGACCTCGGGGTTCCGCAGAGTTCCGATGTCAAAGGCCTGCGTGTCTTCTTCTCCACCGCCCTCGTCGTTGTAGCTGACCACGTTGTCCCTGACGTCTTCCTTTGAGATGATCAGGGGCTCCTTTTTCTTTTGTCGCCGCAGGGCCGCAAACAGTACCACAATCACTATGGAGACAGAGGCAGATGAGCAAAATGATATCATCAGCATGGTGCAAATCAAGCTGAACAAAGCTGTGTGATAGTCATGCTTTCTGAATGTCACTGAGACACCTGACACTAACTACAGAGGCAAAGCTGTGCTTCCTACAGGTTTGGCAGCATCATTTGTCTTTAAGGGTTAGTTCACCCAAAAATGACAATTCTGTCATTAATTACTCACCCTCGTGTCGTTCCACACCCGTAAGACCTTCAGAACACAAATTAAGATATTTTGGATGAAATGCGAGAGGTATATGGTATATATGTATATGAATATACTCAACACTTTCAAGGTCCAGAAAGGTACTAAAGACGTCGTTAAAACCGTCGACGTGACTGCAGTGATTCAACCTTAATGTTATAAAGAGACGAGAATACGCAAAAACAAAACCAAAATAACGACTTTATTCAACAATATCTTCTCCGTCATTCTCATACGTTGTTTATGTCCAGCGCTTCAAGGTTCTACGTCAGAACGCCGACTCGTTATTGGCCGTGCCATGCGTCATGCTGATCACGTGAACAACTTTGGCCAATACTAAGCCGGTATTTGGACATAAATAGGGAAGCCTTTACTGTGCTTACTGCGTCACCTGCGTAAGGATAAAGATTGTTGAATAAAGTTGTTATTTTTGTTTTGTTTTTGTGCACAAAAAGTATTGTCGTCACTTCATAAAATTAAGGTTGAACAACTGTAGTCATGTCTTTAGTACATTTCTGGCCCTTGAAAGTGTTGATTTTATTGTTTTTTAAGAATGAGTCATATACCTCTCAGATTTCATTAAAAAATCTTAATTTGTGTTCTGAAGATGAACGAAGGTCTTGCGAGTGTGGAACAACATGAGGGTGAGTGATAAATGACAGAATTTTCTTTTTTTTTGGGTGAATTAACCCTTTAACATGCCACTTTTAGCACATTTTATTGTTTTTATTTCATTTAAAATTAAATACCATGTATTATAAGAAAACAAATTAAAATTTTCAATTATATATTTTTAAATTACAGATAATTTCTCTCTAATTACACTCTTCTATGTTTTATATATCCTTTTATGGTATCAATTTATGGGTTTAGTTTTAATTCATTCATTTTTAATAAAATGAAGCAGCTAGAAAAAATCTAAATAACCCGTTAAACATTAAAGTATTATGCAATCATTTCAGACATTTCTCCTTATATAGAACTGTTTTGGCATAAACGGTTATTTAAAACATCTATATAGAACCCCATTTAACCCATTTTTTATTTTATTTTATTTTACTAAAAGTGTGATGGCTAGTTGTTTTCAGGGGGAAAGACATTTTTATTCTAGTGCGCATTTGTCTGGATAATAATCTTGAGTACACTGATAAAAAATGGCTTTGAAACAGTTATTCACTCAGAAATTGCTAGTAAATTTCACAACAAAAATGAAATGGCACATGAAATAAACATGACATTTTTGAATGGCTAAAATAGGATTTTCTTAAACTGTTTTATTTACTTCTTAAAAATAAATAAATAAATACATTTTACAAACTAGGTGAAACATAAGCAAACATAATTAAGTGAAACAAATTCAATGCATTCAATTTAAAATAGACATCTAATATTTTTATAAATTATAATTATAATTCATTCCATTATAAATCGCAGTCAATATGTCTTTGACTGGGATTCTGTTATTTATTTATTTACTTTATTTTATTTTTTTTTGTAACAATTCATTTACATAGAATATTTTATTTAGTACTGTCCTTTTTTTGAAGTCAAATCATGATATTTTTTTCTTTTCTTTTTTTTTAAATGTTTCTAAAAAACAAAAAAATCATTTTCTTTTTTAATTTTTTTTTTTTTTTTTTCATTTTGTTATTCAATGTATTATTATTATTATTTTTTTTTAATTGTGTTTCAGGAGTGTGCTAGCATAGAAATGGCTTCAAAGATGCCAGACATGGAACAAAAGATACAAAACTGGAACTGACTTGCAAAAACTGATCTGATTAATATTTTTGACTAATCATAACTCGATTCAAAAAGTCTCTTAAAAGTCATATTTTGCATGGTATGTGCATGGTATTGTATCTCCTTTTTTACAGGAAAATATTGATTTAAATGCCTTTGTACCTAAACAAGATGTATCAGAAAAAATATAACTCTGAATAAATGATAAATTATATAATTGTATGTATGTAAATGTGATATATAATTATTTGCATCATATATTTTTATATTATGTAATGGATTTAAATTTAAAAAGAAGATACTTTTAGTTGTTTGTAATTGAGCTACTGTAGATTAGCTACTTAAAATAATAACTAACTAGCAACAGTTTGAAAGTAGTTTCCCCATAGTTCAGTTGGCTTTGCATGCTCACAACTAAAAACAAACAAACAAATAAAAAATAAATAAATAATTAAATAAAAACAGTTTCTTTTGCTGTTTCATTGTAAACCGATAGAGTACAATTTCTATGGCAACATGCAAGATACAGTATACACACTGTAGTGAGTGAGACCTTATGATTAAGTTTACTAGTTAATTCAATCAGCGAGAGCCCAGACAATCGATGCCTAGGACAATGAAATTGTCACAGTCACCGAAAACAGAAGCACTGAGTCAGCTAAAAAAAGCAGACGAGCTAGTTTGTGGCTGCTCAGAGAAACAGATAGAGAAAGCGTGCATAATCTCAATCACTGCAGTGAGAAGAAAGGACTGCTGGAGAATCACAGGCTGTTCTTGGATGGCTAAAGCAGAGCACCCAGATAAGAACACAGTGAGCAGCGCACAGCACTACACACAGAGCTTAGCTCAAGATACAGAGGAGTGTGTTTCAAAAGGTGTCATGCGCTTAAGGTGCTCATGAATACAGAAGAGAGAGACCCACTGTAATGCAGATAAAGACTTAGTACTGCCTGGAGCAATCACCTTGCAGTTTGAAAATTGTGTGAGAAATAAAAAAGACCTTGCATTCTTCTCTCATGCATTACAAATTTGGAAGGTTCCAAAGGGCATTTTTATTTATTTATTTATTTATTTTTTTGAGGAAGTGCATGGAGAAACAATAATTAATAATAACAATTATTATTATTATTATTATTATTATTATTATTATTATTATTATTATTATTATTGAATAATAATAATAAACAATAATAATAATCATTTTATTTATTTATTTATTGATTGATTGATTGATTGATTGATTGATTGATTGATTGATTGATTGATTGATTGATTGATTGATTGATTGATTGATTGATTGATTGATTGATTGATTGATTGATTGATTGATTGATTGAAAATGAAAAGACCCCTGGGATAAGATCCCTATTGTTGTTGGTATTTTTACATTTTTATATTTATATTATATTTTTTATATTTTTATTTAATCATTCATCATTTGAAAGGTTCCAAAGGACACATATTTAAAGCACTGCAGGAAAACGTTTTTGTTTCATTTTTATTTATTTTTTTTTTTGAGAAAGTGCATGGAGAAATAATATTATTATTATTATTATTATTATTAAGAAGAATAAGAAGAAGAAGAAGAAGAAGAAGAAGAATTATTATTATTATTATTTAATAATAATATTAAATCACAACAACAATAATATTTTATGATAAGAAAATAAATAAATAAGATTTTATTTATTTATTTATTTATTTATTGAAAATGAAAAGACTCCTGGAATAAGATGCCTATTGTTGTTGGTATTTTTATTTTTACATTTTTTATATTTATATTAAATTTATATTAATTTTTTTATTATAAATATTAATACATATTAGTATTATTATTTAATAATATTAAACAACAACAACAATAATAATAATAATCATTTTATTTAATTATTTTATTGATTTATTTATTGAAAATGAAAATACCCCTGGGATAAGATGCTTATTGTTGTTGGTATTTTTATTTTTAAATTTTCATATTTATATTATATTTTTATTTAATGATTCATATTTTTGGTTCCAAAGGGCACATATGTAAAGCACCTTTAGTTATATTATTTATTTATTGGCAATTTGGAAATAAAAATGCTCCTAAGATAAGATGCCTATTGTTGTTGTTGTTTTTTGTTTTGTTTTATAATTAAATAATTCATAATTCATGGAAATATTTAATAATTGAATCAATTATATTTAACAAATTAGGTGAAACATAATCAAGCATAATTAAGTGAAACAAATTCAATCCATTCAATTTAAATTAGATGTCTAATAAATTATAATTATACTTCATAGCATTATAAATTGCAGTTCAATATTTCTTTGACTGGGAGTATAATATTTATTTGTTTATTTATTTTATTTTATTTTATTTTTGTTGAAACAATTCATTTACATAGAATATTTTATTTAGTATTTTCCTTTCTAAGGAAAAAAAAATAAAGATATGAGATGTATTTTATACAAAAATCAGGCGACACCGTTTAAGGCACAGGTTTTCATGCTGAAATGCCACATGCAAAAGTGCTACAACTGTTTGCTGAAATATTCACATAATGTTCATATGTTGAGCTATAAAGACAAGAAGAGGGAATTATGGTCTTAAAAAGGGAACAGGTGCTGTAGTTTGCAGCTTGTTTTTCCTGTTCACTGGCTGCTCTCTCCTCCCAGCAGGTAATCGGAGAGCTCGCCCCTGCCTCCCACTCAGGTGTTAATTATGAAGAAGGAACGGTGGGGGGCAACATGCTGTGTTCTGCCCAGCCTGGGGGCCTGTGGTGTGTGCAGGGCTCATTCTGTGATCTGGAAGGGAAATGGTGGTGAAAGAGTGTGGGCTGGATGCGGATATTTCTCGCTCTGGCCGCGTAAACCGGCTACTTCCTCTTACAGTGTATATTCTGGGGTTTGCATTAGCCAGCTCATCAGAAAAGGGACCAACAGAAAGAATGTAAAATGAGGGGCAAACAGAGAGCAAGAGCCTGGGAAAAAGAAAGAAAAAAAAGAGAGAGAGAGAAAGAGAATAGCAGAAAGATGCAATAGTTTGTTCTGGAAAGGATCTGTCCTCAGTAACCTGTCCACTCAGCGCCAGCAAACGGGTTTAGGGGAAGATACTGAAAATGGAGAAGGATAAAGGGGAAAGTATCCATATTAAGTTTGCCCAGAGAGGATCAGTGGTGGACTAGACGGTGCCTGCGCAGGGGAACAGCAGAATATGAGATGGCAGAAGTGGTTGAACACACGGCGCACAATTGTCTGTGTTGTGTAATGGGTAGAAACATATACACATATAGACATATTAGGGGGAATTTAAAGGGGTCATTTCACTTATAATGTTAGGCAAGGCTTCTTGCACCATATTTTTTGGATTCTTTTGAATTCAACAGGCAGTTTTTCTTACTGTACCTTTAAGGTCAACATGAAATATATACATGCACAGGCCAGTCCCTATATTTTTCTTGCAGAGCTTCAGTGTTTATGTCTGAACGTGGGCTCAGTATTGTCCGGCTCCTGCATCAGCATCACATGTATGGTCTGTGCTGCTCACGTGACCAGATCCGGCTAATACTGAGCCACCGTTCGGACATAAACACTGAAGCTCTGCAGCGAAAACAGCATAGCAGTATGCATGACAGGGGAGAGACAAATTTGTTTAATAAAGTTGTTATTTTTGTGCACAAAAATTATTCTCGTCGCTTCATGACATTAAAGTTGAACCACTGCAGTCACGGTTTTAACGATGACTTTTTTATTACCTTTCTGGACCTCAAAAGGTGCAATGTCGTTGCTGCCTATGTGTGGATCAGATACCCTCGGATTTCATCAAAAATACACTGTACTTACACCGATCAGGTATAACATTATGACCACCTTCCTAATATTGTTTTGGTCCCCATTTTACTCCCAAATCAGCCCTGAACCATCAAGGCATATGTTTACCTACAGTATTGCTATTTTATTGCAAAATAAAGTCTTTCATTTGTATAAACCATTTTGGCCAGCATGAATAATTGATAGCTGAGTCTACCTGAAGCCCCTTAAAATATTCCGTTTATCCCATTCCCAGATAGTAGAAAATGCTGAACGATGATGGATTGCCTCAGGTTAGATTGGAGACTTGAGAGATGCACTCGCCAGCAGTTTCAACAATTACTTATTGATGGATGTTTTAACTTAAGTACAACATATTTTTTTCCTTTTCTCTGCAGAAACAACACAGACTCATGCTGTTCAGAACCGGCTGCGCTTTCATACTGCATTACCTTGCACAAGTGGCGCTTTAGGACGTCAAGAAGGAGCATGCGACCTACTTAAGCCTCAGAAGAACACAAAGGCCTTTTTGTCAATTGCATACATTTAATAATGAAAGCTATTTTTCCACACTGCTGCACTTTCTGAGAAAAGCAAAGAGAGAGAGAGAGAGCACCTACAGTAATTTCTTAATGGGGTGCCCTACTTTTTTTATTGTCTGGAGGAAATATTTGGAGAAAATTCTAAATAAAAATAAATAAATAACAAAATAAACATCTCAAGAAGGATGCTGCATGGCCCACACTGTGGTGCATCATCAGAATAGCAGGGCAAGAGGTCAGGATACATTATGTTCTGCTCGCCAGATGCATCGCTGAGATGTTACAAGTGTTTATTTTTGGACCATGTCCTCAGGACAGATATGTTTTATCTTTAGTGTCGTTTTGAGATCGTGACTAAATATAAAGTTTATTGCATTAAACAGGCAGTGTTGGTCTAGAAACATTATCGAATCTATCTATCTATCTATCTATCTATCTATCTATCTATCTATCTATCTATCTATCTATCTATCTATCTATCTATCTATCTATCTATCTATCTGTCTGTCTGTCTGTCTGTCTGTCTGTCTGTCTGTCTGTCTGTCTGTCTGTCTGTCTGTCTGTCTGTCTGTCTATCTATCTATCTATCTATCTATCCATCTATCCATCTATCCATCTATCCAAAGCACCACTTTTGACCTTAAAGGATTAGTTCACTTCAGAAAATTCCTGATAATTTACTCACCCCCATGTCATCAAAGATATTTATATCTTTCTTTCTTCAGTCAAAAAGAAGAGGTTTTTGAGGAAAACATTCCAGGATTTTTCTGCATTTAGTGGACTTCAACAGTTACCAATGGGTTGCAGGTCCAAATTGCAGTTTCAATGCAACTTTAAAGTGCTCTGCACAATCTCAGACGAGGAATAAGGGACTTATCTAGCAAAACAATCTATCCATTTTCAACAAAAATTACAAATTTATATACTTTTTAAACACAAATGCTCATCTGGCACTACTCTGCAATGTGCCACGCATTACGTTATCACGTTGGAAAGGTCACACGTGACATAGGTGGAAGTACCGAGCAAGTGTTTACAAAGCGAATCTGCAAAGACTAAGTCAAACGGCCTTTACAAAAAAAAGGTAAAACAACAATGTCAGATGATTTTGAAGTTGGAGGAGAAAATGAGATGGAGTTTTTCGCCCTACCGCGGTAATTCAGCCTACCTTTTCAATGTGATTATGTCATACGTGGGGCATCTCAGGGCTAGTGCAAGATGAGCATTTGTGGCTAAAAAGTATATAAATTGTTATTTTTTTTAGAAAATGAATGATCGTTATGCTAGATAAGACCCTTATTTCTCGGCTGGGATCGTGTAGAGCCTTTTGAAGCTGCATTGAAACTGCAATTTGGACCTTCAAACCATTGGTAACTGTTGAAGTCCACTACATGGAGAAAAATCCTGGAATGTTTTACTCAAAAAAACATAATTTCTTTTCAACTGAAGAAAGAAAGACATACATTTTCAGGAAATCTTAGTTCTGAAGTGAACAAATTCTTTAATATATTGAGTCTTATTGTGAAGTGTTAAAAAAAAAAAAAAAAAAAAAAAAAACAAACATCTGACTGTTATATCAAATTAAATTAAAATTCTTTGGATTTTAAAATACCATTTAGAAACTAGGACTAAGACTTGTAAACAAAGACTGTGATAAACCAACCAGTTCTGAGAGAGTTTTGGAGATCCACAAGAACGTGTAGAACATAATGTGTGGCCACTTCTGAAGTCCACAGCCAATCACAACACTGTGCCAAAGTACAGTCTCCTCCTCATCAGAACTGATTAAAGTACCTTCTGAGTAAACACACCCTGTTCTGAGTCTACAACCCAGAAACATCCCATTTATGACAACAGAAACAGCTCCAAAACATTTCTCTAGTCTCTGTTTGAGCCTTGTTGATTGCACTGCAGAGCCACAATATTGGTACTTTTTGGTGGGTTTGTTTTGTAATGTGGTTACATCAGTGCATACTGCACTTTCATTTTGCTGAAATATAGATAATGATATAGTCTATATTAAATGCTTCTGAGAAAGTGCACTGTATATGATTAGAGGTTTCATATCACACATTAGAGTAGACAAAAATGGTGCAAGTAAACAGGGCTGCAGTGTTCAGGGTGGCTTAAAACAGGGCCGGATTAACCATATGGGCAATTGGGCATCTGCCCAGAGGCACCATGCAGGGGTGTATAAATGTTTTTAAATTGCTAAACATGTCCCAATTATGTGTGTTTACAGGAGTTCAACACTTACTCAGTAGTATTAAAATGCAGAGTAAGATGGCCACCAAGGCTCCGGTGCTGAGTCCGGCTGAGAGCAGCAGGGCTTCAGTGCTGCACGTCTGCACATTCCCACGGCTGTCACATGCACAGACACGGACCGTCAGCGTGCTGGTGCTGCTCTGGATGGGGTAATCATTGTCTGAGATGACGACAGGCAGCAGGTATGAGCTCATCTCTCTTCTGTTGAAACCGCCCCGGCGGGTCAGTATCCGCGCTGTGTTGTCTTCAAAACAACGTCAAGATTAAGACTGTTATTGAGATACTGTGTGATGGATGGTGTTGTTTGCAAAGCTTAAATATTGAGTTATGCTTATATCTAGCAATTTAATTGTTGCATCATTGGCATCATGATTAATAATATTTGAAATACACTAAAACACAATAACTGTTTAGAGTTTGCATAAGGGACAGCAACGCAAGTCTGCTATCAGTTGAACCAGGATGATAGATGTGCATCTTTAGTGTTCAATACCTTATTCTGAGACTGTTAACAAGCAAAAAAACATTAACAATGAAGAGTTCTGAGTAATATTAACACCAAAAGATGTCAGTACACACCATTTTTTCAAGTTCAACTCCACCGAGGTTAATCTTCTAACTCCTGACTGCTTTGTCAGACAAAATGGCGGATTCGGCGTTATGACTGGTTAGATCGCTTGTCAATCAAACTCCTGGAAAAGGGTCAATTAGGTTGTCCAAAAACATCAACCCCATTTTCCACTGGTAAATGTGACCCGTCACGGAAACCAGGGACACAAGTTGGCAGCACAACTATTAAAGCAAACTGAGAAAGAAGCGTTTTTTTTTTTTCAAAATTGAGAAGATTTTCGTTTTTTTGCTGAATCTGTTAGTTGAGATCATGAAGAAGCATCTCTGTGTTTTAGATAGCAGTATTGGTTTATTTAAAAGCGTACATTTTGAGGTTGAAATCGGCTTGTTTTTCAGAGATTCTATCTCGCAGTAGGGGCGTGTCATTGTCTGTTTGTATTTCCATACTGGAATCGGATACGCCGCTTTTGTTTCTTTTGTTATTGCCGCCGCTCTCCAAGTGAAGCGTGGCTACTTATTTATGCAGCGCTCTGGCTGGCTCTAGCTGATATCAAAATTTAATGAAGATGGACGCCGCAAAGAATATCGCAGACGAGCTGAACCGTGGCCGTTACACCGAAAATGTTTTGAAGTACAACATACGGCTGGATTCTTTAGCTGCGGAAAAAGAGTGGCAGGACATGCGAATTATTGGACATTTAGAGGCAAACAGACGCATAGTGCAAACTTCGGAGATGGTTACATCCACAAAGAAGACCCAGACAAAGAGAAAGTGTGCCCGAACAACTTATTTCATTGGAGGCAACAAGATCTTTTCTGTTTCTTATGGGGTGAGTTTCCATAAACATCAAAGTTTGTCGTTTTGTGTTCATTCTAAGAACACGTAGGCTACACGTTATCTCACGTGTCTATTGTTATTAGCTAGCTCAGGACTGTCGTTTTAATTGTAATCGTTAGCATCGTATCACTTGCCAAAAATGCCCATTACTATAATAGGCTTTTAGATGGTAATGTTAGCATGTTAATTTGAATAACGCTTCAACTGCTGGAATTGACTGGTGTGAATGACTTAGCTCATGTAAACCTTACTATTCTTGAATTGAATGTGACGCTAATAATTTTAGCCAGTTACTACTTCTTAACAAGGATTTACTAATGTAATAGTAAATTTATCAGATTAAATTCCTACGTAAGTAAAAGTATAAAGTATCCGTAGCCGTAGAATGTGCGTTATAAGTCAAAAGTAAAAGTATTGAAGAGTTTAATGTACAGGATTTTTTTAATCGTTTGACTCAAACCAGGTCTAACCACTAACTGAGGTCTAAACCAGGACTATACGGTTATCACAGAATCCTGTTCAAAAAGTTCTAATGTCAAAAAAGATAAATTACTGACATTTACAATGCACATTATCCTTTATTATTAATAGTATGCAGTCCGATTTTTCCCGTTGCGTCTGTCGTTGCTATGCAACCATGCAGCTTTACAGGGGGTATGGCTTATCTAAATGAGATGTAAATGAGCCCTATTGTCACTCCCAGCAGGTGAGAACAGGCAAGAACTGCAAAATCTTTAGGTCATGTTCTGCCCTTTAAGCTTTTGTGAGTGCCTACCTTCAAATGGCCACAACTTCTCCAAATATTATCAGATTTCCATGTGTTACACATCGTTGGAAAGCTTGGAGACTACACTTTCAATCTGTGAATAACTCAAAATGCCCCAGAACCGACTTGTGTCCCTACTTTCCGTGACTGGTCACAAATAAAAAGGTAACTATTTTTCCTCTTAATTCTGCCTTTTATATCACATATGTGACTTAATTTCTTGCAAGTTCAAATTTATTTTTCATAATGGTGACTTTATTTCTCCCTAAAGAATGTTGGTAATCAAACAGTTGATTACCAACATTCTTAAAAATATCTTCTTTTGTGTTCATCAGAAGGAAAAAAAAAATCTCATAATACAGGTTTGGATCAACTTGAGGGTAAGTAAATCATTTTTGGGGAACTATCCCTATAAAGTTATATTCAAAATTGCAACCTTTTATCTCAGCAGTTATATTTTACATTGTTTTTCGTATTTTAAACTTTATCTCGCATTGACCTGTTTTAATTTTGTTACTCTGCTGCAGAAATAGGCTTCCATTGAAATACCTTCATTGTCGAAGATGGTGAAGTTTGGATTGATGGTGCTTAGACTGAAAACAAACTTGTGCCCAACAAGAGGTTCATCAGTGTCCACAGCACTTATGGTCTGGATGAGCTGGAAACATAATAAGCTAAGATTATTCACTTCATTCTACTTTAAAAGAGAACTGTAGAGTAACAAAACCATCCTTGTCATAAATGTAGAACTGAACAGTAGAACAAACAAAGCAAGGAGGAGCGTTCAGTAAAATATTTGCGTGAAACAATGAATAAACATGAATAAGCGGCATACCTGACCGGCTCTGACATTCTCACAGACAAAGGTTTCGTAGTACATGGCGAATTCAGGCGCATTGTCATTCACGTCTCGCACTTTGATAAACACTGGCACTCTGGTTTGCAGGGCAGTACCTAGACACCAATGATTAATGCGTTTCAGCAATTGTGAAAGATATTCAGTTTGCATTCAAGAGGTCTAATTTTGTTTCTCTGTATGTCTTTCAGCCTTTTACCCCAGGCATATATTCTTCTACAAAGAATGCAGAAAACATGAATTAAACCACAACTCAAGTTGACAGTTTGATTTTTGTCATCAGTCATTTATTGCAGTGCTGTGGTTTTAGCCATTTCTGAAAATGTCTTGAGGCTCTTGAGGTTTTAGTCCACCTCAGATAATGTTATAGCACATTATTTTTAACAAGTTTGAGCAAACAAAAATTCATTTAAAATGAATTTCAGGCCATAACTAGTTCACAGTTTGAAATTAAAGGTAAGATCTCTCCACGTTGTTAAAAGTAAACCTTCCGGCATTCTCCCATTTCATACATCAGCAGTGATCTAGCAAAGGCTTACAACGCGAACTTACTGAGTTCTGTCGCCAGAACAGAGATGTTGTGCCATTTGGAAGTTTCTCTGTCCAGGGCCTGCAGTGTGCTGATGGTTCCATTGTTGGAATCAATGTTAAACAGCCTCTCCAGGTCTGTGTGGCGATCAATGGTGTATCTGAAAGGAGAATGACAGTAATGAATGCAAGACAATGGAGCTCTGATTATGCCCAGGCACAGGGATGGAACATTCTCAGTGTTTTAAAGTGCTGTAAACATGGCCCCAGGAAGTGAAAAAGGCCCAGAACAGTGCCTGTGCTGGCCACCAAAATAAATCAGCCAAGATTGGTTTAATTTTCCTTCAAACAGGGGGACATATTTGATTTGACATCTCTATTAGAGAACAAATTTGTGCTAGTCAAACGTATTGATGTTAGTTGCATGCCGAGCACAACAAACTATTCATTGTACCTCTGCTTTTTAAGACCACGGCTACAAACTACTCTGCTGAAAAGACCAGATATTGAATTCCCATGCTGGTCCAGATTGGTTTATAGCATCTATAAAACAAGTATTCGCCATCTTGGAAGTTTTACGTTCTGTTGTTTTACAGCATTGATCCTCATAGGATCTAATTTGCCTTTTTGACAGCGATCAACAGAAAAAAAAATCCTTTCATTCCAGCGTGGAAACATTTTTAAAAGGTTATCAAGCACAAAATCATAATTTTTCAGTTAATTTTCTTAGTTCATGTATTTCAATTGAATCGGCTACACCCTCAGGAGGCTTAAGTTTATTGAAATGCAACAAGTAATTGCATAAAACATTAAATAATTAAAATCAGTTCAAATTCAGAAATTGATTTGGATTTTAATTCAATTCTGAATGATGCAAGTATTCACATTTTCAAGTCAGTAATTTAGTAAACAAACTTCACCTTTGCACATTAGACCAATGTAGTTTTTCCTCATTCTGACTTATTTTCAAAACTGCTCAATCTCAGTCAGGCTGCATGGAGATCATAAGTGACAGTCCATCCGTAAATGCTAGGGCCACTCCAGGGGCCTCATTTATAAAGAGTTTGTACGCTTAAATCCACACCAATGCTCATATTTATAAAAACGGTCTTTGACTTGGAAAAGTGCTTAGAGCCACGTCAGGGTCTGAGCAGACGTACACACTTTTCCTGGTCAGATTACTGCAGGTTTTTGGAAATCTAAGCTCGCTAAGGATTTGGATGATGACTGGTGATCTGTCATTTACAACACAGAGAACTGAAACCATTCAGCTGCGCGCGAGTTCAGGATCATTTATGATTTATAGATTTCACATTTGAAAGAGAGGCGTATGCTGGTTTTCTGTGGGTACGTTCATTCTTTGAATCACACGTACTCACATCGGATCAAATTTAGGACGGTTTCTGTGCAACATTTTATAAATGAGGCCCTAGGACACCAAACATTGTTGGGGTTTTTTAGCTATTCATGTGCCACTTTGACTTTATGCTTCGGGTCATTGTCTTGCTGGAAAACAGATCTTCTCCTGCAGGTGTTTTGCCGACCCCATCAGGTTTTCCTCCAGGACTTCCGTGTATTTTGCTGTATTCATTTTACCCTCAGAAGCCTTCCAGGACCTTCCGCAGAGAAGCGATATGCCCCCCAGCATGATTCTGCCCCCACCATGATTCACAGTGGGGATGATGAGTTTCTGCGGATGCTCAGTGTTTAGTTTATGCCAGACGTAGCGTTTATTTTAATGGCCAAAAAGCTCAATTTTAGTCTCATCAGATCATAGAACCTTCTTCCAGCTGGCTTCAAAGTCTCCCACATGCCTTCTGTACAGCCGAGATGTCATATGACAGCTTTTTAGCAGTAGCTTTCTCTTTGCCACTCTTCTATAAAGCTGTGACTGGTGAAGAACAGTTGTCGATTGTCCTTACAATCTCAGGACATTCTCATTGTTTGAGGACATCCTCCTCTAGGTAGATTTACAGCTGTGTCACTCTCTTTCCATTTCTTAATTATTGATTTTAACTGTACACTAAGGGACATTGAAAATCTTGTAATCATCCCCTGCCTTGTGCTTTTCAATTACTTTTTGCTTGGAGTGTTTTAATGGTGTTATGCCACAAGTTATGCCACAATGACTCACCAGAAGTTACACTTTCCAGATGGATGTGTATTTAGCTATACCACAGTCAATTTAAAACCTCTCGACTATACAAAGATGATTTTTATTGAACTATTTATGTAACTTCAAATAGGCTGTATGATTAATCATAATTGATTTTTCAATTTCGATTTTGAAATTGTCAAATGTCATTATCTTGTTTACGTTCACCATCCTTTCCTTCACAGCAGTGCGCTTTCATTCCTTCCTAAAAGCCCAAACTTAACATTCAAATCAACCAAATAAGTGAGTGATGTTAAAGGTGCCCTAGAATCAAAAATTGAATTTACCTCGGCATAGTTGAATAACAAGAGCTCAGTACATGGAAAGGACATACGTTGAGTTTCAAATTCCATTGCTTCCTCCTTCTTATTTAAATCTCATTTGTTTAAAAGACCTCCGGAAAACAGGCGAATCTCAACATAACACCTGTTACATAACAGTCGGGATCATTAATATGTACGACCCCAATATTTGCATATGCCAGCCCATGTTCAAGGCATTACACAAGGGCAGCCAGTCGAACATCTTGTAAAGATCCATTTGAGGGTTATATTAGCTGTGTGAACTTTGTTTATGCACTGTATAACTGCACTTATAGTCGAGAGCTCGGGGGGCAGGGATTGGGCGATTTAAAGGGGCTGCAGCCTGAATCGGTGCATAGTTAATGATGCCCCAAAATAGGCAGTTAAAAAAATTAATAATAAAAAAAAAAAAATCTATGGGGTATTTTGAGCTGAAACTTCACAGACACATTCAGGGGACACCTTAGACTTATATTACATCTTTTGAAAAGATGTTCAACAGCACCTTTAAAGTGACAGCAGCCTAATAAATCTGCTGCAGTCATTAATGTTAATCAAACAACAAATGATAAAGATAAAATCACTCACTGCTCTTGAATAAATATCTTTTGTTGTTGTAATAAGAATTAGTCAATATTTAATGTATATAGCAGTGTTGTTGCAACACCAGAACACTAGCATTCAAAACCTGAAGACCAGCTATGCCGTTTATCCCAGCAAAATTGCAGTACCTTATAATGCCAGTAACTGCTAATTTTTAAGTAATCAATTATGCGTTCTGTGTTGAATAGCCAGCTGTGACGAACACCTTCCAAGCCGAAACAGCTAGCAACTATCAATTATCCTTAACCGCATATTGCGTGTTTTGAATTTTGAAGTGGCTCGTTTGAAAGAGCCTGAATGCTAATCACTCTGTTGATCCCCTGCCTTTTGTTTTCATGAAATAAGAAAAGGAAATCTTTCCTATTAAACCCATTTATCAATGTCAGCTTACATATTCTGCTGACATTTAAATATGCAACTGAGTGTGACGTGCATGAGTATGCCAGAAGGACAGGCTTTTCAGACAATCGCCCGTAGCGCGCGTATGGACAGGAGACGAAAGACAAGACACACTCTTTCACATCAACTTTGTGACTTATAAAAGTCTGAATTCAGAAAAGAAGGGAGGGGGGAGATAAAACAGCGCTTGTATTCATCTTGCCAAACTTCCGGAGGGAAATCACCAACTGAGGCCCCATGAATAATTTGCTTTTCCCTCGCATTTACACACATACACACACGCACGCTTGGGAGCATGTTGATGGATTGGATTTAACCGAGCACAAAACATCTGATCAACAACCAAAATGTGGAAGGTGAAGATGCTTCTGCTTGATTTTTATACGGCATAATGAACTTTATGTTCTGATGCCTTGGGAGACACTTTTCAAGGTGCCATTTTGCTTTTTCCCCCCGGATGTTGGATGTTAGGTTTTGATTGAATGTTGCACCTTTTATTTTTTGTCTAAGGTGAAAGGAACCACTTGTTTGTTAGCTACATATTCAAAAGCATTTAATTACAGAGTCCCTCTGTTCAAATATCTACTGGACCATTAAATTGCCTGTTACAATGGCTAAGATTATCTGTTGACAGAAGCCTCCTTATTAGCTAAATAAGCCTTTGGATGGTAATGAAACTAATATAATGAGTGTGACAGAAAGCAAGTGCATCATAAAGCTAGTATGAGCATCAGATTCACAACACCAAAATATTAAAGGGGTCATGCAGAATCAAGTTTTTTTCTTAAAGGCACAATATGTAAGATTTTTAGATTAAAATATCCAAAAACTACTAGAACAATGTTATATATTATGTTGACTTGCATACTTACATTACCCCAAATGTTTCTGACAAAGCTTATATTGTGAATGATGCCACGTTACCCTTGATTTCCAGTTTTACTTTCATAGAAATCATGGAATCACCAAAGACACTTTAATATATTAAATGTTTTATTAGACAGCTGAGCAACTGTTTGGATACATTCATCGACAGAAGACTAATCATTGTTATATAGCTCAACGAGGTTAGTCTTATTGTTTGAATGCTTGTTTCTTGATTTACCACAAGTACCATGTTCACCATTTTGTCAAGTGGCTAACATAGCATTATCAGAGAGAGCTTTCATCATCATACAATATTTTTTAAATGGCATGTTATTTAGCAAAATTAGCAACACAAGTCATCCAGTTTTTATTAATATGATATTCTAATACTGATCTTGAATACTGCATAGTACAACAAGTCTTTCATAGCAGAGCGAACACATAGAGTAATGTTATAACATAACTTTCAACACACTCAAATGTATTTAGTATGATTGTGTAAAACAGCACTGTTACCACACATACGCAAAGAAAAGAGCGGCCGATTGCAGCGTAAACATAATAAAAGCTCCACTCGAGACCGGCGTGTGTCGTGCAGGTTTCTAGTATTCGCTGAAGCAACCTCGTTCTGCTCCAGCGGCTAACGTTAAAGGGATAGTTCAAAAATTAAAATTTGATGTTTATCTGCTTACCTCCAGGGCATCCAAGATGTAGGTGACTTTGTTTCTTCAGTAGAACACAAATGATAAACTCCAACCGTTGTGGTCTGTCAGTCATATAATGCATGGCAATGGTAACAAAATCTATGAGAGTAAAAAAAAAACATGCACAGACAAATCCAAATTAAACCCTGCGGCTCGTGACGACACATTGATGTCCTAAGACACAAAACGATCGGTTTGTATGAGAAACCGAACAGTATTTATATCATTTTTTACCTCTAATACACCACTATGTTCAAGTGCCTCGAGCGCGCGCACGGCATCTTGTGCATAAAGTGTGTATGCGCTCTGGCATAGTTTACGCAAGCGGCGGAAGTGATCTCTCGCGCATATACGTCACTCATCAAGCTCAAGGCAGTTTGACATAGTGGTGTATTAGAGGTAAAAAATCATATAAATACTGTTCGTGCTCTCACACAAACCGATCGTTTCGTGTCTTAGGACATCAATGTGTCATTACGAGCCACAGGGTTTAATTTGGATTTGTCTGTGCATGTTTTTTTTTTTTTTACTTTCATAGATTTTGTTACCATTGCCATGCATTATACGAATGACAGACCGCAACGTTTGGAGTCACCTACATCTTGGATGCCCTGGGGATAAGCAGATAAACATCAAATTTTCATTTTTGGGTGAACTATCCCTTTAATTTAACTTTAATACATTAGCTTATCCATGAACATAATTTCTGCCCAAGTCCATAGGATTCCTTTCCATCGGCGTGTAGATGGAAGATGGTGATGACAACTCCTATGATACCACGCTCATTCAAGGCATCATCTTGCCTGGCAAGTCCAGAATGATATATCTTCTACAAGATATATCAGTCTGGTCAGTCTGCCCTCCGTCGCGCCTCGAGTCAACTCCAAATCATACCGTGCAATCAGATTAGTTTAAACAGCGTCACTCTAGTGCGGCAAAAGTCCCTTCAATATCAAAAAAGATTGCGCACGGGAGACCTGAGAGTCCGTTCTATTCAGCCATGAATTCAGTTTTAAATTACCAAAAACACATTAATTATTTACTTTTCGCTGTTGACTCACTTGTCGCTTTGCTAACGTCATATGCGCCCTTCTCTGATTGGTTTACTCCACTTCCCATTTGCTTGGATTTGCTCCGCCCCTAGAAATGTAATTGATTCAATGGCCGACCAGACTCATCCGCTGGTACAGTGGTGAGGCTGGGTTTTTCAGGCAAGGCATCATCGATCTATAGTGGCAAAACTTACATATTGTGCCTTTAATTTTTAAGGTAAGAGTGTTTGTTGTACTAAAAAAAGCAAATTTCAGACTCAAAATGTATAAAGGAATATTAATTACTAATGATATTTAAAATAAAAATAATTATTTTAAATGTTTAAAATTTGTTTAGTTATTCTAAACAAGTCTGATGTTCTAAAATTTATAATATTTATGTTAAATATGATGTAAATGATAGTGAAACATAAGAAATTATTATAAATTATATGTAAAATAAAAAAAATAATATTTAATAGTCTAATATTATTATTACATGATAATTATATTAAATATTAGGTAAATATTATTAGTTTATAAATAAGTCCAGATATGTTGCATTATATATATATATATATATATATATATATATATATATATATATATATATATATATATATATATATATATATATATATATATATTTGAAAGTTAATGATGTCTATTGGCTGAAAATTGAGGTAATGGACCCTTTTCACTGACTGTGATGATGTGTTTCCACAGTTATTAACATTGTAATCTAACCAAGTATTTTTGTATTTTACTTTTTTTTTTTTTTTTATGTATGTACATTTGTAACACTGTGTACTTTGTATTACATGACCTTTGCATTCAATTACAGAAAACTAGTTAACTTCTGCTGTGTGAGTGTTTCTAATACAATAGCTGAGGGAGTGACTGCAAATTTGATCTTTCTCCCTTCTGACTACCATAATCAATCTCTCAATATTTCTTTCCTCTTTTGGAAAGTCATAGAAACGCTATAAAGTGTTTGTTTGTTTGTTTTTTGCTTTTGGAGCAAATTGTAACACAAAAATTATATTTGTTGTAGTTTCCATTCAACACTATAAATATATGGGTATACGTTTACCCAACTGTGACGCCTTCCACTTCTGAGAACCCCGGAAATGTGAAAATGGTAGTAGCATTCAAATCTAAGGGCCAATGAGAAGGTGAAAATGGTTGTGACCCCTTTAACATTTATACAAATTTACTTTTTTTTTAAATGTGTAAAAGTTTATGATGTTTGTAAAACCAACCAATAGTTACTCACTTGACCAAGTGATTGATTATATCAGGGTCCCGAGCTGACACCGTGCCAAGCAAGCTGCCAGCGGGGGTGTCTTCATCCACCTCGAAAATGTACAGAGCTCGACTGAAGACCGGAGGTTCGTCCACATCCGTGACTGTGATTCGGACCATCGCCGTGTCGCTGAAAGGCCCCAGGTGCTCAAAGCGTCGATCTACATGCGTGTTGGTCACCTGCACCCGGAGTGAGTATAACCTCTTGCTCTCGTAATCTAGTTGCTGAACGGGAGAAAGGTTTCGGGAAGAAAGATAAGATGTTAGGCCAGTCTTCCTTACCTGTCTGGATAAAGGAAGGCTTACTTTTCTGATCTGTTTCAGCTCAGGTCTATTCGGTCACAGATTAACGACATGCTCTAGCAATGTCGTCCTAAACTTTTCTAAATCTAAAGCTCGTTTTTGGTTACATTCATTGAAGAGTGCTTATCGCTATTCCTTTTCTTTCGCATTGAATGTCTTTTTTTATAAAGGCAGGGCATCGTGCTTTAATGCAGCCTTTTAATTATGAACCGATTAAAGACTCAAGGTGCGATCTTTTACCTTTCGCCCATTCAGACCTTCTTCTGTAGCTATCTTTCATTCTAGTTTAAGCAATAGGATTTGCATAATTGCCTGAGCCTCGTCAAAGCCTGACCTGACAGAGAGTGGAAATAAGCTATAGGCAGATTTCAGCAGGCAAATAGATCCCTGCATCACACAAAAGGGAAAAAAGGGACTTTTTGGGCTGTGAATAGAATTAAGCACCTTTGTAAAGTTGATAGGACACGAAGGCTTCGATTTAGGGGATTACTTTCTGAGCACTTCGCTTCGTATGGGCGCGTGCATGCGAATGAATGAATGAGAAAATGAGAATGAGGGAAAGACCATGGCATGGCGCGGATTTTATTTCCAGCTGGCGACTTACAGTGTCATGTTTAAAACTTTAGCTATAGGGCCTGTTTACCTTCTTTACTGTTATCACTCCTTCCTGGCTGGTGCCGTCTGTGATGATATTGAACACGTCTTGCCCGTCGCCGTCCAGGATGGAGTACCACATCTCGGCGTTCTCCCCCACATCTGCATCGTACGCTTTGATCCGGCCCACCGATGATCCGATTGCGGCCGACTCTGGAGTGGAGATATGGTAGGTACCTGGAAAAGGAGAGCAAAATGAATCAATTGAGTAAACAGTCAGGTGTTTGGACGAACTCTTTGTTCTTGGGCGAGGTGCATTTGTCTATTTGTTTATCCTTCTCTCGGGGGAAAAGCAGAGCTGCCTCTCAGTGGTTATTCTTTAATAGAATTTCAGCTCCGATGAGCCATTGGAGAAGGATCTTTTTTAACCCAGTTTGTGGAAACTGTTTCTGATGTGGCTCTTGTATTGGATTTGAGACTGTGGCAAAGAGAGAGGGATTATCACCCCAAATGAAGCTCCTGCTGCGCTCTCTTTCTTCATCTCTCTGTCTTCTAGTTTCTATCCTTCTTTCTCTCTCCCCCCATCCACCCTTTTCTCACTCTCACTCCAAAAGCATCTTTCTGTGGAGATTTTGTTCTGGGTTCACATTGTGACTCATCCTGGTCAGTAGGAAAAATGGGCCCCAAGCATTTCCATGATAATTCAACTGAACCACAAAGCACGGTTCTTATGAAATATCACTTGCGGAGAAATGCGAAGCATGCCATCCGAACAGTTAATTTCATATGCTGATTCTCTTGAAGTCTATTTGCAAGTCCAAGCACACTTCTGCTAATAAACACTCTGATAATCTAGCCTGCATCAATTATTAATAGTTGACTGGCAATCAAACCCTTGTTCATTTGATATACACCTGCTGGGCTTGTTCTAGGCCTTTTGTTCTAGACATTTCAGCAGGATTTTTCTTTCATCAAATTCCATATAATAATGAATTCAAGGTAATTTGCATCAAAATGAGTCATTCATTTTTTTATGTGACCCAAAAATGGGCTGTTTTTGCTACTGTACCTTTAAGGACTTTATTTGCAGTTGATCTCTCGTGGATTGAGCTGAAAGCTTTGCATTTTGTGTTAGGTTATGGCTACTTAGTACATGAAACTCTTTAATTTGAAGATTTAGAGCAAGGGAAATGTATTCCTGTAGATCAAATAGTAGAAACTAAACTAAAACAAGCTAAAACTTAAACTAAAAAAGAGTTTGACTGTTGGCTTGCCAACACAAAAGTTGTTCAAAGAAAAAAAAAAAAAAAAAGGTTACAGTATAAGCCATGGATGGATGGATGGTTTAGTTGATTAATTGATTGATTGATTTAGGAGATTTTGTGATTTTGTGTTGTCTTACTATGTGGGAATCGAGGAGGACTGTTGTTGACATCCAGAAGGGTGATGTTGACGGTAGCGGTCCCAGAGAGACCACCCATCTGTCCAGCCATGTCCTTAGCCTGAATCACCACCTGATAGTGCTCCCGGTTCTCTCGAATCATGTTCGGAAGCGCCGTCCTTATGGTGCCTGACAGAATGGATGGACACAGGTTTTAGGTGCTATCTAATGAGCTTCTCTGTCTTCATTATTTATATGTTAATGTCATGCTGAAAAAGAAGGTTGGGTGAGGGGGAAGAAAAGAAAAAAAAACATAACCAAGGAAATGAATTCCCTGCCTCGGGGTATTTTAAAGAGCGAGTTTTAATTGAGTAGGATGTCAATCTTAAAATTATGTTGTGATAAGGCTATTAGTACTTGAGAACATATTGTATGTGTTTTTTTCTTAAGGAACACACTTAATTATCACTTAATTATCATTGAGAGTAATGAGAATAGTAAAATGTCCACACAGATTGCAGAAATTAGAATTTTGGGTGTAAAATGTGGTTAATTTTCTCAAACATAAAATGGAAAAAAAAAAGTCTTAAATGTTGTGTTAGTTTTCTTTATGCAAAATAGAATTTATTTTGCTTTTAGGGTGAAATATGACCAGGACATTTTCTTGACAGACCTAATGCGATTCAGAAAACTATGTTAGCAAATACTGTATCACCGTACTAGTATTGTATCCCATCTTTTAATCATTTCAAATAATGCTTGTTCTCTCATCTTTGCTCAACTTACCCGTTTCAGGTTCAATTGAGAAATACGGCTGGCCCTGCAGTATGCTGTAAACCAGCTTGGCGCTGTTTCCATATGCTTCATCATCTGCATCTGTGGCTGTAACTGTCGTTACAAATGCACCTTGAGAGAGAGGGTGAAAGAGAATTATAGAGAGAGGTATTTCAGCTCCAAAAGCCCTAACATGGGTGTAAAACATGATGCCCACATCCAGTATTAAAACCTCAACCATGATCAAAGCAGTGTATCCTAAAGGTGCAGCATGAACGACAAATTCAAAGTTGTAAAACTCGCTATTATCCTATATGAAGAGAGCCCCACCCTCCCAGCGTGAGCAGTGATCAAGGCGAATGCATGATCACTCGTTCTTTCATCTTCTTTATCTCAGTGTATTTCTTATCTAAATCCTAGTCTCATAATTACTCCAGCTGCACGGTGAGATGGACATATCTTTAATTGTAGTTTTTCTTTCGCCCGCTCTCTCTGGGTCATCCCATTCATTTTCCACTCTGATGGAATCTGCTGTATGTTGCTGGGAAACGTCAGACAAATAATCTGCTCAAAGAAACATTATAATTAGACCAATTAATCCAGAAGTAACATGATTTTAGGGCGTTCGTTTCCAGCTTGATATGGCTTTGAACAGCTGTAGGAGAGGGAAAAAATAGTCTCTGATATGAAAAGCTCTTCAAAATTTGACTATGGTGTAAAGTAATAGTAAAAATCTCATTTCGAACCCATTTCGCTGCTTAAATTTGGCTATTGTGTGCTATTAGGGCTGGGCAGTATATTAAATATTCACAATGATTTTGTTGGCAATTCACAAGATATCATGAGTAATTTTGCAATTTTTTATTGCTCGCCAGTATGAAACTATTAAAGCAGAGATGTATTAGTAGCTTAAGTAGCAAAAAATGGCATTAGGCCTAGTTGTTGGTAAGTTTGATTCATTTCTGTCAATCAATTGAAAGTGGCATTTTTCATGTACAGTATTTATTTTGTATAATATATTGGATCAATACTGCTGTGTGTGTGTGTGAGTGTGTGTGTGTGTATATATAAAGGGCTGTCAATGTGAACGCGTTAACGCATGCGTTTAATTCAAAATCCTTAATGTATTAAAATAATTGAATGCATTTAACGTAAAATAATTACTGAAGCATGTGAAATTGTCTGCATGTGAAATGTGAAGTGTCTGTTTCGCTTTAAGCGTGCTTTCACACTTGTAGTTCGGTTCGTTTGGTTCATTTGGTCCGGACCTAAGAAAAAAAAAAAAAAAAAAAAACATTTAGTCCTGGTCCGATTAGCGTTTAGATTGGTAATTTTATCACCGAACCTTCAGGCATAGGGATACATTCACAACGTGACTGGTCGGATTTTATGACGTATTGCCTATTTTGAGACGGAACTTACCGAACATCCAAAACAATGCTGTTTTCTGAGGTAAATGTGCTCGTTGTGTGTGTGTAGCTGTCCGTACTCCGTAGCCTGCATGTAATGGTATTTTGGCCAGCTGGAAACTCGTGAAAAGTTTATAAAATGTGTAAAGTAGTCAAAACAGCGGGGAGAATCCCTCCGTCACACACAAACGATCTGCTGCGTGGAGACGCACGTCTGATGTCTGTCATGGGCAAACTCGCGTCTATGACGAGAAAAACCGACATGCGTGAGGATTCTGTCCATTTTAGAGTCTCGTCTTCCTGTTTTTGGTTCGGTTACATGTCTTTGGTCGGTGTTGCGTTCATATCATTCGAACTGCACCAGAGTTCGTTTGGAAGCGGGCCGAGACCCATCTTTTCAGCGGTCTCGGTCCGCTTGTTTGGTGCGCACCAGGGTTCCGATGGCAGCGTTCACATATGCTAAAATGAACCGCACTAACCGAGCAATCGCACCAGGGTTCGTTTTAATCGAACCAAACATGACAAGTGCGAACACCCTAAAGCACAAACTCTCTGCAATATTACGTCATTGTGAAGAGCGCAAGCCTTTTTTACAAGATGGACTAAATTTGTCACCAAAAAAGTAATTGATTTAACCACAATTTCGGTTTTACCGAATGACACTTTTGGTTATACCGAATGACGAAATTTTCAAACAATGCTAACAGGCTGATAACTAGCTAGCTAGCAAAAGGAAAATCAAACATTTTATATTTAGTACACGCTTTTAAAATATTACTAAATTTTCCATGTTTTATAGCGGTCGATGTTTCGGGACATGCGTATGATCAAGTGAAAACATGAATTTGTCAAATAGTTTAGAAAGTTAGTTACTTTTCTTCACGACCATGTGGTCAAGGTGTCTGAATGATAACACATCCTGTCACATGATATTGACCGTATGACTTGATCCAATATGGTCCTTTTATTGGTTACTCCGACTGGCATCAATGAAATTCATTTATTCCGGACATTCTTTCTCATAACAAAGCAATGACTTAAATAAATAAATAAATATATACATTTATTACATTTTTAGATATTTTAATCACAAATGAAATGGCTGTATTGGACGGTTAAACCGAATGACCTTTTGACACTTAAAACCTTTAAAATACCTTTTTATGTAGCAAAATATAATCAAAACTTTTTGGATTCAATAAAAGACATCTTGATGTACTACCTTACATACTTTGGATGTGTATATATATATATATATATATATATATATATATATATATATATATATATATATATATATATATATATATATATATGCAGCTAAATATTCCTGTAAATGTAATGTTATATTGGTACATATACTGCACATGTAAATGATTGTATTCATTGGCTCTCTGCCCTTTTCAGATCTTCAAAATCTATTTCAAATATCATCAAAAAGCTCTAATATTTTCACTTGTGTAGCACACCATTACCCACAATAAAATCTGATCTTGGTCTGGTCTCTGATATAACTAGCGACAACAACTTTTGTCCTGCCACATGAAGGGCAAAATCACTCCTCATTCCTAGTTGCCAACATTGGTGCTTTCCATTTCAGTCACGGCTCCCTGTGAGTAGTTCCCTCTGAGGTTTCGCCTTCCTCATTTGTGTACTACTGACATCTTACAGTTCTTTCTTCTGAATAGACTTTAGAGGTGACTTCGCGGCTCCTCAGTCTCACCTCTGAAGGTGGACCGAAAGCACATGTTGTTTCTGCCATGGATCAGCGGCGTCCTTGGCATCAACAAGACCTCCGCCGAGCGGCATTCACTCTCTGAACGGCTCGGAGAATACTAATGAATGCAGAAACATCTGTCGCCCTCCGATCCCATTCCGATAACACGGAGGGAAACAGAGTCTCAGACTTCATGGATGGCCAGATCTGATTAACGGCAGGCACGTTCGCAACACATGGCCGGTTTGTTCGGCTTAAACGCGAGTGCCACCGTGACCTCACGGTTTGGCAAGCAGAGCCGTTCGTGAATTCGTACACAGGCGGGAGAAAGGAAGAGCTCAAGTGAAGTGTCAAACGAGCACGGTGTCCCATTTACGTTACGGAGTGCCGGGGATGATGTAACTTTGAACCCCACGGAGAAATACAGATATGAAAGGGA
Source organism: Chanodichthys erythropterus (assembly GCF_024489055.1). NCBI lineage: Eukaryota > Metazoa > Chordata > Actinopteri > Cypriniformes > Xenocyprididae > Chanodichthys > Chanodichthys erythropterus. The sequence goes on from NC_090239.1 coordinate 6,396,810, forward strand.
GAACGAGCCTGCCGGAAAGAGAAACGGAAAAAGAAAGGTTGAGCTTGGGTTTCATTTACGAGACTGCTTTTACCAGATTTGTGTTTAATAAATAACTCTGCCCACAGCTGAACTGCAGTAACGTGACATGCTTTTAAATTTGTGAGGGAAATAAATATTAGTAGTGACTGCAAATCTGCCATGTATCATGTTAAGAACCTGAATAAAACAACATTGCATGTTCTCAGCTTGTAAAACACAGGTGCTTTGAGACTCTCGACGACAGAGACAGAGACATAAAGGAGATCAGGCACTGTAATGTAAGAATCCAACTGAGAGTCCCTGGAGTGGTCTTGCATTTGTCTGAAAGGATGACTGGTAGTGTTTCACGCCTCAGGGATCCATCTTTTAACAAACACGGCTGCGTTAAGATCTACTCTCCGATGGGACATTCAGACTTTAACATAAATTTCAATACCTATATGCTTTAATAACACATTTCATTTCATGTTGCATTGAAAATGTCACGACAAGGACGCAACAATAGTGCTGATTGGCCGATGGCACCACAAGAATGAATACAGTCCCAAACCCTTCACTAGTGACTATCCTGAGCTGTAACTTGAAAGGTAGCAGCAGGGAAAAATTTTAGTCCATTTCATGCTTCAAAAACTATTGGGCACTGCTGAAACATCTTATCTATAATATAATGAAATATTTGTGATTTGTGACAGTATGTTGCTCGCTAACTTTTTTTCTCCCATTTCATCAGACACGCCTACTTCTATGGAAGCTTGTTTCCGCCACTAAATAAAAAATGAAAAGGTAATTGCGACTTTTTCTCACAATTCAGACTCTTTTCTCTCACAATTGTGAGTTTACATCTCTCAATTCTGACTTCTTTTCTCAGAATTGTTTGATTTAAACTCTCAATTGCAAGTTATAATGTCAGAATTGCGTGATACTGTATAAACTCACAATTGGGAGAAATAAAGTCACTTTTTTTCAATTTTGACTTTTTAACTCACGATTGTGTGTTATAAAGTCAGAATTGCTAAATATAAAGTCTCAATTGTCAGTTATGGCAGAATTGTGAGATATAAGCTCCAGTAGTAAGATGAAAAGATATATGTTGAACTCTATCATGGAAACTGTAAAAACCTTAATTAAACAATTTAATTATCACGATATTAAGTAAGATATTACGCTGTAGCCACATTGGACCAGCAGTTTGGAAAATCGATGGATGATTCACCTGTGGGAGCCATCTTCTGGTCAGAATTCCTTCAATGTGCGACTCTCAGTGCATTGTGGGTATTTTCTAGCCGTTGAGCATACATTGGTTGTACGCTCATTATTGCCATGCATTGTGGGATTGAATGAGTGCACTTAATAATAATAATTCCTTACATTTATCTAGCATGTTTCTGGGTACTCAAAGCGCTTTACAGGTGCTGGTCATATATTTAGAATATCATCAAAAAGTTGATTTATTTCACTAATTCCATTCAAAAAGTAAAACTTGTATATTATATTCATTCATTACACACAGACTGATATATTTCAAATGTTTTGTTCAAATGTAACTGACAACTAAGGAAAATCCCAAATTCAGTATCTCAGAAAATTAGAATATTACCTAAGACCAATATAAAGAAAGGATTTTTAGAAATCTTGGCCAACTGAAAAGTATGAACATGAAAAGTATGAGCATGTACAGCACTCAATACTTAGTTGGGGCTCCTTTTGCCTGAATCGTATCTTCCTCTTCACAGTACCCCATAGATTTTCTATGGGGTTAAGGTCAGGCGAGTTTGCTGGCCAATTAAGAACAGGGATACCATGGTCCTTAAACCAGGTACTGGTAGCTTTGGCACTGTGTGCAGGTGCCAAGTCCTGTTGGAAAATGAAATCTGCATCTCCATAAAGTTGGCCAGCAGCAGGAAGCATGAAGTGCTCTAAAACTTCCTGGTATACGGCTGCGTTGACCTTGGACCTCAGAAAACACAGTGGACCAACACCAGCAGATGACATGGCACCCCAAAACATAACTGACTGTGGAAACTTTACACTGGACCTCAAGCAACGTGGATTGTGTGCCTCTCCTCTCTTCCTCCAGACTCTGGGACCCTGATTTCCAAAGGAAATGCAAAATTTACTTTCATAAGAGAACATAACTTTGGACCACTCAGCAGCAGTCCAGTCCTTTTTGTCTTTAGCCCAGACAAGACGCTTCTGACACTGTCTGTTGTTCAAGAGTGGCCTGACACAAGGAATGCGGCAGCTGAAACCCATGTCTTGCATATGTCTGTGCGTAGTGGTTCTTGAAGCACTGACTCCAGCTGCAGTCCACTCTTTGTGAATCTCCCCCACATTTTTGAATGGGTTTTGTTTCACAATCCTCTCCAGGGTGCGGTTATCCCTATTGCTTGTACACTTTTTTTTCTACCACATTTTTTCCTTCCCTTCGCCTCTCTATTAATGTGCTTGGACACAGAGCTCTGTGAAAAGCCAGCCTCTTTTGCAATGACCTTTTGTGTCTTGCCCTCCTTGTGCAAGGTGTCAGTGGTCGTCTTTTGGACAACTGTCAAGTCAGCAGTCTTCCCCATGATTGTGTAGCCTACAGAACTAGACTGAGAGACCATTTAAAGGCCTTTGCAGGTGTTTTGAGTTAATAAACTGATTAGAGTGTGGCACCAGGTGCCTCTTCACAATATTCTAATTTTCTGAGATACTGAATTTGGGATTTTCCTTAGTTGTCAATTATAATCATGAAAATTAAAAGAAATAAACATTTGAAATATATCAGTCTGTGTGTAATGAATGAATATAATATACAAGTTTCACTTTTTGAATGGATTTAGTGAAATAAATCAACTTTTTGATGATATTCTAATTATATGTCCAGCACCTGTACATATAGAAGGAGGAATCTCCTCAACCACGACCATTGTGCATCCTGGGATTTTTAATGACCTTGGTTTAACTAATAATGTTGATAATGTCAACTGTGGTTTCGGAACACCTACAAATGGCTGCCTCCTCAAATCGCGATTTTGGACACAGCCTAAGTCTCGGATTCTTTACCCCAGTGCGCTTCTGAGTCCGCATGACAGCTTTCACATTGCCAATTTTTCATCCGAACCGTGCCCCATTTTAAATTAAATGGCCAGTGTGAAAGCACCCTAAATAGATGGTGGCATGATGAAAATTGTGCTCCAGAGGGCAATACATCTCAACCACTGACACACTTTACCCCACTCTCCTCTAATTATTAATAATGTGTCAAAAAGGGCAAAAGTAAAAACACAAAAAGATTTAATTCCTGTTTGGTAAACTTTGACACAGACATTGAGTCAAGCGTTCTCAAACAGTGCTTTATGAATTGCCAAACACAAATAGGTACACCAGGACCACTTCAAGCATAATTTCCTCATTTCCTAGTGATTAATCTTTGATTCATTTGCCGGGTCACAATGATTAAGATCCACAATGATTATCTTATCATAGCACAAAATCTTTAATCAAAAACGGCTGCCTTGTTTTTGTCAGAACTGCAAATGAGTTTTGATTCATTTGAGATAAACCTGCGGGTTAATTTGTTGCTTCATGAAGAGTAATTGATTTCAGCTTGCTGCATCCCGTTCATTTACTTTGATTCTCTCTGCTGCTCTTAATGGGTTTAAAATCACTGATAATTGAATGAATTCAGACGGGATATTGTAAGATCTTTATCCTCCCTCAAATCACGTGAAGTTGAATGTTTGTCATAGTTTTAATCAGCGTTGATTAAGTGGCTGAAAGAAAGTGTGTTCTGTTTAGCATAAAAAAAACGAAAGTCTCTTTATTGGCCAATTTCACTTTTCCCATCATCTTGGAGACAGCTTTGACTGCTCTGTAAGCATGCATCCAATTTTTTCTGCTCACATCAAAAAATAATCTCGAATTATCCTTCTGAAATCTTTTGTTTTTAAGCCTGTTGTTTTTTTTAAAGTGTCCACGGCAACTTCATTTTGCATTTGACGTTTATATGGAGGCACTTTGGCATAAACAAGATTCTTGTGTGAGTGATTGTGCGATTGCTTTTAATAATGTAGTGAAAATAACTTGCACCTGGATGAAAAATCTGCATAAAAGCACTGCTTTTATAATAGTTGTCATTTGACATAGTTAAAGTGTGATTTACATTTGTATAGACACGGATCAGTATCGGCATCAATGTATGGACAGCTTCTGATTTTCGTTGATAAATAAATTTGCCATTTGGATACAGTTTTGAGTAACATTTCTTTATACTGTACTGATAAATGGATTGCAAGTATAGAACTTCAATTCCAGTCCCAACCTGAGGGACTGTAAATATGTAACTAAAGTAAAAAAAACTACATTTTAGATGCTATTAGTATGTTAAAGCTGTACATTTCAGTGTCTTTAGCAAAATACAAAAATAATATCAACTCTATAGGAGTTAAAAATCAGGCAATACTTTAGTATGGGGAACAATTCTCACTTTTAACAAGCTTTTTACATATTGGCTGTTTATTAGTACTTATAAAGCATATTAATGTCTTATTCTGCATGACCATATTCTACATCCCCAAATCCTACCCCGTACCTAAACTTAACAACTACCTTACTAACTATTAATAAGCTGTACATTAAGAGTGTATTGAGGCAAAAGTCATAGTCAAAGGGATAGTTCACCCAAAAATGAAAATTCTGAACACAAAGAAAGATATTTGGAAGAATGTCAGTAACCAAACAGATCTCATCCCCCATTTACTACCATAGTAGGGCAAGATCTGTTTGGTTACTGACATTCCTCCAAATATCTTCCTTTGTGTTCAGCAGAACAAAGAAACTCATACAGGGTTGAAATGTAAATGTAAATGATGACAGAATTTTCATTTTAAAAGTGAATATGTGTTCCCCATACCAAAGTGTTACCAAAAATCATTATATATAACCCATAACAAAAAGTTATGGGTTAAAACTTGAGTCAGCCACTCACCAACATTTGACATCTCTGAGACACTGGCCACATAGGTGTCCTTGGCAAACTTTGGCTCGTTGTCATTGATGTCATGGATTTTGATGATGAATTCCGAGGCCCTCTCCAGATCCTGTCCAGAGGTTTTGTTGACGGCTTTGGCGCTCAGGGTGTACAACGCTTTCTCTTCCCTGTCAAGCCTCCTGGTGGCATGGATATCACCCGAGTTCTCATCAATCTCGAAAATAGTTCCGGCCCCGTCTCCGGTAAGGACATACTTCACACTTCCATCTTCCGTGTCCATATCTGAGTGAAGCTTAAAAGACCAAAGAGAGTTTTGTTGGAATTAACAGTTCCCAAATTAACTGTTTTCTTAGTGCGCGACTGGCAAATTGTTTGCAAATATACTCAGTCTGTCAAGGCAAAATGTTCAGGCAGTGGCCCTAAACCCTGTGCAAATGGAAACAGAAATTAAACCATTTGCTAAACGCAGTTTAAGCCCTTTCTGGCCGAAGTCAGAATGTGTTTCTTGAGCAATGTTTTTAAATGAGTCATGAATATGTGAATATGAATGTGAATTTGCTCAAAGGCCCCGCTCGGTTTAATTTTCTTTGTGGGAAAAGCTCAGAAATTTTGACTTAAATATTTAATTGACATCAGTATCAGTAATAGTTTCAGAATTCTCCTTTTCCTTTTCAGCAGCAAACACAGTGCATTGAATGGCGATCTAGTCATTATCTGCAGGAGCGCAGAACTAACTGCATAGAAAGCTCCGTGTTTGACGTGGTTGACGGCATATGACAGATATCTCAGGAAACTCTCAATAGACTCCTGTACCTTCAAACTGTGGAGGAAAGATATGACCTGTTTTTGTTCAGAACGGTCACAATTACACAAAACGCTCCTTCAGAGCAGAACTTTCATTTTACACCTGTCTCTTAGCAACAAGAGGAAGCCCGACAGCCCTCTCCATTTGATTGCAGTTCCTCTTTTACTGATTAGGATTTTACCAGAAGAGGCCAGCCATACAGTCTTGGACAAAATATCCAATCAGCATAGGTGCCTTGAAATGTTTCATATTTAATAAATGATCAATCAACACCCAAAAAGAAGCTGCAAAAACAGTCCTTGTTTTTCTAAGCAGTAAATAAAGAAGAACCAAAAAACATCTTCCATTCTAAGAGCAGCATTCTAAGCATTGCACCCTACAATTTCATAATCTGTCCACTTACGGCTAAATGTACACTATAATTGGAAACAATTTTAGAAGCTTTTCTAACCACTGCTATCAGGATGTAGATAATTTGACACGCAACAATTAAAACCTCAATTTGGAGGTTTGCGTCATTGTGAAACAAGTGTTCTTCTCCGTCCTGAAACTGAATTAGGTATCCATTACACACGCAATTGCATTAACAGCACACTAGCAAGCTGCTCAGAGAAATGGCTATCTTTTATTTAGTAGTTTTATGTCCTGGCATAGGCAATTGAGGGGGGAAATCTTTGTGAATGTGATTTTGCTTCATGTTTACTGTAAACAGCAATTGCAAGAAGGCATAAATTGGTAATTTCATGCTAAATCCTCCCATACCAGTTGTTAAAAATGTCATCATTACATTAAGCCTGGTGAAGTCACAAAATAAAATGCAACCAATAACATGCTTTCTTACAGAGATACACTGTAATGTCAGCACAAACCCTCATGCTGTTCATTTTTTGGACCTCAAGAGGAGGATCGTATTGGTCTTCTTTCATTCAATTACCTAGGGTGGATTCAGGTTGATTGGGACGCCTCAATGGCAAAAAGTGTCCCAATCACCCTGAATTCACCCTATTAAGTACCAATAAAGCATCAGTAGTACATTTGACTTGTGCACTATGTTCCAAGTCATCTGGAGTCATGTGATAGCTAAGCTTTGTGTGAATAACAAACTGCATTTTGCTGAATTTCACTCATATTTTTCTCTTCCAGTGAGCTTTTAAGTTTGTAAACTGATTCAACGAGGAAATCTGACTCAATTGGACGATTCGTTCACAAATTGAAGTTGTCAAGATTTTCAGTGAGTAAATACCTAAATTTAATTTTGTTCCTTAGACAACTGTCAAATCATATGACTTTAGGAATATAGTGAGTCAAATGGACTACTTTTATGATTTTGCATCTGTGCCATTTTTAAAGCTTGAAAGCTTTCCTCTTTTTTTATTCAATGGAAAACAGATTTGTTTTAAATGAGTAAATTATGACTTCTTAGACTTTATTACACTGTAAATATATATATTCATTTCATTGCTCATTTAAAAAGTAAGTTACCTAGTTGCCTTAAAATTTTGAGTTCATTGAAATTAACAATTTGAGTTACTACAATGAAGAAGATTAGTTTAATACATAGATCTTAAAATATGATGTTATGTGAACCACATTGATTATCTAAGTGTATTTGACAAAAGAAATAAGGGTAACACTTTATTTTAGGGTTTTTTAACTAGTTGCTTATTAGCATGCATATTACTAGAATATTGGCTATTTATTAGTACTTGCAGTATCAAGCACATATTAATGCCTTATTCTGCATAATCCTATTCTACATTCTTAATACCCAATACCTAATCTTAACAACTTTTCCCTCAATAAACTTCTAATTTACTGCTTATTAATAGTTAGTATACTAAAGCAGTAAATTAGGCGTTTATTGAGGGAAAAGTTGTAGTTTATATGTGTTCCCTATACCAAAGTGTTGCTGCCAAAAAAAGCTGTGATAACAAATCATGAATATATATATATATATATATATATATATATATATATATATATATATATATATATATATATATATATATATATAATATATATATAATATATATTATATATATATATATATATATATATATATATATATATATATATATATATATATATATATTTTTTTTTTTTTTTTTTTTTACAGTGTAGGAACTAATTCCCCTTATAATGAAAACATATGTGTGTTCTGTGTGGAATATGTCACCATTTTTCTCTTTTTTTTTCTCAACTAAAAGCTTTTTCATTACAGTGCTGTGTTTGTATTTTTCTGACCTCCCCAGTCGCTTTCTGATTGGTTCTTTTCAGTTTCCATCAGCATACTGATGAGTCAATTATACACATTTATATGTGTATACCTACCGAGTATTTTATTTATTTGTTTATTTTTATTTTCTTCATTATAACACAAACACGAAACAGAGAGGGTCATTTATTTCATAATTTTTAGTTCTCATATTTTCATCCCCCATTTTCCAGTTTTCAGCCTGGTAAATGTACCCTTTAGATTGAGATTTTGAAATGCTTTTGAAAGAAGACAGAATGTTCCCCAGGGATGCATTTATTTGATCAAAATACAATAAAAACAGTAATATTGTGAAATATTATTACAATTTAAAATAACTTTTTTGATTTTAATATAGAATGTAATTTATTCCTGTGATGGGAAAGCTGAATTTTCAGCATCATTACTTCAGTCTTCAGTGTCACATGATCCTTCAGAAATCATTCTAATATGCTGATTTGGTACAGAAAATGGTTGTGCTGTTTAATGAAGTGTGGCTTCCCTGGTGAACAGAAAGTTTAAATGAACAGCATTTATTTGGGTAGAAACCTTTTATAAATTTATAAATGTCTTCACTGTCATTTTTGTTTTTACATCTTATATGTACAGCTTTTGAATTTTAGTGTAATTTATAGTCAGAGTATGACATACCATAGTTTATCACAGTACAACATCTAGAATGATCAAAACACACTTAAAACTATAAAAATCACATGTCATTTTAGATGATATATTGATTGCTGGATTAGAAATGCCCCTGGTTTATATTCCAGACATCTGTACATCTTATGCATGTGTATCTGTGCTGTTTACAAAAAGATTTTGCTTACAGTTATGTCAGAATTGGCTGTCTAGAGGTGACACGCGTAACACAAGTTTGATTAGTTTTGTGAACTCCAGTCTCAGAGTTGGTTCACACTCTATTGATCGTTGGGGTTCTCCTGGGATTATGCTGTCACCGCTGACACAATGAGAGGAGAGAAACATATACCGCTCCCTCATAAAAGTCATCTGATAGGTTGACGTCAGGCATTATGGAGCGTATCAGTTATCCATATTTACAGCCACAAAGTTTAAATTACAATAACTGTTGATGACACTTCAAATCTCAGTGCATGAAGAAGAAAAACTAAATATAATAGAGATACAGCTTTGAAATGCATATAAAGCAACTGTTTGGACAACATGTGACAGCGTCAACATGTGTAGACCCAGATGGTAGATGCAACATATTTTTCACACACTGCTGTAGTGCTATTAAAAGATGGTTTACGTGTTTTTTTTAAAAATGGTATTCAGTTGAAAGTCTGTACTTGACACCTGACAAATGTGCTATATTAGCAGATGCACAATGTATATAATTGGATTATGTTTTTCCTTTTGTTTCTCGTAGTGGTTAGAAAAGACATCTGGCTCCAGCATTAGAAAGTTGAGAGAAAGTAATGTCAATGCGGCCAATGTAAGACATGTTCCCGTTTTACTCTGAATTTTAAATGCACAATAATATGAAGTTCATATTAATGAGGGTTTGTGTGGAAAGCTACAAAAGACCTAAAGTATCCTTCTTTTTTTTTAAAAATACAGAATCGACTGAAATGCTGTAATGGACATTAAATTTGCAGTCCAGTCAGTGGTTGTTATGACATGGCAATGGCTAATCTCATGAATATTAATTCAGCCATGCTGATGTTGCTTGGTAACCTTTTCTAGACTGTCCAGTCATGCAAATGATTAATATTCATGAGGCAAACCTTCACCATAGTATGTCTCATAATTCATATTCTTTGCTTGAGTTCTGGCCTTTGAGATTGAATATCAAACCATATTTGATCAAGGAAATATACATTAAACTGATCAAAAGTGACAGACTTTTACATTGTTACAAAAGGTTTCTATTTCAAATAAATGCTGCTCTTTTGAACTTTCTATTCATCAAAGTTTCCTGGAGAAAAAAAAAAAGAAAAAAAAACATTCAAAAAAGACATTTTTCTTGAGCACAAAATAAGCATATTAGTGTTTTCTGGAGGATCATGTGACTGAAGGCTGAATAAATACATTTATTTACTGTATTTTGTCAAGTATTTTTGGTGAGAATGTAAGAAATTGCTTTTTCAGGCAACAATAGTGTATACTAACACAATGCAACCTACAATATGTATTGATGTGGAAACCACTTTGTTTAGTATTTGATCTTCTCCATGATGTCAAAACTGTAATATTGACCATTTAGCATTAAATTATGATTAACAATACAATGTTCAAAATCATTTAAACAATTAACAATAACTCAGTTCAAGACCTCAATCGAATATTTGACAAACGATTTTATTTGTGAGCTTATTCATTAGATAATATCTTACAATTAAAGTGCCACAAAGAACCAAAGATTAGGGTCTTGCAACAATGCCACGGAAGAACAATGTTTGGTTGCCTCTAGATCCTTTTCTTTTGGGAGGTAGTATGAATAACCTTTTTACACTACAACCTTTTGTGCAATGGAAGAGTTTAATGAGTGAACCTTTATTTTTAAGTGTGAAATCAAAACGAAAATGCTACCTTGATATGTTAGATGAGTGCAGATGTAGTACCGCATGCTTTCTAATTTCCCCATCTAGTAAACTCAATGTGCATTGTGTGCCGTCATTCATTTGTGACTACCAGACACTGCAGACTCTGTCGCTCCAGGGGTTTTGTGGGTCAGTGGATATATGCACACATCAGACGTCTGTATTTCTTTTTTTCTTTCTTAGTGTATGGGCATAAAAGACATTTCTACCCTTTTTTTTTTTTTTTTTAAAGAAAGAAAAAATTGTACACACTAGGAGTGCACTTTAGTTGAGTAGACTGTAAGTCTATCTCTAGAAAATAAATCTGTCCATAAATATTACATTAGATAGATAGATAGATAGATAGATTGATTGATTGATTGATTGATTGATTGATTGATTGATTGATTGATTGATTGATTCCATTGGGTCTTTGTGAGCATACTGCATTGACTGTATATGATTTTGTCATAGATTATATTATTACTGTGCATACCAGTGACTACAATGCAATATTAATGTTTAAAGGTGCTAAAGAGGATGTTTTGTTTTATACATTTTTGCAATATTACTTGAAACTGTCTTTTACTAACTGATAAAAGACTATTTATTAGGTGCACTGAAAGGAATAATATTAATATACATCATCTGTGCACGAGGTAGGGCCTTAAAAACATCAGCCAATCGTTTATGCGATCATCGTGTAAACTATTGGCTCTCTGGCTTGTCAATCACTGCCGTGATGTTCCTTGTGAGAGACGAGCGCGGCTGCGCGCTCCAGTAACCTTCCACACTCCACAGGCGCCGCATGCAATGTTTTTGTCTGGAGACAGGAGTAACAACTGCAGATTATGAGTTACCTGCGGTGAGTCCGACATAATGAATCCACTAACACGACACAGTGAATGCCTGTGTTAAACACTCATGTTCCAATACTCGTGCACGAGTTTTAGGAGGCGTTCCTTTGAAATACGGATGCGCTCATTTCAAAAACTCAGTAACAGTCTTTGGATTCTCAGTCGACAAAAAAATCCTCTCTATCACCTTTAAGAAAATAACATTGCATTCTTTTTCTCAAGTGTCCTGGACTTAATATCTATGAAGCCGATGTTTTTAATCAACCTTCTGCGACATAATGACAAGCCTCAATGTTTACAGTCACTGACAAAACGACAGAAAAGTCCAAATAAATAAATCCAGAATTTGTCAGCCACAGCGAGCAAAGGGGGGAATGTCTCTGCTTTCAGATCCAAGCCAGTAATCTATGCAAACATTAGCATGCAAGTCATTAGCATGTGCTTAATGAAATGTTTGTGCGCTCTATCTCACGGGTCCACATTCTCCTGAGTGACAGAGCGAGTGAGGGACACAGCATGCAGGAAAGCCAAAGCAGATATAAATAACTTGAGATAAGATCTAATTATTTTCAACATATTTACAGCCAGCGACTCTAGGCCCAAGTGTGATGGTGGTTGAACCAATTTTTGGGAAGAAATGACATCTCAAGATGCATTTATTTATTTTTTTCTGATGGAAATGTCAACTATAAAGAATGTTTTTCTTTCTTTTTTTTTTAAAGGTACGTTATGTAACTTATTTTTGTTGTTATTGAAAATGAACAACATTTAAATAATGAGTCAACACACCATCAATCCTTCTTCCAAAACATGTTTTTGTCTTACCCTGATTCACTATGGTATGTGTTTATATTTTAGAACTGGCTGATGGTTTTCGCTGGAAATTTGCGTACATACGTCAGTCGCCCGTGCATGTCTCGTCATATCCGTAATTAGAGAGAGTTGCTCCGGCTACTTTGACACGTTTATGGTGTTGGAGTGGCATGGGTTAGTTGTCAAAACAAGTGAGAACGGTTGACACTCTGTACACAGTAAAGGTGTACTCTCTACACGGTAAATCTCCAACCTCCAGGGAATCACCCGTTTAAAAAAAAAAAAAAAAAACGCAGAACAGAGGAGAGTGCTGGCAAAAAGAAAAAGTGACAGAGCTCGTAATAAAACAAGAATCAACATTAGCTTAGCTTTTAGGAGATATTGAGAACCGAGGGATTTGAAATGTTGTAAAAGCGACGCAGAGATGGTGTTTTTATTACTGGTAAGGTATTTTATTGAACAGATAAACTGCCATATGTAGCTCTCTAACAGAGTTCATTGTAAAGCATTATCTATTGTGAATGGTCATTTCAATATGGTTGTTGTAGTGCTGTGCTTACATAGTGTACCTTTAATGTAGAAGCTACGATGGTCTACAAATTATCAAAATTATTCACTTTTTTCACCATAAGATTCAAAATCATTATATTTTATGTAAAAAGTGATGAATTACCTAACAGTTTCCAAGAACTCACAAGTCTTGAAGGAGATATTGAACTTCTAATCATTGTCTCGTAAATGTTATTAGTGAACTGCAAGGTTTCAGAAATTAATATGAGTGCATCCTCTCAATGCTCAAACATTTGCCACGGTTTAGGGCAGAGTTAACATTTAAACCAGACAGAAAAGCATGACAGATCACATTGGCTACAGTCTGAAATCTACCCTTGTGCAACCTTGATTTTTTTTAAATGAACATCTGAAGGCCTTTAAGTCCTATGTCAGTGTATGCTACACTTCTGACACTTATCAAACATTGTATTTGTGATGCATCATTTAATTCTCTTTCTTTCATTTCAGAACAAAGCGCGGTAAACCACCAAAGAGTATTTTCTGAAAAAGGACTTTCATGTTAGTTGTAACCAGAGGAAGCCGATATGAAGATGTAGATTCCATTTTCATCTCCGCTATGTATAAAATCCCTTGACAGCACCATAATTAGTCTCTCTATGTCCTTTATTGTGAAGAAATCCTCCAGCGCTGCCATGGCCCACACAGACGTGAGTTTGAAATCCATAAAAAGACATCTGAGACAAAGACATGCAATGAAAGCAGACAACCGCATAAAGCCAATACAAACCCCAGCTTCTCAGGGCTAATTGGTATTTGTCAGGCGAGCGTCTACGTGCGCTTAAAGGGTATACATAAAACATTGCATTAATCTCTGAGGTAAACACACGCTTCAGCGACAACAACAGGCTTCATTAGGCCATTAATTTAAGGTGGACTGTGGCCGAGCCTGAAATTCCCTGCAGGAATGAAGGTGATGTGTGAAAGATGTTTTTGGCCCCGCTTTAGCAAAGGCGTAATGCGTCTCATAACAACCTGTCTTGTTCTATAAAATGCTGTGGGTGAGTCTTTAGCCGTTGCATGTTATTTCAGCAGTCAGAGAGCAGGAAATATTCGTTAAAAATGTTTTGCAGAGAATGAAAAGCCTGAATAAACATTGACAGTGTTTAGAAGCAGTAATTTACAAGTCTCAGCGCTTTTTAAGTCATTAACTCAAAGTGCTTCATTCTAAATATAAGCATTTGAAAACTCGGAAAAGTTGCCACTTGGGCTGTGTGTGTTTCTTCTTGCACAGTGCAAACAAATTCAGGCAAACCTGTAAAATGCTAAATGGACCCATGAGGGCAGAGGGTTTAGATCAACAAACAGGAAAGTACACTGTGAAAAAAAAAAACATTTTTTAGCATTGCTGTCTTGTTTTCCAGTACAAACAGGGCCTAAAATTAACACTCGGCAAGCGCCAACTACGAGTAAAAATCAGCGTTGGCGAGTATATAAAATGGTGTAACATTTTTATGAATTCTAACAATGCCTGAATGAACTAACGTGAAGGCTCAGGACAGCTGACAGGCCAGCGTGGCATTGTCACGAATGTTTAAGCCTTGACAATTTATATACAACTACAAGAATACGCAAAAAGGGGTTTATTTTGTTACTCGCGTGCTGTGTGGAAAATTGTGTGTGCGCACCCAGAAAATATTGAATTGAGCTCTCTTTCACATCTTCTTGCACTTGAGAGTACAGATTCACACAAAATTATGTCAAAAATTATCCTAGTAAACAGTCAGTTATGTCTTAAGTGGACGTAAAGAGTTGAGAAAGTAAATGCATGTGTACAGTATGAGTATATTAGATCCGTGCATTCGCTCCTAAAGTGACAGCAGCTTAATATTCCTGCTGCTGTGTTTTTAATGTTAATCAAACAACAAAGGACAAAGACAAAATCACTCACTGCTCTTGAATGAATAACTTGATGAGTAACATTAATAAGGATGTTTAATTTACAGTGTAGCAATGATGGAGTACTCGAGTCCGACTCGAGTCACTATTCTTTGGACTCGAGTCCGACTCGAGACTCCATTCTCTGGACTCGTGACTCGACTTGGACTCGAGGACTGATGACTCGTACTTGGACTCGGACTCGAGGATATATAAAATCGGACTTGAGCATTATTTAAGTTTATATATAATATTATATAAGGTTTCGTTCCCAAGACCGGCCGGGATCTATTTTTTTCCCCTCAGAGACACTGCTACCGCTCGCTCTCTTGGCAACACACTCACTGACGTCACTCACTTTACGCTCGTGAATGATTCGCGGGCTAAATGTTCAAATTTGGAAAATTGAGGAAAAGACTGGGACAACCTCAAACTTTAACAGACACCTGTCACGGATGCACCCAGAAAAGTAAGTAAAATGCTTTCCATTGGCTAACGTTAGCTTTTAAAAAAACTATTATTGACTAATGCATATATGATAATAAACAGAAGAAGCTAGGGTTGGGCGATGTTTGACAATTTGGCATCAGACGTCGACGATGTCTAATGTCTGGTTCAGATTACACAATTTTTTTGTCTGTTGATAATTTACTAGTCACTGTGTCAGATCGGATTACATGATTTTTTTTGTCTGTTGCGATAGTCACTGTCAGATGGATGACGCAATTTTGACTCCTAAAATCCTGTGGTGTAGTGGTCAAGAAACATGTCAGACTAACGTTACACGTTGCTTTCTGACCAGTCGCGTGCTGTCACACACACACATTCACTTGAACACATACAAATGCACTCACGCTAAAGGTCACTCATTCATAAGCGCTCTCTCTCTCTCTCTCTCTCTCTCTCTCTCTCTCTCTCTCTCTCTCACACTCTCTCACACTCTCTCTCTCATATCGTATTGATTTTTACATTTTAAGTGTTTTTAAATTTAATTTTAAACTCGAGACTCGACTCGGACTCGAACGCCGGGGACTCGAGACTCGACTCTGACTCGAACTTTGGTAATGGTGACTCGACTTGGACTCGACTCAGACTGTTCTTTGGGGACTCGGACTTGGACTCGGACTCGAACACTGGGACTCGAGACTCGACAGTGGGTGACTCGACTACAACACTGCAGTGAAGACTATGCAGTGTTATTCTGCATTTGCTTACATTTCTGTACCTGTCAGACCTACCTGAAAAACCTGAAAAGCACTATTTATTTTATTTGTATCTTTCTTATATTGTATTTATTTGTGCTTGTGCTTTTGCTTGTAATTTGATTATTTGTTTTTTATTTTACTACTGGCTGTTTACTTGTCTTTAATAATGTTTTAAATTTCTATTAGGCTAGCACACTGTAAAAAAGAATGTTGGTTTAACTTAAGAAAGTAAGTTACCTCATTGTCATTTTGAGTTCACTGAAATAAATAATTTGAGTTAATACAATTAAGGCGATTGATTTAATCGAAACTCAAAATATTGTTATCTGAATGACATTTTGATATAACAGAATCATGAAAATATTTGTTTTTAGCGGTGGTATCAACATTGGAATAGAGAATTGTGAATTTTCACTGATAAGCCTAAAATTTAGTGTCATAACTGCCTGTTTTTGCAAAAACAGTTTCATGGCCGGTGAAAAATATTTATGGCCAGTAAATTTACTTAAGGCCATTGGCAGGTGTGGTAAAAAAAAAAAATTAAAAAAAAGATTAATTTTGATACCCCACAGGCAGATAATTTGTCTTGCTATATCCAAAAACAGAAAGCAAGACCTAATATTTCATGTAATTTCACTTCTCAAGTACGCAAATGTATATTGATTTAAGAATATTTCATATTTGTCCTGGAAAATAATCTTTAGAAGTTTAGAGTTAAATTAAAACGGTGCTTCACACAAACATTCCATTTAGCCTCAAAGTGTTTATATTTGCTCTGTTGGTTGTTTACGTTGCTTTGGACAAAAATCGTCACATTTCGTGAACACACGGCACATGTACGAATGCTATAGCTGCTGGCACCTTAGTAACTTGCCTAATTGATTGTAAACCCCATTTATTTATTTATTTTCCAACAGGTCTATATCACAATACACCAGATGTTTCATTTCCACAGTGTAGCCAATGTTTTCCATTTGGCTGCTCACTGGAAGACTAGGGGTGTCCTAATTACTGCCAGCTCCAAAAAAAGAAAAAGCTTTAAAAAAAAAAACAGGAAAAGGCAAAGCACCTCTGGGCCTCTGGGGACGAATTAAAAGACATTTCAGAATAAGGCGTCTGTCGGCCATGTGGCGGCCTTTAGCAGTGACTCATGAAAAAATATGAGCGATTTGATTCGGCCTCATAGATCCTGATTCAACCCTAACCACAATCCCTCTGTTCATTTCAAATGCACTACAGGGAGAGTGCCGCATGGCACTGAATACTGATCACTTGCTCATTTGCTCTGGGAGCACTTTTTGGCACAACACTGCGCTCTCTGTGGCACCGGCAATCCTGAACAGATACCCTTTGTTTATTGGCAGGAATATGTCTCCGGCGTGAGGTTGCCTAAATAATCTCTGCCAGTCAAAAATCCGACTGTGTCCCCAAAGAGGCAACATGGAGAAACACATGGAGCGTGCCAGTATTCCAAGCGAACGTGTGCTTTTTCCATTATTTTTGAAGGAGGTTCTTGATTATAATGAGCTGACAGTTGAATATGAAGTAAAGGCAGTGTGGATTTATCCTGGCCTTGCTTTCATTTGCCTTTGCTAATTCGCGTAGCACAAAATTAGCCTTTGACTCGGAGCAGCTTTAGGAATTAAATCCCCTGCACTCACACAGAGGGATTGTCAGCCGAGCACGGGAGAAATCATTGACAATTCTTGTCAGGTCGGTGGTGAACACTTGCTTAGTACTGCAGAGAGGAGATTGTGAAAATGAGAGCCTGAGCCCAGAACGGATACAGAATAATTATGTATCTCCCCCCCCACTCATTTCTTTCTTTGTGTATATCTTGAGCTCACTCAGAGTAGGACAGAGTCACATTCAAGTTGACTAACTCAACACAAACACTACGATGCAATCTCCCTCTCGCTGTCTCATCCCTCCCTGGTCACCCCTTTTGTAGTTTCACTGTTAGGCATTAATCATAAGGCCATGTGGTTTTCTTTGTAGTTTTTACATTTTTTTTTTTCTGTCACTCACTGAGGTTTGCAACAGATTTCATCGCATGCAGACTCTCTGAGGAGTTGAAAAGCGCATGAACCCAAACTCAGCAAAGCTCTCTCTCTTCTAATCTCCTCTACTGGCTGTGGACTCCGCTGGTTCATTTGAGTGGATAAGGACACGCACTGCAACTACTTAGATAGCTGGAGGTTCCTGTGAGGCCTGACTTTGCTGTGACAGAAAGTGAAAAAAAAAAATCTGCAAGGCCTTTATCAGGTTTTGTCCAACACGTGTGTTTCTTGGCATATTTTAGTCATTTGTACAAATAATAATTATTATTATTATAAAAAAACTATGATGTTAGATATTGATACAGTCATAATATTTTATTTAAAGGGTGACAGGTCACAAGTTCAAATCTAAAAATAACAATAATAAAAATTTAAAAAACAATATGAAAACAATACATGTAAAAGATATATTAAAAACATACTTCCCTACTATATAGTTGGCAAAAACCTTATGTGAAAAGAGTAGTGTGTTCAAATTCACAGCATCCAAGAAATAGAAGGCAAAAGTTCCCGGATGACCTAATACTTCCAGTGAGATCCTGAAGTGCCCATTCAATGGTCTCTTTAATATCCCATGAGGCCACATAAGAGGATTTATGAATGGCAATGAAGCAACAAAACTGATGCTGGTAGGTCACATGACAATGATAACATGATGAATGTAGTGAGTTCAGATTACATTCATACTACTGTATATGGAAACATACTTTTTTAACGTTGCAAAGTATTTACTTATTTACTCAGAGAGTATGCTATTTCAGACACAGTCTTAGTGTTCGCGATGATTTTGTGGGAAATGTTTTGAATGTTCGGTAAGAATGTCAATTAAAGCTTAAATAGATTTACTGTATATCCCACTCCCATCCATAGATAACTTATTCAAAAGTGACCTTTTTAACTTGTAAAATATTACTTTAAGGAAAAAAAAAAAAAAAAAAAACACCAGCTAAGGGTGTTTCCTCCAAGGAGGCAAGGAAGGCAGTGCCTCTTCAAACAAACAAACAAAAATATTACAAATTTTACAAAATGTGACACACGGAAGTACCACGGTAGGGTGAAAAACATCTCATTTTCTCCTCCAACTTCAAATTCGTCAGACATCGTTGTCTTTGCACGTTCACTTTGTAAACACTTGCTCGGTAGCATTTATGGTTAAAATGTATTGTCATTTTAATTTTTTTTTTTTTTTTCACTAGTGAAGGCCCTTATTCCTCGGCTGGGATCATGTAGAGCCCTTTGAAGCTGCATTGAAACTGCAAATTGGACCTTCAACCCATTGGTAGCCATTGAACATAAACAGCTTGGATGACATGGGGGTGAGTAAATTACCAGGAAATTTTAATTCTGAAGTGAACTAATCCTTTAAAAAGGGTATAAATCATTTGGTTTTCTAAAGGGACACTGTCCATCAGCAACACCTGCAGGTGAAGTTACAGCAGGAGTCTCTTGCCTCCCTTGCCTGAGCCCATTGAGTTTTAACAGACCCCCTAAAGCATGCAGTGGGTTTGGTGGGTGGTAATTGAAAATTAATAGGGGAAAGTCCTGTGAAAGGAGGCAATGCCTCCATCGCTCTATGATTGGTTATGATTGGATATGACTGGTTCATGCGATATTGGTTTGTGAATCGATTTGAATCTTTTTTATTGTCTATGGTTTGAATGAACAACATTATGGTAAACAACTTCAAAATCACTGCTTAGTCACACCAAAATCAAACTGGAAATGGCCTGAATTATTTAGTTATTATTTTGGAATAGATGTAAGAATGCTTAAAAATAAATTATAAAGAAATAAAAATAAATAAATTGTTGAGATTTATACTTGGCTTAAAACTGTGAGGACTTTGTCTCCTCAAGCACACCATCTCCCAGAATTATGTTATCTTAACATTTAATATTTAGAATTGCTATAATACATCACATAATTACTTGACACTTGCAATAGTGCTACAACTGTCAGATTAACACACAGCTGAGTCTCCCCTCGTTTCATGATGTGGTTTTCCACACTCAAATGAGTTTATAATCCTGACAAGTCCTAATGAACCTGTGCTAAATATTTAAACATTCAAATGTGAGCCATCACTCTCTGCCTTTCTGTTATCAATGGCTGCAAAAATGATTAAAATCATGGCATTCTATTTTTTTCTTTCTTTGTTTTATTGAAGTATTTACATGAAGAGGATCAAAAGGGTTAGGTAGACAGAAGAAGAGAGCTCACCGGGAAAACGGGAACGGGTTTATTTGCACAATGCATTATGGGGCTCGGAGAAGGTTAATAGGATTTTGTTCACATCAATAGCGCTGATGGCACGCCATGTGAGCCGCTGCCCCCACATCAAACTCATGACACAAAAGCAGCAAAATGCATGGCGGGCTTCAGCACTTCTGAGCTTCTTTCTGCACAACAGGGCCACAAGGCCTGGGTGGTCATAATAATGACCAGTGGATAGCCAGTATGATGTTTCTGGTTTGTGAGTTTTATACATAATGGTATGTGCTGTTAAAATGTGAAATGTTTCTCAGTAAATTTAAGGTTGAGTCATCACGAAATTACATTTAGAAAACTGCCTCTTTAATCCTGTTTATTTTGCATTTCTGCCTGATGCAGCTTCATATTAATTCTAAGCAGTTGCTGTTTTCACATATCATGAACTAACTGAATTATAAATTATAGTTTACTTGCTCTGTAGAGCATTAGTGATAATATAGTATCTCTCACTTTTATATTCATCCCAGTTGCAGTGTTGGTAGTGTGCATATTATTCATTATTCAGTGACTTTTGGGGAGGGGGTGGCATATATATATATATATATATATATATATATATATATATATATATATATATATATATATATATATATATATATATATATATATATATATATATATATGCTCATTATTATTGTTTGTATAAATGGAGTTTTCTGGTTTTATTATTGGTATTTATTGTAAATTTATACTTTTCACATCCCTTCATGCCATATAAATACTGCTCAAATGAAATACCACCAATTAAACTTGAAAACACCACAGCGTACTGTATACAACTGTCAAAACATATATTCTTTCAAATGGGACCTATTATGCCCCTTTTACAAGAATATAAGAAATATAAGTCTCTGGTGTCCCCAGAATGTGTCTGTGAAGTTTCAGCTCAAAACACCCCACAGATCATTTATTATAGCTTGTCAAATTTGACCCTATTTGGGTGTGAGCAAAAACATGCCGTTGTCGGGTGTGTCCATTTAAATGCAAATAAGCTGCTGCTCCTGGACACTTTCCAAAAGAGGGCGGAGCTTTAACAGTTCGCACTTTGGTTGCTCAACAACAACAAAGCTGGAGAATCTCATGCAGCAAAATGAGGATTGTCAGTAACAGTGTTCAGCCTTACATTGTTCAAACTGGAGCCAGACTCAGAAAGAAGTTACAACTTTTAGAATGAAACTGGACATTTTTGAATGGTTAGTGGTTGCTGTGGAGTTGATTCAACTCATCGACTAGTATGTGCGTCATGTTAAACTTTTGTCCAAATCCAGCATTGAACCTCATTTATAAGGCAGACCAACATAAAATGACAGTATGATAATAACACTCTAATACAACAGCTCTTCTTCTTCTCTAAACCACTTTGTTGCATGTTCTGGAGGGCAGGGTTTATGTACACTGCCCTCCAAAAGTTTGGAAACACCTTTGGCAAAGTGTGGTTTTAGACGATATCAGCATAAATCCTTACCATTTTTTGGTGCAAATACATTACAGTAACTTGACATTATCATTGAAGACCAGCAATAATAATTTTCATTTTGTTTACATAATAATGGCAATATATGTCAAAGTCAGACATGCCCCTTTGCCAGCTGTGATGCCTGGTTACTGGTTTAAACTTGGCCAAGGTTTGTAAAAGATTTTTGGGTCAGCACACCTTAATAGCTTCAACAATTGATTGCCAATTAAGTTTAGAATACAATGAACCAATTAGAACCCAGTTTAGGTCAGATAGCTGCTAATGGTGG
This sequence comes from Chanodichthys erythropterus, assembly GCF_024489055.1. Lineage (NCBI taxonomy): Eukaryota > Metazoa > Chordata > Actinopteri > Cypriniformes > Xenocyprididae > Chanodichthys > Chanodichthys erythropterus. The sequence continues at coordinate 6,418,807 of NC_090239.1, forward strand.
ATATTTTGATGAATCGAAAATTTAAGTTTTTTTCTATGTATAAACTGTTTATATAATAAAATATGTTTTCGTAGTTTGTGTTGTCCCTTATCAGTGCAAAATTATCTCAAATTAAAAAGGATTCATGCCAATATTGTCCAAAACCCCACTTTTCTAGGGCATTTCCAAACTTTTGGAGGGCAGTGTAAATTTTAGGTTTAGTGATGTCACTAACCTGGGAATAAGTTTGTTGTAGTCCCTACCAGCCATTTGTTGTAGTCCTTAAACAGAGAATTCTAGAAATAGAAGAAAATATCTCCCTTTGCATTGAACTTTGAGCGTTATAACTTTGCAGATGTTGTTTATGCCTAAACAGCAATATTTCACACTAACTAAAGTAAAAAAGCTTTGTAGCTTGTACTGTTTAGTTGTACCATATAGATGTTTCTTGTGAAAACACATCAAATGGCTGTAGACTACAAAGTAGAAACAGACCTCTGCTGAACCTAGCGATGAGAGGACTGTTGTTTTATTGGAAATATTCTTCCCATTTTATGGATTATTTCTGGCTCCACACTGGAAAATAAATCCTCTTTTAGGACTTGTCTGTGTCAGGGGGCCAGTGGAGGCCTTGGTTCGATAGACATAAATATGGTATCCCACAAGGCTCCGTAAAGGTTGCTGAATTATCTTTATGATGAAAACCATCAATGGCTTTGATGGCTTCTCGCTGGGGCTCTAAGTACCCATCTATTGGGCTACACAAGACGTCACCTACACACACACACACACACACTAGTAAGAAATGGGGGGAAATGGATGGAATGGATGATCAAGTCGCTCCACAGTGGTCTCCCCGAACCAGCATGTGGGTGTTTCGTTCTCCCTCGCCCTCCTACAGTATTTATGGGAGCCCTGTGTCTTTCTGGCACTTTAATTGGGAACGAGAGTGGACGGTAGATGAGAAGCGGGCCAAAAGCATGTGATTGCTGTCATGCCAGAGAAACGCAGCAGCCGGGAAAAGAAGGAGAGATAGAAGGAGAGAGAGCTAGAGAAAAGAGAGAAGCATCAAAGCTCTGGGAAGGAGGCCAGGACACTGCTGAGTCTGACACTTCCTCATCCGATGGACTCTTCGCAGTCAGCGCTGTTTTGTTGCCTTGTCACGTAAAATGCAACGCTATGAGGGCGGAATCTCATTCTCGTTTTTGATTGATTTATTGTTTTCTCCTCACCCACTCTTGCTTGCTCGCCTTTCTGTTTCCGTGCGCTCGCATGTTTCTTTTCTTGCTGTATCCTCCACAAAAACAACCCTGCGTCGTAAGAGGAAGAGATGTTGATCTGTCTGTTACCACTCCTCTCTCCACCCAAAACATCACGTTTACTTGTAGCCGATGAATGCGGTGATGAAAGTCGAAGTCTTTGACATAAAGTTGGCCGTTGACGGGCTGCACCAACCCCCTCCTTGACAAGCATTCCACTCTGATCTGACGCCACACGAGTCGCATTTGATTTTAACCGAATCGTGTTGCACTGGTAGGCCCACCTTTCAACAACTGGCACGTCGAGGTTTCACTCTCCACTGATTCGTGTCCCGAGTTGATCTTAGCTAAAATGCATCATTCGTGCATGTTGAAAGCCAGGACATCAGCTGTTATTATGAGGTCGTGGTTATAATGTAAGCCTTTGAGTTAATCCCACACAATCATTTCTGTTTTGGAACGTCAGGATGTGGTCATTAATATAAAGAGGGTTATTATGGCACTTTGTATCCCACACATCGATTCATTCTAATAGCCTGGATTCTCATTGATTTTGTTCTAATACATCATTAGCTATCATGCTGAAAGCATCATCAGCTAGGTATGAGTTCATTTGATGTTTGTGATTCATTCTCGTAACTGACCCTTTGTGCTTATTTGTGTTTTGTGTTAATGGTCAGACTGACTGAAACCACTCATATTTTATACTGTAATTCCCATGATGCTAACAACCCCACAGTCACAGGCTCGATTCCCATTTTTGCATTTGGCAAATGCTTTAATCTATTGCATTAAATGTATATATTTTATCAGTTCATGCATTCCCTAAGAATCAAACCCAGGACCTTGGTGTTGTTAACACAGTTCTCTACTGTTTGAGCTGATTTGCAAGAACTCAAAATAAAAAAGTTAATTAACTAAATAATTGATGTTAATTGCTATCAAAATGTATGAGTTCGCTTACTCAGTACTTCAAGTTAGGAGCAATTAACATGCATGAGTACTACAAACTTGATAGTTCTGATTACTTAAATTTGGAAACATTATAACTCAAAAAAATTTGATGTAACCTCAAATTTGAGTTAGCCCAACTTATTCAGGTTTACAGTGTAGAGGGCTTCACTATTTGTAGAGAGAAGCTGCCAGGTAGAATTAATTCACATGCAATCACTCTCTCACTAATGCATTCATATAAATGTAATCTTTACTGTGCTACTTTATCTGTATCAGATCTAGAATGAGCAGAATCTGTGAGAAATATAATGACCTAAGAACAAAAGAACTGATAAAAATAAGCTGTTATGTATGATAATTATTTGTGGGCAGCATCATATGCCATACCTGTGCACAAGGCAACCCGCGTTCGAGTCTTCGGACTTAGGGCTCGTTCACACAGATTTTTGCTTTGAAAAAGGCAAGACATGGGCAGTCTCGAGAGCAGTTGAATTGCTTTGAACTTGAGCGCTGTGTTTTTAGAATGCCGTGTCATGCGTGAAACGCTGCAAAAGACGCAAGACACGAGCGCTACAATTATACATGTCTGTCTAGCATGTGTTTACATAGAAAAACAATGGAAAAGTAGCGCATTGGAATGGAAAAGCGCATTCTGTGTGAACAGCCCCTTATTTGTTCATTAATGATCATCGACAAGTTGACGTTGACTCATCTTTGATCACAAAAATGTTAAGTCGTTACAGTCACTTTGTAAGTTTTCATTGTGCTAACAGCCTAAAATGGCTTTTTGAAAAAGTACCATGATACAGATGGTAAAAGCATGCTGTTTGATTATATTTCATTTAAATGGTATTTCAAAGAATACCATGGTATTATCATCATGGTATATCCATTGTAATACCATGGTACTTTTTCATAATGGGTGAAAAAAAACCTCTGCTTATATATAATACCCCTACCCAATGATTGCAGCTTTTCAACCCTAAGAGTAACAGCTCTTACCTTTCCGACATACTGCTTTCCAGTTCCTGTCCACTCCTCTAAGAGAAAGAAACTATTCCACATCCATCCCCGTTTAGTGCGGTGTAGAGTCCGTCCATCCCGATCCAACGTGCTAATTCCAGGCACCGGCCGGATCAGTGCGCTGCTCCAGCCCAGCAAGCAGGACAACAGGAGGAAAGTAAGTTGATTGATTATCATTGTATCCGATCACTCCTGGAGAGTCCTTGATAAGGAATCAATTAAGAAACAGAGCTCTGTGTTGAAGATACTGCTGAATAGTGGGACCGACAAAATGGGGCATCTTATCCTTAATTCTCTTCAGTTCTGTCTTCGTGGGGCCTGTGATGGAGAGAAAAAAAAAAAAAAAAGATCTTTAAGAAAGCATTTCATTTGCTAAATTACCTCTGGGTCGAGTGCCACATATTATAACAACACTCTGTAAGTTTACGCAAGCTGACTAAAAATCATGTTGGCTAACTAGAAAACGAATCATTAATATTGATTGATCTCAAAAGATTAAGTGATTTTAGCACACAGCAGTCACTTGGTGGTCTCTAATTGATGAACTTCTTGAGCCTGAACCTCTCTAAACATTTACTTTCCTCACTCTGCATAGATTTGCGGTTACCACCGAAACACAGCAATAGACAAAGTCGATAACAAATTCGAAGTGCTGCAAAATGTTGAGGACTTCCAATTCTATATAACAAACTAGTGTAAAAGAATTACGGCAGTGGCTCACTGAAGCGGTCTCTCCTCTAGGACTAGTTCTGATAGGTAATTTGGAGGATGTATGCATAATTTATTGGCTTTTGGAAGTTAATCCTAATAAATCTTTCTTCCCTCATTTGACGAAAGCCCATTTTCCAGGAGTCTGCAGGAAAAGGCCAAGGAGCCAGGTTAGCCTGACAGGCATTCATTACGGCAAAAGTCTCTAGGGGTCTTACAAGCAAATGAGGAGTAGATTCATAATGTTGTGGCGTTTTTGTTTAACGATCTGAATCAAAGAAAAGAAGGGGAGGCTAGGCAAACTGGGGAAGAAAAGAAATAAATAAAACACACACGGTGTCAACGGGGCCATCTCGGCGAACAAAGCGATTCCTTTCTTTGTCTAAGAGCAAATTAGGGCTCTGGTTCTATTTGATGTGACTGAAGTTATGCATGGAAATGAACATTGTCTTGTGAATACGAATCAAATAATTTACTTAATGAGATATGGATGAAGTTGGGAATTATTCACTAGGCAGCGTTTGAAAGTGTGCAGACTACTGTAATTTGTGGAATCACTGGCTTCGCTAATGCGAGTAATGAATTTTGTCAGCCCCAGCAGTGGAGGCCTTTTGTGGCCCAATCTTCCATTCAGACATATGTTTCAATGCAGCTCAGGGTTAGCTAGTAGGGCAGAACTTTGACATTAAGAAGGTCTGCAGAGGTCTTTATGAATTAAACATGATTTTTATTTTCACAAAACCAAGCTGAGTCTTTCACATCCGGTATGAATCACACACTGGCACGAACTGAGATGGTCTGTGTCTATGTAGGGAAAGTGCCGCCCACATTTGATTTTGGAGTAAGGGTCGTAGAGAAGCATGTAATCAGCAGCTGGCATAGAAAAACCTGCTCAAGTCTCTGGCGTGACCTTGACGGACAGATAAATATCCATCTGTCAGTGTCATGGTCCACAACGGACTTGATTGATTTAACGGTTTCTATGACACGTTTTCCATCCGTGGTCTCAGCTCAAGGGCGAACGCGGACAAAAGAGTAATAAAAACGAGTTCTGATTCATGCATGTTTATTGCACACTCTTTCAAATCCTGATGAAGTCTGCTTATTGACAATCCCCTCCTCATAGCACTGATGGATTTAATTCAGTTCTCAGTGATGTGTCATTTAACTATCAAAATCATCTCAGATGGCCAAATATTTTTCATATACAGTAAGAGAATATAGCTATAAAATGAATGTGGATAGCAGCACAGACAGTTTAGTCTATTGCAGATTTCTGAGAACCAGGAGGCATTCATTACTCACACACACATATTTTATATATTATCCAAATATATATATCCAATCCATGAACGCTGTTTAAGAATCGGCATTCTTCCAGTCAGAGGTTGCTTTTTTATAGCTCAGCCAGGAGATTTAATAGAGTTATCACTCATGTCTCATTCAAAAATTCTCCTAAAATCCCTTAAAATAAATGAATAACCACAAAATAGACATTTGTTCACATACAGCAAGAGTATAGAGCTATAAAAATGAATGTAGAAAAAAGGAGCACAGATCATTTAGTCTATTGCAGAATTTGGTATCTTAAATTTTTTTTTTTTTTTTCACAAAAGAAAAATGTGAGAAATAGAAGACAATTATTTATTTATTTATTTATTTGTATGTATTTTGTTTATTGTTTGTATTCTCAAAGTTTTCTGAAATTAATTGTGGCTCCATTCCGTGAATGTTGTTTGAGAATTGACATTCTTCTCCTTTCATAGAGTTCTCATTCAATTATTATATTTTTTTGTCTCGGATGATTCCTAAAATCCCCTAGAATACATTAATATAGACATTTACGGCCCTTTATTCTGATTGGTTGAGCCGTGTTCAAAGCCGCTGTTAAATTCCCAAAAACATACAGCTGCCCGTATTACTTAAGTATCACTGCACCACTGAATGTGTATGTTGCTAGAAACCACTCTTAGCAACGTAAACATATGTTTGTTTTCTATTGATTTTGTTCATTGAAGCTTACTGCATTATGTAGAAGAGTTTTGTGAGAGAGATATCGAGTGATCGAGTGGATTACCTGCATTCAAATTTAACATTTTCCTTCAGGTCAGTCCTGTTCATAATAAATAATCCATTTGAATGTCCGCTGTGATCTTGGCCTTTTAACAGTTAATGGGTTTTCCTGTGCCCTGCTGACACTGACAGCGATAATCAAAGCATTTGTCATTAGCGTCTTGTTCCGTGTTCACAACAAGTTTCAATATAAAAGTCTTTGCGACTGAGTGACTCGCTCATTAAGACAATCTTTGCCGCCATCTAATGTCATAATAAATGTAACTTCTGTTGCTGTTCATGGTCAGGGACTATTTTTTTCCAGCGGAAGGAAGCCTTTTAATGATTTTACTTCATGAAAGTTGCATTGATATTTATATTTTGTAGTAACCGTTTTATAAAAGCAATAAGCCCAGTGAAGCCGTGGTTTACAGTGAATTTATAACAGCTAAGGGGGTTTTACGTAGGTAACGACGCCCATTACTTGTTATAAGTTCACCGTAAACCAAGGCTTCTTGAGGCTTATTGCTTTAGTTATTGACATACAGTAAGAGCTGTACTATATATATATATATATATATATTTTTTTTTTTTTTTTTTTTTTAATTGAGCACAGTTTGATACATTTTTGAGATCTTTTCTATTCATTTGTGGTTCAAATTGTTGAACTTATGAATTGATGTTCAGAGGTTGCTCTTTCATCCCTCAGATTTAATGGAGTTCTCAAGAGAGTTATGTCTCAGTACACAATGATCATCCAGTTTCTTTGAAAATGTAAAGCTTTTAAATGAGAATAGCATAGCTCAGATACTTTGGTTTTGGAAGAATTTGATGGGACTTTTTATTGCAGGCTTTGGTATGCTGGCAAAACTAAGCACAGTTTAAGATGTTGTTGAGATTACAACATGAGATTACTAAAAAAATATGAGAATCGAGATTTAAGCCATTAAAAATTCTTATCCACACATATGTTTACTGCACAAACAACTTGTGGTTCGCAGTGTTCATAAGCGTTGTTTAATAATTGACGTTTACCTCCTCAGGGTGCTTTTGTTTTCATTAGGCAAGGCGAGTTGAGTTATCAGATCACACGCTGTATAAGATTTTTGCAAGTTTACACAACATAATAATGGCGTGAGGAGAGGTGCTGTATATATATATGCAGCTCTGCTGGGGAGATGTAACACTACAGTGGCCCTTCCTCTGCAATGTCAAGAACATTGTGGGAAAAAATGCCCGCAATTCTGCGCACCAATTTATGCGTGGTGATTCTCATGATTGCATTTTCTAATTATCATTCAAGGCTGTCCTTGAGGTTTAATAGCATTCTGGATATTAATCTTTGATACAGCATGCCTATTAAGCATTAGGCCAGTGAATCTTTTTTATTATTATTTTGCCTGTTACCATACAACAAAGAAAAAAAATCTCTCGCCAGATGTTTAGGACTGTCACTTTGATTGGTGCATTGAAAACTTGTTTGTGAGCAGCAGTAAGGGAGGATCCTTGATGCTATATGAGGGGAGGAAAAAGGGATGCGCCAGGGAGTCGGGCGAGGAGGAAGAATCTTCTCACTTGTCCTATTAAGAGTGTCTAATTAGTGTGTATATGTGAATTTGGGCGTATGTGGATGTGCTAGTCGAGGCATAATGAGGTAATGCTATATAATTATGAATTAATTGGCAGAGAGGACGACGCGTTGTCTTTCCGAAAACTCCACGCGGCTGACCCCGTTGATCTGTGTGACACACAAAACATTTTGTGCACATCCAGAGCGGCATTTTGTAAATGGGCGACAAAGTTCACGTTTTGTAATTTGCAGACTTGATTGACAATGATATACCGCTCAAGTCTGCAGGATCAGACAGCTACCGCAAAAAAACAGACCGCCATAGTCTATATACTGTAATTGCTGTAGTCTGCAAGGTATACTGCTGTTTTTCTCCCGAGGTTTATAAAAGCAGTCTGGGGCAGTGTTGTCTTTAGGGAATACATCTGCCAGAGTTCAGCACAGCTTCGTTCACTCATGCTATCTGCCTCCAAACACCCCCCTCTCTCTCTCCCAAGAATATTCCCCCTAAGACCATATCAGACACGGATCATTTAGGGAAACTGGGTTATTTCTGTCCACACCTGACTGTGTTCTGATGGATGTCTGGAGCCATATGTGGGATACGGCAGCCTGTGTCTGTGCATTTGTCGTGCTTATTATTGCTGGGCGAAGTTTTTCGGTGCTTCTCTTTTTCTTGACCTTGAGATTTTGACATCTCAAGCATTAAAGGATGGAGACTTCATGTACCTCATAAGTTTGATAGTAGAACTTCACTTCTGGAAACAGGACGAACAATTCGCTTAATAATATATAGAGCGTATGTGGTCTAAAAGATTGAAATATTGCCTGAGGACTGTCTGATATCGCACAATCGAAGCAGCCTCCTGGTCTTTCCAGATTATTTGCAGGGCATCAAACTCTCTGCCATGGTCAGATAAAAATGAACATCGAGTTTGTTTTGTTTTAACATTTAATATGGCAGAGCCCTTCCATCACTTTCAATTCAGGGCTGGGGCTTGTGGCAGCAGGATTTTGTGGTTTTAAATGTTTGTTTGTGAAAGTAAAGTCATGACGGCTTAAAAGATTCAAAATCAACCATGATCCTCATTGCTGCTTAGCACTGAATTTTGAGCCACTTGGTGGAGCTAATTCTCTCTCATATAACACTGAAAGTTCTGTATCCGTGTCTCGCTCGGTTTCACTGTGTATATCATCTTCAGTATAAAAGGGTAAAAATAAATGCTAAATGTTTTCTACTAAAGGCATAATCCAGGAAGTGAATTCTGATTGGCTGTTTGCCTTCTTTTTGACCATAATATCAATTTTATGTTAATTGCAGGACAGATTTTATTTAGAAAGTGATACTTAATGTATCACCTTTTACATCAAGTCAAAGTATATATTCTTATGGGGAAAAAAAAAGGTTTAGTGGGGTTCTTGACTCAATTTTAAAGAACATTATTCAAAAAAGATTATATATATAAGGAGAAATGTCTGAAATGATTACATAATATTTTAAAGTTTAACAGATCATTTAAATTTTGGTAACACTTTAGTTTAGGTTCCAATTCTTACTATTACCTAGTTGCTTATAAGCATGCATATTACTAGGTTATTGGCTGTTTATTCAAACTTCTAAAGGAGATATTAATGCCTTATTCTGCATGACCACATTCTACATTCCAATACCTAAACTTAAAAACTACCATACTAACTATTAATAAGCAGTAATTATGAGTTTATTAAGGCAAAAGTCATAGTTAATAGTTAGAATTGGACCCTTATCTAAAGTGTGACTAAATTTATTTCTAGTGATGATGTGTTAAAACGAATTAAAACACAATTAATTAAAACTAAATCCATAAAATGATCCCATAATGTGACCCCTAAAATATTTTATATATGAAGCACTTGACAAAACCCTTTAAAGTTCTAAATAGAGTGAAACTTTACAATTATTGTGAATAGCTTAGAATTTCACAAGAAATGTGAGTTCTTATCGACATTTCTGAGTTTGAAAGCTCGCAAATCCCAGCAATGCATTGTTAAGATCTCTTCCACAGGAGACTACTAAGATGTTTTTCTCAGAGAGAGAAAAAAATAAATAAATTAAAAAAAAATCAGAGAAGCATAAGGTCTGGATTTGTGTTCAGTTTAATCTCATTTAGAAAATACTGAGATATTAAAGAGATCTTATCTTAAAGTTTATCTTTCCAAAAGAAGCATCTGTTAGTTATATAAGCCTGTAAATTTCTCTCTTGTCTCCTAAATGTGTGTGCTGTCAGTGACAGATCTTCTATTCACAGGCTTTTGTGTGTGTTTCCAAGTGAATCGTTTTGCATCGAAAGAGATGCTATTAGTGAGGCTAATTTAGAAAGCAGAAATGCAGCAAGCACTTTAGAGGTTAATTTGTGTTGGACAACAATGACCGCTCACTAATGACCTCCAATACCGAGATCCAGTTGATCGGCTGTATTTATCCTAGTGTTTATGTGTGTGTGTGTGTGTGAGTGTGTATGTGAAAGAAACAGTGAGTGAGTGATTAGGCATGAGCAGTGGGGTAGACTCTTGCTGTGTCCAATGCAATACATATTTATGAAATATTCCAGCACATCTCTCTCTCTCTCGTACACACACACACACACATTCACATTAACGCACATCGTTTATCTTCAAACTGAGGCTGACTGTAAAATAGCTGCCAGATGACATACAGGTCAAGGCAATAATCTGCTTATCAGAATCAAGCAAACGCATTTGTGTAATTGCAGGATTCTTAACAGAGAAATTGTTAAATAAAATTACTGCAGAGCAGTGCCGCCAGCCCGTATGAAGTTTTTTAGACACATCTTTTGCTGTCATTTTTTATTTTTGAATGCACCTATCTTACCTGGATGTAGAAATACAGTTTTATTATCATATAAGCAATAATGGGAAAAAAAAAAAGCTCTTTGATCTAAAATGACATAAGTTTGCCTCTGTATTGGCAAGCAGGACTATTAATCATCTTTTGAAAGTAGAACCAACGCAGTGTCTATGAATTTCAACAGCACAGCACAGTTTTAACAGTTTCTAGCCAGGAATTTCCTGTCAATATAAACACAATAAGCTTCAATAAATCCCATACAGTAAGTCCTTGACTATAAATATGGCATTGAGAAATTCACAAAAGAGACTGAACTATCTCTTTAGATCCTAGACACATTTTCTGAAACCACCTGCAAAAGAAACTAATCAACCGTCTACTCACACTCTCTTTTTTGCGTTTGCCACGTCTTTCTTAGTTGCTTTAAATCCGTCTTAGCCACTCTTTAATCAAATAGTTCCTCCGGTGTAAAATGATCTCCACGGCAACCACTCTGCAGGGCACATCTGTCTTAATGATAACCTTTAGATTCAGCGAGCGAGAGAGAAAATTACGTACATGACTGCTCTCTTTCCGGACTCTCCTCATCCGTCTGAGCAAGAGTGGGGGACCGAGAGAGCACAAGAGCAACAGAGCCGGAGAGGGAGGGAGGGACGGAAGAGAGAGTGGCACACTGAGAGAGAGAGAGTTTTACCTTCGTTGTCTATAGTCCATTGTTTTCTGCTGTGTTTTCAGGCACACTTCTATATCGCCTTAGCATAAGCTTCACGCTTGTCACCTTCCCTCTCAGTTTTCGCCGCAAGATGGAACATTGTCCTGAAGCTTACTGTGTGTGAAAGACAGAGAGAGAGAGCTGTCTGACTGTTCTCTCTTTTCTTATTCTAGTCCTTTTGTCTTAAAATTTTTCCTGTGCTTTTTGATTTCTACTTGTCGCTTTACCTCCTTTTTTTGTCTGTCTGTGTATTATTTTTCCTTTCATGTGCATTTCTCCCTCTCTCTTTTTCTCCTTTTGATTGTCAGGGAGATTGTGGCAGCAAGAGTGAGCCCATGATTGGCTGCCACTCAGTCATCGCCCATGAAAGACAGCAGAAAAAAGAAGGGTAGAGAGAGAAGAAGAGGCTTTACTCCCCTGGAGCTGCGGTTTTGACTTCGCTTGCCACAGATTGTGGAGGGTGGAGGGTGGGGGTTAGGAAGATACACTGCCAATGACCGAGAGAGATAGAAAACGAGAAAGTGAGAGGGAAGAGGTCAAGGACATGAGGGCCACGGGCGTTAGAACCGCAGGCAATAGATGGCGGTAGCGATCCACAGCTAATGGACGTCGCGTGATAGATGGACTCATCGATGCTAACTGTCCAAAGCAATCCGAGCTTGATCTAATCAGGGTTCAATGACAGTGGAATGAAGGAGAAAGAGCCCATAATAAGTAAATCAACACCAGGAGAGAGGCAAAAGTGAGGTAGGAGTTGGGGGCGGGGTGGACCATGTCCAGGCACTCAGCGGGAGTGTCATTACCAGCTCTCTCCTCCAGTTCATATCAGTCCATCACCTCACATAAAACGTACCGATGGAGAAAGCTGGATTTTTTTTTAATGCGGTAAAGACAAACTTAACAGATCATATAGTATATTAACAGAGCATTTGAGTTAAAAGTCGTGACATATATTGACAAGTACCAATGTTGTAGATGCTTCTTGTATTAATATGAAAATGTATGGCTCAAAAATGAAAAAAAAAAAAAGGTTATCAATTACCCTCGTGTTGTTCCAAACCCCTTCCATATTTGAAACACAAATTAAGATATTTTAAGTGAAATTTGAGAGATTTCTATCCCTCCATGATCAGCTATGCAACTACCAATTTGTCACATCAAAAGTGTTCGTAAAACTTATCCACATGAATTGAGCAGTTTAAACCAATCTATCTGAAGAAATTTGATCGCTTTATCTGATGAACAGATTGAATTTAGGCTTTTATTCATATATAAACATTGATCAGTGAACTGCATTTGATTGACGCATGAGAACAAACTTCATCGGTTCTTGCAGAAGCTCAAACGTGCTGCATTATACGCGAATGAACCTCATTGGTTCTCGCACGTCAAACAAGCATGCTTAAAGGTGCCCTAGAATCAGAATTTGAATTTTCCTCTGCATAGTTGAATAACAAGAGTTCAGTACATGGAAAAGACATACATTGAGTTTCAAACCCCATTGTTTCCTCCTTTTAATGTAAATCTCATTTGTTTAAAAGACTTCCGGAAAACACTCGGATCTCAACATGACACCGACTGTTACGTAACAGTCGGGATCATTAATATGTATGACCCCAATATTTGCATAATGCCAGCCCATTCGACGCATTAGACAAGGAAAGGCAGTATTAACAGCTGGATCTGTGCAGAGACAAGGTAAGCAAGCAAGAACAACAGCGAAAAATGGCAGATGGAGCAATAAGAACTGACATGATCCATGATAACATGATATTTTTAGTCATATTTGTAAATGTGACTTAGTCATATGTCTAAATGTTTCATTAGCATGTTGCTAATATACTGTTAAATGAGGTTAAAGTTACCATCGTTTCTTACTGTATTCATGGAGACGAGAGCCGTCACTATTTTCATTTTTAAACACTTGCAGTCTGTATAATTCATAAACACAACTTCATTCTTTATAAATCTCTCCAACAGTGTGTAATGTTAGCTTTAGCCCGTTAGCCACAGAGCATAGCCTCAAACTAACACCGATTCAAACGTAACCATCTAAATAAATACTTTACTCACATAATTCGAAGCATGTATGCAGCATGCATGACGAACATCTAGTAAAGATCCATTTGAGGGTTATATTAGCTGTGTGAACTGTGTTTTTGCGATGTAAATATAGTTGAGAGCTCGTGTGGCAGAGGAAGCGCATCTCTTAAAGGGGCCGTGCTGAAAAATCAGTGCATAGTTAATGATGCCCCAAAATAGGCAGTTGAAAAAATTAATAAAAAAAAATCTATGGGGTATTTTGAGCTGAAACTTCACAGACACATTCAGGGGACACCTAGGACTTATATTACATCTTGTAAAAAATACAATCTAGGGCACCTTTAAGCTTCTGTTTAATATATCTGATGTGTGAATTGATGAATGTCTATATGTAAATAAAAGCCTAAATTAAATCTGTTCATCATATAAAGCAATTGTGTCTCTTTAGAAAATTTGGACTAAACTGCTTGATTCATGTGGATTAATTTTACAATATCTTTATGAAGTTTTTAAAGTGTCAAAGTGTGTGTAGCTGTCAATGAGGAACAGAAATCTCTCAGATTTCATTAAAATATCTTCATTTGTGTTTCGAAGATGAACGAAAGTCTTACGGGTTTGGAACGACATGAGGGTAAGTAAATTATGACAGAATTTTATCTTTTATGGTGAACTGGCCATTTAAACCTTTTAATATTTTTTGTGAATTATGATTAAATTTTGTATAAATAAGTGCTAAATTATTTTTACACCTCATTTGTCATCATTAAGTTTACGTTTTATGGCCGTATTAGGAAATCACCTTAAAGGTAGAAAGGATAAAGATGATAATCTATGACAAAGATATCGCTTTCATCTTCTGACAACTGACGGCAGACTGATTTTTTCACGAATATATAACTTGACCTATCTATCTATCTATCTATCTATCTATCTATCTATCTATCTATCTATCTATCTATCTATCTATCTATCTATCTATCTATCTATCTATCTATCTATCTATCTATCTATCTATCTATCTATCTATCTATCTATCTATCTATCTAAATTGATTAAAAGTGGCAGTAAAGGCTTTTAAATGGTTACCAAAAATGTTTTTAAATAAATGCTGTTCTTTTGAACTTTCTATTCATCAAAGAATGAAAGAAAAGTATCACGGTTGCCGTGAAAATATTAAGCAGCACAACTGTTTTCAACATAATAATAAGAAATGCTTCTGGAATAGTAAGAAATGTTTCTTCAACATTTCAGCTTTGCCATAACAGGAATAAATTACTTTATTCTAAAATCTGTTAAAAATAGAATACAGTTGTTGTTGTCGTTTTTAAATTGCAATAATATTTCACAGTATTACTGTTTTTAATGCATTTTTTTATCAAATAAATGCAGCTTCTGAGCTTTAGAGACCTCTTTTAAAAAACATTAAATAATCTATCAAATGATAGCATCATATATTGAGTATTAATATACTTAAAATAAGATTTAAAACATATATAAAATATTAAAACAAAAATGTCTTCTTATTGTCTGAAATTGTCATGTCATGAGGCAGTATCACACTTAGTTAGGGCTGACAAATTGCTCAATGCTGGAAGCCAGGTTAGGACTCAGTTAATAAGGGTACATTTACAAAAGGCGCACAGGATTGTGTTTTAAATGTGGCTACAAAGAAATAAATGTAATGGTGGTTGGTCTGAGAGCAGTGATGGGCTCAATTAACACAGTCTGTATGCTGTAACACACTGCTTTGTTGTAGTGCCAAGTCCTCATCTTCCATAATTTACACAGAATGTGTGTATGCACTTCTGTTGTTTATGAACATTCACATCACTGTGATAAAAGGGAAAGGCAAACACTTTTGGAAGTATTTTAGATACTGTAAACGCAAGGTTTGTTTTCATCCTGAGAGGAATGCTGGGAGAACTGCACAGCTCTGTAGATTACTTGTGCCAGAAAATAGGATTTCTATATGTTTAAAACATCAATCTTGTAAGTTTGTGTGAGGCTTGATGAAATGAGATAGATTAGGCTCAAAACTGTTCTATATTTGAAATCAGACATTTTTATGTAAATGTATGCAGTGGAGTAAGTTACCACATGGGGCACTGCTGCTGTTTGACACGGTTTCACAGTCATTTAGCATCATGTTGTGATCTAGATTTGTCTAAATAGCCAGTAGTGGATCTCAGAGCTTTAACAGACTCTCTTTTTCCTATTCCAGTTCATCTCATCACTGCTGGTGCCCAAGTGTGAGAAGTTTACTCTGTGGTTGAGGACAGTCGTTGTGTGTAATGTCTCCAGTTGGAGGCAGTATTGGGCCAAAGTTTTTAAAAATGTTATAAATTCACTCACTCTGACTAATGACACATTATTGGGCCTTATCAACAATAAATAAAAATAAACAATTAAAAACAGAGCTACCATGTGGCCAGCACAGTTATGCAGATGTGCATGAGAAATTGAGACCTCAGGAATTTCATGACCATGACTGATGATGTAGGGGGGGCGTTTATATGAAAATATAAACACTTTCACACACACACAGAGATACTTACACTTATTACCACATTTTCACAATTATATTTACTCTACCTTTATGCTTATTACTGGACACTGCAGGGGCACCATTAACTTCCCCTCGCATAAACACACATATATTTTCATAAACAAACAGAAATGTCAGAGTTGGTTGGAGTCATCAGGCTGGTAAACACTGCAGGCGGGATACCGCAGTGCTTTCAGATGTTTTATATTCTCTCTAACTTTTTTTTTTCTTCTTTTTTTTTCTGAAGTGGCCAACCACAGATGAACATTATTGATCATGGCCACAAGACAGTGATGTGATTTGAGTGAAACTGATACATAGTGATGTCAAAGACACCGCAGTACCATCAAAAAGAGCAAAAGGGCATTAACAGTAGCTTTCTTTGGATTTCACCTCTCTCTGATGAATAAAGCGAGTCAATATGATTCATGTGAATTTTGTGAACTTTTGTGTATGTCATAGGCTGTCAGTTCTTGTTCACTTTAAACTAATTTTCAATGACTTGAAAGTCAGCTTCTGTTTATACATCCAATTGCTCATATGGGATGGACTCAAGTACGTCTTAAAGCTTGTTGTTGTTCAAAATGAACAAAATTTAAATAATCCAAAATGTGTTTTTGTCTTACCCTAACTTACTATGGTAAGCCTATTATATAGGTGGCATAGGTTAGTTGTCACCAGTGTTGCCAAGTCCTCAGTTTTCCCATGGAATTGGGCTACTTTTACACTGTTGCCACTGGTTGAATCGACCCAAAATAATGTGATATTTAGTCCCTGGAATGCGAATTTTACCAGGGGAGCCCCGTCAAAAACACAAATTGTACCCTCCGGAATGCGATTTTTACCGTGGGACCCCCTGAAATGCCATTGGGCTAGTTTTGGGAAGCATTTGGGGGGGTTTTGTTGTGAAAACCTGGCAACCCTGGTTGTCACAGCAAGCAAAAAAGGTTGACATGGAGCAAGCTAAATTTCTAACCTCTGGAAGGGGGAAAAAAAGAGAACGGGACAGAGCTCATAATAAAACCAGAATCAACATTGGCTTGGCTTTTTGGTAGGGTGACCATATTTCTCATGGTGGAATATGTGACGGGTAAGCAAGGGGTGGGCAATATGACCATTTTATTTTGTAATATGAGAAATTTTATTTCACAATAATTAATGTTATATAAGAAAGAAATTACAAACAATACAACAAATACAATAGAGATACAAATTAAATAAACATGTTTTTCAGATACAGTAGGTTTATTTACCATGTATACATTTATTTAACATATTTTGTTGTTTGATTAACATTAATGACTAAAAAAAATAATAATAATAATTAGGCTACTGTCCCTTTAAGACCGAATTCATGGATGTAATATACTGACATAGGCCTATCCAGTTTTCACTATGTTTATGGCCACAACCGAGGACTGTATTTAGCCTACATGGGATACTCCACACGATGGACGTTTTGCCCATTTTGTGCAATGAGAACTGATCACGCACAAGGAAAGAGAGAAAGCGTGCACAAGAGAGAGCGCTTCTGGTGTGTGTCATTCAGCGTGATTCCGCCTATCCTGCCTTCACTAACTGCAAGTTAATCGATAACGAATTGTGATTGGATGGTAATTTTGAAATTTGATTGGGCTGTTCTCACGTGACAGACCACTACTACTAGCGTACTACCAAAGAGTATAGAACCCAAGAGGCGACACTCTGATACTTTTTATGCAACAGTCACTAGATGGCGCTCCGGTAGCATGGCCGCCATTATGGGGTGAAAATACTAACCGGACCATAGAATCCTTCACATCTCATGCACCCAAAATCGGTGAACTTCACTGCCAAATCAGAAGTGCAAAAGAAAATTTTTCAAATGAAATCATCAGTAAATTTTATGGCTCCTACAGTAAATGTTGTATTGTCTTATATATGTTTTATTTGACCAGTTGTGGAATCCAACCATTCAACCATCTGAGGTAACGTAGTTACTTTATTGAGTATTTCCATTTTATGCAACTTTACACATTTATTAATAGTAAATTAATAATTAATACATTTAAGATCATCATGTTTGCAGCGAACAATACATTTCAGACCTAGTGGAATAGTAATAGTAATAATAGTATCACTCCACTAGGTCTGAAATGAAATCGGCTATATTGTATGTTTTAATGGATCACGCTACAAACATAATGATCTTATAATAGGCTACATGATGCATTGCTGTGCAAAAATGGTGGAAACTAAGGGCTGCTACTGGGCGCCGGTGTTGCAATGGAACTTTCTATTGTGTGTCGCTTCTTGTTAGTGTACAGTTTATTATTTGCTACTAATCAGTCATAACGAAATTTTAGGAAAGATGAAATACCAGACAAAACGTGATTTTTTTCTTAATAAGTCTGGACACTAAAAACAGACCTGAAATACGGGACTGCCCTTGAAAAACGGGATGTCTGGTCACCCTACTTTTTGGAGATCTGAGGGTTTTAAAATGTTGTTAAAGTGTATTCAGAGATGGTGCTTTTATTACTCAACAGGTGAGTAAGGTATTTTATTGAACAGATAAATTGCCATATATAGCACTCTAACAGTGTTCATTGTAAAGCATTATCTATTAAGAACGGTCATTTCATTATGTTTGTGGTAGTGCTGTGCTGAAATTTATTTTCAAGGAAGTACTGTGTTTATTGATGGGTAAAGCTAGTCAGCTTGAGATCATTTCCACCTAAACTGGTTATATCCCTTAAGCCTATAATGAATGTTTTATGAGCAGTTGGATAACAATTTTCACCCGCACGGTCACGTAGAGCCAAAGCACAACCAAAACAATGTTCTTCCGCTAAATGAATTCAGTTTGTTTTTAACTGCTAGAGGGCCAAAAGTTACATAGTAAGTATAGCCTACCTTTAAAGGAAGCATCATCGAATTTTTTAATGAATGTCTACATTAGGATGAAATGCTGCACTACAATACTCTGACTGTGGTTCCTGCATTGCTCAGCCATGCTGCTACTCAATCTACAATGCCACAGCAAAAGAAATTATGTTTTAGCTGAGTTGTGCTTGCAGTCTGAATTGGATGTAATGAAAGAGAATCACTAGGAGCCACAGAATAATACAGAGACAATAAATAGACACATCTTTCTATTGAGCTGTCCTCACAGCTACGAGGGGGGCAAACAGCACCAAACCACCCCCCCAACACGATTTCAACTGAGGTGGACCCCCTCACTACGGCATCTGTGTAGGCCTACAGAGTCTGTGGAAAGGATTTTGAGGGAGGAATTCAAATTAGTACAATTTTTAGGGAAATGAAAGGGGATTATATCTTTTATTCACTCAGAATAGCCTTTGAAAGTGATCCAAATTTGAAAATGTAGCTCAATAATAATAAAAAAAAAGTTAAAATGTAGAGGGGTATTCTATGGTTGACTGATCAATGTTGAATTTCGTGATTGGCCATAATATCTGTTTCAGCCAATGGACATGCTTCTCTATTAGTCTGCATCCTCACAGAACCGATCATCAGAAACCACAGACAGGTAACCGCCTACAGTAGAGAAGATTCTTATGAGCTGGTTCTTTGTAATGAAACACTCTAAAAAACTCACAAATCAGATTCTTCAGTTATCTGTTTGAATCGGCTTAAAGGCCTACTGAAGTGACCTGAAACACGCATTATTCAATGTGTTGACATAATTTCCACTGAAACAGGAATATATATTCCAATGACATATCGAACAGCTCCTTACCTTTTTTAAAATAGCCAATAGTGTTGAGTTCATCACAGCTCGTCCAGAGCCATTGAAAAAGACTCAGTTTCCTCCTAATCTCTAATCTCTAATCTCCTCTATATCTGTGCAGAATTCAGTTTGGTCCAATACGTCTGCGCCAACTCTGCTATCGTGTCTCTGAACCGGAGCAGACGGTTCGTGAGACACTAATACGAAAGCAGACTAGGGCAGCACGATTAATCGGACGGTTAGAAAAAACATTGAAATCATGCGATTTCACGATTTGGCTTAGTGCGATAATGAAATCGCAAAGTTGCGATTATTTTTTATGCGCGGCTTGTCAATGAACTATGGCTCCAAATACTAATCTAAATGCACTTATAATGTGCATTTGAAAAAGCAACATGCCTCAAACATCTTTCCAGACTTGAGAAGCATTTATTAACATCTTGTCCAACAAAGACAACATTTAATAACATGTTTTTACGCCAAACTCACTTCATAACGACAGTTGAGCATCCTTCTGTGAGATGATGTGACTTCTTACACAGAAGGCGGCAGTCGTGTGTTTATTAGTCATGTTTACTCAATCAAAACGTTTCAGTCTTCTGTTTATTCAGCGATAGTATGGGATTTCCTGGAATGACGCGTGTACTACTTCAGCTGCAGGGCATATTTGTAGTTTATGCGTGAGAGCGCCCTCTGGCTTTGAGATGGAGAAGCATTTACTACTGATCACAATGACATAAAGCTCTGACAAGCTGCGCATAAAATAATCGCAGCCTTTGCCAAATCGCGTGCGATAAAATTACAATAAATTGTGCAACCCTAAAACAGACTTCATTCGCACCAATGAAAAGCATATTTACACTGAATCGTTCCCTATCCCTTATATATCCCCATTCACCATGTAGAAAATAGTAAATGTGTGAACAAGTGACCAATTTCAGATGCAATTACAGTGTCTATATATAATGTAGGGGGCAGGATGCTTTAGATCCTAGAAAGCATTTGATTGGACAGAAAATCTGATGAGAAGCTGAAGTGCAGAGTGATGTCATCAGAATCATTGATCCATTTTAGCTGAAATGAGAGACTGTTTTGAATGCTTATATCTCCTAAATGTGAATTTTGTCATTGTTTTGGAACACACCAGCTTATTCACAACCTTAAGTCTAACATATTCGTACTAAAAACTAAAAAGTACTTTGATTTTGATTTCAGGGGGACTTTAAAAACAAATAATGTGAAGCAGTTACTTAAAATCTGATTCACTCTGTGTTATCGTTTGCCACCTGATGTCACCTGATGGAGTTTGGGTTCCTTGCCGCTGTTACCTTTGGCTTGCTTAGTTGGGGACACTTGACATTTGACTTGACATTTGATATTCAGTAGTATTCTTGACATTTATTCAACAGTGCTTCTGATCTGCCTGCACTGACAATATTATTTAAGAGCTGCTGTGCAGCCAAATTATGTACCAGTTATCAATGTAAAGCGGCTTTGACACAATCTGCATTGTAAAAAGCGCTATATAAATAAAGGTGACTTGACTTGACTTATTATTGTTAGCTAAAATGAAAACTAGAAAAAAATTAAATGTAGGCAATGAAAATAAAAAATAAAAAAGTTTAATAAAAATGACAAAAGCATGTTTCTAATTCACTTTAAAAATAAAAGCTAATTAAAAACATTAATAAATACTATATAGCAGTATATAAATAATACTAAAATAACACTGTTATTTATTTTTTTTGCAATACATTTTATTTGCATGGCACCTTTTAGACATAAAATGCAGCTCAAAGTGCTTCAAAGGTCAGACAAATAACTAAAACACGTACATACATGCATACTTATGCACACAATGAAAGAAAAAACAAACAAACAAACAAAAAACATACAATGGTTTGCAAACAGGATTTCAATTTGAACTGAAATTCCTTATTCACAACCTTGACCTGAACCAAGTATATATAGCTGATTATGAGCCATCATCATTCACAAAGTGTTTTAGAAGAATCACATCAGCCTTCAATGTCAATGTCAGTATGATCCACTAGAACTTTTTTGGCCTTTTCCTTGAGAAGACAGGAAATTATAGGGGACCGGATCAAGACATGTTGAAAGCCGAGTACCACAGCTCATTGTGTCAGGACTAATGTGTGTTAACCGCTGGGCCATTTTCAAAATTGGTTTATAATAAATCAGCACACTGCAGATCTGTTAGGGAAAATCATCTGTGAATCTGCGGTTAGCTCTTTAACCTTTGGTTAGCTCAGCTTGTGTGGATTAATAGAGAGGATTGCCTCCATGTGAGTAAACCAACCCAGATGCTGAGATAATCCTGGAAAGACATGGTTGGCATGGCGATAGACCCTAAAGCACAGCCGCTGTCTTTGTTGGCAACTGGGAGATTTCTGGTGTGTCGTCACCAGATGCTTCTGTGGCTGTCAAGTGCTCTAAGGGGTTTCTGGGATTGAAAATGAGTTATGAATGTCTCAGGCTTAAAATAAGATGTGCAAAAACTACCTAAGGTGTCTTTTTTGACATATGTTAGTACATTATGTACAGTATGTACAGGCATAACATTATGAGCACTGACAGGTGAAGTGAATAACACTGATTATCTCTTCATCACGGCAACTGTTAGTGGGTGGGATATATTAGGCAGCAAGCGAACATTTTGTCCTCAAAATTGATGTGTTAGAAGCAGGAAAAATGGGCAAGCATAAGGATTTGATGGAGTTTGACAAGGGCCAAATTGTGATGGCTAGACGACTGGGTCAGAGCATCTCCAAAACTGCAGCTCTTGTGGGATGTTCCTGGTCTGCAGTGGTCAGTAACTATCAAAAGTGGCAATGTTCTGCTGGGAAACCTTGGGTCCTGCCATCCATGTGGATGTTCCTTTGACACGTACCACCTACCTGTTGCAGACCATGTACACCCTTTCATGGAAACGGTATTCCCTAGTGGCTGTGGTCTCTTTCAGCAGGATAATGCGTCCTGCCACAAAGCAAAAATGGTTCAGGAATGGTTTGAGGAGCACAACAACAAGTTTGAGGTGTTGATTTGGCCTCCAAATTCCCCAGATCTCAATCCCATCGAGCATCGGTGGGATGTGCTGAATAAAGTCCGATCCATGGAGGCCCCACCTCACAACTTACAGGACTTAAAGGATCTGCTGCTAACATCTTGGTGCAGATACCACAGCACACCTTCAGGGATCTAGTGGAGTCCATGTCTCGACAGGTCAGGGCTGTTTTGGAAGCAAAATGGGGACCAACACAATATTAGGAAGGTGGTCATAATGTTATGCCTGATCGGTGTATGTATGCATGTATAGGCCTATACAGGCCATATAAGAGCAATACAGTACCATTCATAGGTTTTAGGTAACACTGTAAAAAAATGATATGATCAATAAGTCATGGCAACATATGGTTTTAACATTATTTTAACTCATAAAAAAAAAAAAAAGTTATTCAAGAAGTCAGTTTATGTAATTGAATTTTGAAATGACTTATACACCTTAGTTGACTATTAAAATTCATGCTAAAAAAATGCTTTATTTGAAATTGAAACAATATTTCACAATATTACAGTTTTTAATTCATTTTTTTGATCAAATAAATGCAGTCTTGGCAGACATATAGAGACTTAATTCTAAAACATTTAAAAAATTTCAACGACCTATATAGAAATAAATTAATAAATAAGCATTCTTGTGAGATGAGCTAGTCTTTGTTTCTTAGTGAAACTGTAACTTTCACAATACCATGAATACCTTTTTTCTCAGATTTACACCTAATGTGAGGAACTTTTCAAACGTGTGGACATTTTAGAGAAAACTAATAATAGCATCCTAGATAAACTTCAAGTTATCCATTTTCCACTGTTGTTGAAGTTGTTAGAAGACGTGCGAGTCGTGACAGATGTTTTCTTTAGATGGCTTCTATGTCCTTCAGTTGAATCTCTTGCGTCAATGAGAGTCAGACAGTCAATCTTACTTGTTATTTAAACCATATGTTGCAGATGTCCACACAAAAACACACCTTTCAGACACCAGACGCCACATGCTCAAGTAATGTTTCGCTTATAAAGCTGCCCTCGTTGAAACGTTACCAGAGCCATGTTTTGGTGTACAGCACATCACTTTCAGTGATCATGTGACATTAGGGAGATTATGCTGACTAATGTCTGCTCTCCTCAAGTTTTGCAGAAGAAAACATTAGGACAAGCGCTGCTGGAATAATGAACGGCGCTCTGCGTGTTTCTCTGAGCTCCTCACTTCTCATCTCCAGCACCGTCGGCCGCACTGAGGCGTATTTCATTTCAACCTTCCTTCAGCTGTCAATTCACATTCACATGAGGACAATGACTGAAAGGGGCCGCCACACACCTACCTCAACTGTGAATTAGACCTGACTGTGTAATTAGTCAGACCAGCTTACTTGTAGAGATCAAACACATTTGAAGGGAAGATGGCAGAGTGGACAAAAAAAAAAAAAAAATCCAATTCTCTTTTTAGTTATTTAAAAGCTTTTGAACCTAGCAATTACTAAAAAAAAAATCACAAGAATAATTATATATTTATTGACTTATTTGACACTGCTGAGCTACTGGTGGGCCTGACAAGAAAAATGCCCCTTACAAAAAGTACTGTGTTGACAGTAAAACTATGGTACTTTGAAAAATACCATGGTATGATTGTCAAATTAATTTAGTATGGGATTTTAGGGTATTTCAAAAAATATTATCCCAGCTAAAAGGGAACGTTCACGCCAAAGTCACGTGATTTCAGTAAACGAGGCTTCGTTTATGCGAACCGAACCACTGATTCGAAACAAGATTCGTTAAGCTTTGAAGAGGTGTTTTGAAATCGGCCATCACTAGATTTTGTAGAAAATAGGGATGTGCACAAATAGTCGAATATTCGTTCTGTAATTAATATTCGAAAAATAAAAATACTATTCGAATTTTACTATGTTGCTTTGCTGGCCGTAAATGCAGTGAATCCATCCCTGCGTCTCAATCAGCTCCCTAGTTCCCTAGGTCGTTAATCAGTATATCATGAAAGTGAATGTGGCTGATTCCCTGATCAGTGACCTGACTACTGAACTAGGGAGCTGATTGAGACACACGGCATGATAAATCCTGAGCACTAAAACTCGCAGTTATAACCAAAGACACAAGACGTGTCACTCGTATTGTTTTGAATGGGAGAAAGTGTAACACGCAATATGGCGGAATAAGTCCCGCCTTCTAATAAGAGCCAATCGCCGACTGGTAAAGTCATAGCGTCACTTCAGCGGCCGTCAGAATCACAGATGCGCGCCTCCGAAGAAACGCGCATTAAGGTCTGCGCATGCGCATTAGCTTGATCCAGCCTGAAAAAAAAAATTGTCATGATTCGAGCGTTTAGAAACTAAATTTATGAGCCGGTTGTTGTTAGATTTCATTGGTGATTTCAAATATGACATTTAATCGTAAGGTCGGCAAACAGTTTTGGAGAATTTGATGTTTCCCCATTCAAAGAGATTGCATGATGCCCATGATGATGCCCAGGCGTTTCAAAGATGGCCGCCGAGTGAAATGACTTGTCTTAAAGGGACTTTGGTTATAACTAAATGCACCGGGTGGCGCTGTGGAGCGTGTTTAACAAGTTTATTTTATTTGATCGTCACATAATGTTGTCGTGTGCCTCGCAAAGTTTGGAATTACTTAGATGAAAATTATCTAACAAAATGGAATTACTTTTGATCAAATTAATTAATGAAACCGAGTGTTCATAATATCAACACCATAGTGAGAAAGCACATGAAATCTAAATACCCGTCGAGTGAGGAAAGACAGCTGTCCATCACTGCATTCACGACAGGTAAGTGCAGCTGTAAGTTATCCCCGAGTGAGCCGAGATGATAACTTATCTGATAGCAAAATGATTTTGAGACATATGTTTCGTCGAGGGAGATATATTTACGAACAGAAAACAAAGTGTTACTGTTAGAAACTTAGCTTAGCACACAGTTATGTAGGCTATTATTATCTTGTGTCTCTGCAACTTCTGTCACCCGAGCATATGGATATTGTTTTTCTCAACATGAACACGTGAAACAATATAAACACGATAACCATATAACGTTACTGACTCGAGTGTATTATGTATGTTTTGTACGATAACTGGCGCTGTCTGCTTTATTAGTGTTTTTCCCGTTCGCGCTGCTTGAGCTTAAATGCTTTTGTTCTTAATATATTGTTTTCACATATTGTTTAATGCTTTGAACTAAAAGAGAACCTTAAGATATAATGTAAGCTTGTTGTGTATATATTGCCTAACCGTAAGCTTGTTCAGAAATGGTAACAAAATATTGACGAATATAAAACAATAACTTCTTTCTCGTTTAACCTCATTTAAATAAAGGAATATTCGAATATTCGTTTTTTTACGAGTCCAAATATTCAAATAAAATATTTTGGAAAAATGCCCATCCCTAGTAGATAAGTCGTTATTTTTTTATTTTTTTTTTTTTTGTTGGCGCACAAAAAGTATTCTCGTCGCTTTAATAATAAAGTAGAACCACTGTAGTCACATAAACTGTTTTAAATATGTTTTTAGCAGCTTTCTGGATCTTCAGTGACATTGCTATCAATGGAAGCCTCACTGAGCCATCGGATTTCATCAAAACATGTGTTCCGAAGATGAACGAAGGTCTTATGTGTGTAGAACGACATGAGGGTAAGTAATAAATTACGTTATTTTCATTTTTGGGTGAACTAACCTTTTAATGGTAGCTAACGTTGGCAAAACGAACATATTTTTGTCCATAGAAAACAAATATAAGCTGTTTCTCATTTCAAAGGCTGCATCCTCCAGAGGTCACATTCGAAGGTTGCATACGTCATTGAGGCTGTATCGTTTCAGAAGTAGGACTCTCCAAACGCGACCTTGGAATGCATCCTTCTTTCACAGGAATTCGGAGGATACATGAGGTGTATCCTCCATATACCGCATCCTTCACAGGATTCGTCCTCTTCAGGATGCAGCCTTTGAAATGAAATGAGACACAGCTATAGTGTATTACCTTGGTGCAGTGCCATTCTGTGCAGGACTGCAGGACAGTTTTTGTTTTTGTCTGAGGTAAACTGTTGTGATTATCTGTAAGAAAAATGTTCATACATATTGTCATAGTGAACATGGCTGTGGATAGCAACACTCACTATTATAGCCACAAATCAACAATCCTGATAACAGCTGTTGTTTCAGAACTGTCATTATTACAAAGGGCTCCTCATCTGAGTTTCCACACTGTGCAGGAAAAAGACAAAGTGAGGTAAAGACAGGAGGAATATTGTCGGCAGTATTTTAAAATTTTCACTGTGGATCAAGGCTGTGTTCCTAGCACACCACATTTGTTACAGTTATAGCTGACTGGAATATGTGGATTTTCGTGGTTTGTTTGTTTTATTTTGGTGTGCCTCGTTTTTTATTGTCATAGCTGACAGGACAATGTGAATCTGTAGGAGGTGATCTATCATAATGTGGAATAGAGTCGTAAGTGTGTGAGATGGAACTCCTATATCACTGCCATGTTTACCTGTAAATAACCCGGTTTGAGGCTTCTCATCATTTTGCCACACGCACGGACAGAGCTATTGTGAGTGTTACTGAAACTGCGAGTGTGAGTGTAAAGTCTTTCGCACTGTACCAAAGACATCTGTTTCAGGAAACCACACATTCACACAACCTTAATTTGTTTTCAAACTCGCATCGTATTATGCAGAAGTGCCGTTCATTTTTATGTACAGCTACTTCAGAAGGTGGGGAATTTTCGGCGAAATATCCACTAGATGGCGACAAGAGCTGGATTGAATCATTGAATCATCACTTAACCAATTCATTCAAACACACTGATCCATTCTGGAACAAAATAATGTGTTTAAAGTGAGTCATTTAAAGGGATAGTTCGCCCAAAAATGAAAATAATACCATGATTTACTCACCCTCAAGCCATAGGTGTATATGACTATCTTCTTTCAGACGAACACAATCCGAGATATATTTAAAAATATCCTTAGTCCTCCAATGTTTAAAATGGTTGTGAATGGTAACCTACATTCTGAAAACAGAAAAATGTATCCATCCATAAAAAAAAGTAATCCATACGGCTCCATGGGGTTAATAAAGGCCTTTTGTAATGAAGGGATGTGTTTTTGTAAGAAAAATATCCATATATACATATATATAAACTATAAACTCGAATAACGAGCTTCCGGTAGATGACCGCACGCAGAATGCGCAAGTTGACTTGCGCCAAATGAGTAATCCTCTGACACGATGTATGACGCAGGATGTTGGAGTATTGTAAGCTTAGATGCCTTTTACGGGTCAAACAAACACGGCTGGGCAACAAACTCAAGCTCCTCTTATATCGAAATCCTCCGACATATCTCTTTAAAATTTCTCTTTTTAGACTTCTGATTTGTGACCAGTGTTTTGTTTTGCCTTCTACTCTTCGCCACCACGTTCGTCATTGCGTTTGGGTCAAAGGTTGCTCTTCCGCCCAAATTGATGTGCACAATATGCGTGTGGTCGTCTGCCGGAAGCTTGTATATTTGAATTTATAAATTTTTTTCTTACAAAAACACAACCCTTCGCTTTAAACGGCCTTTATTAACCCCCTGGAGCCGTATGGATTACTTTTTTTATGGATGGATGCATTTTTTTCTGTTTTCAGAATGTAGGTTACCATTCTCAACCATAATAAACCTTGGAGGACTAAGGATATTTTTAAATATATCTCGGATTGTGTTCGTCTGAAAGAAGATTGTCATATAAACCTAGGATGGCTTTACCGTGAGTAAATCGTGAAATAATGTTCACTTTTTGGTGAACTATCCCTTTAATATTTTACCCAACCATCTCCTTCAAAATCACTGATTCATTCAGGATTTTCAACTGAATCGTTCAGTCATCATGCTTGTTCAAGAAGCATCGGTGCTGCGCAGACCGATCGGAGTACCGCGAGAGTGATTGAAATGAATCTGTGGAACAAAACTGGACAAAGCAATGTTTAATATTTCATTTTTAATGTAAGTTACTTTATAAACTTCTTAACCAGTTGATGTTTACAAGCCATGTCAATTTGTCAGTTGTGCTCTTGGTTATCGTACTATTTTAATTTTCCTTAAGAGTGTTCGTTTAGGCAGTGTCACAAGGTCAACATTAGAATTGTTTATTGAAATGTAGTTTATCAGCAATGTCACTCGCAATTGTGCTGTTGGTTGTAATGCTTTTTCTTTTCTTTGAGCTTGCTCCTTTTATGGAGTTTCATATTGATCAGCACTAAATCTTTTTGATATTCATGATTAGTTCTAAACATCAACTGAGTGATTTTTCATGACATTCCGTTCAATTAATGCTTCTGAGAAAGCTTAACAGCTTGTGAGAAAAATCTTATGAGCGGATAATGTCAAAAACTATGTTTAGTGAAACAAAAACATACAACATCATACACTACCAGTTTAGTGTCATTTCCGAATGAACGACTCTTATGAGTCGATTCATGACTAGCTCTATTTTTTGTTTTTTAAAGGAAGTACGGAACCGAATGATTTTCATAACATCTGGTTCTGTTAACGATTTTTGAACGGCTCATGAGAAATAATCTTAATTACTATGTTTAGTGAATCAAATACATTTAAAAGATTGATCACTACCAGTGTAGTGTGATTCCTGAACGAATGACTCCCATGAGTCGGTTCTTTTAGTGATTCAAAATCAAAACACGAATCAGCCATAGGTTACTGTGTACAAAGGTTACACTGGAGTTTTCTTAATTCATTACCATTTCTAGTCAGTAAGAATGACTGACATCTCTTAGGTTAGGTTAAGAAGGCCAGAAAAACAAATCTATTTTCATTGAGTCTGTCAACCACTATTAGTCTTCTTTGACAGGGTGTGTCTTTGACAGTCTAACCAGCCTCAGGAAAATGACATGGCTTTATGATGACATGTGTCTCATGGAAATTGTCATGCTGGACATTTTGGAAGTAGCTTGTCCAGAATGTTCTCTTCAGGGTATATAAAAAAATAATGATTGATAATTCATAACAACACATTTACTGCATCAGCATGTCTATCGCTTTGGGAAGAAACTGTAGTCTTGAGTGGTCAAACTTTTGATTGCATATGTTAGTCCCGTAAAGCATATTGAGTTTATTTTTTTAAACATACCTGCCAAATGAAAACTTAATCATTAGCTTCCAATTTGCACACCAACGAGGAGAAAATGAAGAGAATGCTGAAGTAATGAGATCTAATTGGATGGGTTCCAGTCATCTACTCAGCTTCAATTAGCTACCAATTTACTTCAATTTTGACCAGAGTGTAGATTATTTGTCATTACGGTGCATAATGTTAGCCTTGATGCTTTTCCAAATGGCCCCTTAACTCAGTATGAGTGTTATTTCATTTGAAAGATAGAGAACAACAACAGTTAACCATATCTTTTGGATAGACTCTTACTTTTCAAGCATGCTGGATTTATATAGTTATAGGCACTTGTGATTTCTCAGAAAACCTGTATGTTCAGTGCTTTATTTACTGGTGTTTTATGTTAAATTCTTTTCAGCATTTAAATGCTGCCTTCACATCAGAGCTGTAAGATTCTGGATAAATCACAATGTTTTATTGTTGTTTCAAATAGAGATTGTGATTCTCCCATTATTCTGAACACAATAGAGAGCTAAACAAAACAGCATGTAATTTACTAGCGGTTCTGACAACAAATTGTTGCAGTCTATTTAAAAATGTTTCATTTTAATTATTTGAATGAATGATCCAGTGATTCATAAATAATTCACTTCTTTCATTACTGGATGATTCAGTGTTTTTGAACAAATCTCTTGAATGAATGATTCAATGACAAATATATTTTTTGACAGTCACTTGTCGCCACCTACTGGTGTAATGATGTGTCTGGCTGAAAAGACTGTTTGTAAAGCTGTTTACATTTACATTTAGTCATTTAGCAGACGCTTTTATCCAAAGCAACTTACAAATGAGAGTAGTAGAATCAATCAAATCAACATGACAACAACAGTATGTAAGTGCTGAGTGAAGTCACAGTTATGTCAGTAGAGTGCTCATAGCGAATATTTTTTTTTTTTTTTTTTAAATACACAAATAGATAGGAGAAGAATATTAGTCAAGGGAAGTGCTACTATTACTGGGTCAAGTGCTGACAAAAGAGATACGTCTTTAGCATTTTTTTGAAAATGGCTAGAGACTCAGCTGCTCGGATAGAGCGTGGTAGGTCATTCCACCAGCCAGGAACAGTCCCGGAGAAGGTCCGTGAGAGTGATTTTGTGCCCCTATGTGATGGCACCACAAGGCGAACCTAAACATGACAACTGCTCTCTCTGGCTCAACGGCAGCACCAGCGTAGATCTGAATGTTCGCTGTGATGGTACTTGTCATAGACAAATAGCTCAAATTTCGGAAAATTTTATTTGAAGCATAATTTATTTTTATGTTTTAACTTAAGTCTCATTCGTCTGTATTGAGAGGGCGGGGTTTATGACCTGTACTGCATCCAGCCTCCAGGGGGCGATCAAAGAACCCGCAGCTTCACTTTTCAGGATGTATGAGGCACACCCGAGCTAGACCCTCCCTCCTCCTCCTCCTCCTCCTCCACTCCGTGCTTCCTGAAACAGTCATTTAAAATCATTCTTGTCTGTTATTGGCTGGAGCATGTTATGATTCATGGTCCAGGCTGCACCAGTTTGTTTTTATTGCCATTTTCGGAGCTTGTGGCGACTACAGAGACCGCGTTTTTACAGTGTGTTCAGGGGACAGACAGCTAGCGGATAGTGAGGAGATGTTTGCTGTATGTTACAAAAAATGTTTTGGCCTAAAAACGTGTGACATCACTTAGAGCACCTTTAATAATCCCGACTGTTACATAACAGTCGGTATTATGTTGAGATTCGCCTGTTTTTTGGAGGTCTTTTAAACAAATGAGATTTACATAAGAAGGAGGAAACAATGATGTTTGAGACTCACTGTATGTCATTTCCATGTACTGAACTCTTGTTATTCAGCTGTGCCAAGGTAAATTCAATTTTAAATTGTATGGCACCTTTAACACGATTTTCCCAATAAATAGGCAAGAATCAACCAAGTGTCCTCCGTGATTCCCATTCATTCCGACAGCAAAGCACTTGAATGCGACAAGCGTGTAATCAAGACTTCAGAAGTGGGAAGTAGGACATTTTCGATAGCATATGAAGGCAGCATTAAATGGCTAGTTCAACCAAAAATGTAAATTCTGTCATTAATTACTCACCCTCATGTCGTTCCACACCCTTTGATGAAATCTGAGAGATTTCTGTCCCTCCACAGACAGCTACAAACACTTTGACGCTTCACAAAGTTCATAAAGAGATTTTAAAAACTAATACATATGATTTGAGTGGTTTAGTCCAAAATTTCTGAAGAGACATGTTCACTTTATATGATGCACAGATTAAATTTAGTCTTTTATTTACATATAAACATTTACATATCAATTAGGGATGCTCATTTCGGTTAACTTTCTCGACCGACAACTGACGCTCGTTATCCGATTATTAACCGTTAACTGATAAGATTAAAATGTTGTATAGCGTATATGATGATAATATGACATATATATGACATTAAATAAAAAAATACAATTGACGAGTGTCTGTGTCTTCCACGGGTTTATTTTAACATGCAAACAGCAGCATAGAACAGATAAACAACAGAACCTGGATTCACATTATCAAATTCGCACCTGCATAATTTAAATAAAAAGGCATAAAATAAATAGGCCTACACTAAATATTTTTCACTTAAATGTTTACCAAATTAAGATGACAAAAAAAAAAAACACGGTGAATCGATTGAAGCTTTGAACAACCGGTATTTTAGACATTTTTTCCGTCAAATAAAAATAGCAGGCCTACCTCAAGGATTGTTATTTGTTATGACCACGGACGGTGTACGGTGTCCATTAACTACAAATCCTCACGAAAACTTCAGTCAAGCCAGCTCGCGCGTCAATCTGAGAGACCAGCCTCTTACCTTAAAGTGTCAAATTTCTTGGTTTCTGAATGGACGGTTTTGCTTGATTGACAAACGCTAACGTTCGGCCACGATTTATATACCATCGTCCTGTCCTAAAACGTTAGCACGCTGTGATCGATTGCTTGGAGATCGCGTGTTTCTCTGTTCGAGAGCGCATTTCCTCTTCTTCACATCTGCGACAAAACAGTTGACTATTTATGAAGGAAAGCTCACAGAAACGTGAAAATGGTCTCATTTGAAAGAAAATATCCTAAGCTAAAAGATGATATATTGTGACTGATTGAAGCAGCCCTTATCAAAAGTGCGGGGGGGTCGATTTCTGTCTTTTCAAAAGTGCGGGGTCGTCTTGACCCCCCTGTCCCCCGTGCCTATCGAAATGGTCAGTACTTCTTTTCGCTCGCTTCATTTTGCTTGTTGCTTAGCGAAATATGTCTGGCACGTGTGAAACGCCCCGCGAGTTAACAAATAAGCATATATGTAACTATATATAGCATATTTTTCTTTAACCATGCAGCAAAAAAAACAAACAAAAAAAAACAAACAAACAAACAAAACAAAAAAAAACGTTTAACTGATAGTATTAATCGGTTAAAATTCTTACTTTCGGTTAACGGTTAAACGGTCAATGTGAGCATCCCTAATATCAACTCACATCAGTTGTGGTAAACACAAACTCAAGCATGACATGTGAGAACCAATGAGGTTCATTCTCATGTGTTACGCAGCGCGTTTGAGCTTCTGCAAGAGGTTTGTTCTGCTCAATTCATATGGATTAGTTTTACGATCTGTTTGTGAACTTTTTGAAGTGTCAGAGTGACAGTTGCGTAGCTGTCTATGGAGGGACAGAAAGCTCTCGGATTTCATCAAAAAGATCTTCATTCGTGTTCCGAAGATGAATGAAAGTCTTATGAGTTCGGAATAGAGTTGTCAAAGTACCGACTTCGGTACCAATCGGTACTGAAATTTTAAAAATGTGATGCTTCGAGTGCTGTTGAGTGGATTCGTAAACACCTTTGATTGGCCATTGTGTTGACGCGCTCATCAGATACGTCTATGATTGGCTACAATGATCAACGTGGGGGGGCATTTGAAAGTACACGGAAGTGTTTGAATTTAAAAGCATTTTGAAAGCGGGAGCATCTGAAAGCAGGCACCTTCCGTGTGTATGCGTGTAAGCGCTCAGTGAAGAGCGTCATTGATGACTATTTACAAAGTTTTAGAAGCGCCGATCATTGAAGACAATCGCAGACATATCCGATGATGAGCGTGTCAACGCAATGGCCAATCAGAGGTGTTTACGAATCTGCTCAACAGCACTCAAAGCATCACATTTTTAAGATTTCAGTACCGACTTGGTACCGAAGTCTACTACTACGAATTCATACTACTATGATTTAGGATTTTGCTCATGAATATTAATTAGTTATGTGACTGGGCAGTCTAGAAGGTTAACTATAGCATCATCAGCACGATGCACCACATATAAACTTGTTCCATCACCTTATATTCTTTAATTATGACACATCTTTAGATTGCTTATCATAGTACATACTTCAAAAATAGATCCCTTATACTCACAGTTGCAGAGAAAGTGAGCGAGGGAAAGAAATGACAAGCGATTAAGCCTCAAGACAAAATGGCATCATCTGCAATGAGCTGAAACAGCACCATTAGTGTTCATAAAGAGAATCGGAAAGGATTGCTGAAGATTAGGCTACCAGATACTGAAAACTGTGGGCTTGCTGACATAATGGGGACTAGTCAGGATTTTTTACAGCTCTACATACTGCAGGACATGATCATGTTTAGTGTGAGTATTCATGGCTTCTGACAGCTAGTGAAGTTTAAGTCCCATCAGTATTCCAGTAGAGCATGATAGGAAGGTCATTACTGAATGCAGATAAATGTTACAAGAGATAAAGCACTGACCTCAGATCAGATTTGGAGAATGAAGAAAGGTCAAATTTACATTTTAGTCTCTCTTTCTCTCCTTCCTCTCTCTCTTTCTCCGTCCTCTAAAATGGGATGCAATCAGAGGATTGCTTGGGAAAATAATTGACACTTATGGCAAGGTTATGACTGATGGATGTATGTTTACTGTATCCTTTTGATTAAGTAAAGCCAGAGATCATGCCTACACACATCACAAATACATTCCTTTCCCATAGGGCAGTTTTATAAGGGAAGTGTCTTTATTGGTTTTATCCTGCAACACCAAAACATTGCCCTCTTGACATTCTCACCTCAGTTTAGACTAGAGGATTCTGTCAAAGCCTCTGGGAATCTGTGAATATTATCACATTTTTGAATGGTGTGAAACAGGAAACTGGTTTCAACTGCAGTATGTGTAAAGATTATTATATTATGCTATTATATTTTTGAGTCTCCCTATAAGAAGTATACAAAGTAATAATTTAATTCATTCTATTATAGCACCATAAATGTTGGCCATGACTGCTATATTCAAAGTCTTTTGAAGTTGTATGATAGCTTTGTGTGAGGAACAATTAAGAAAAATGTATGAATTTTATTAATGAAAAACTTTACTTTTTGCAATTACAAATCATTTTAGGTTCATAGAATATTGAGTTTATGGAATTAATTTATTGTATTTAATCAGTGATATTAATTAAATATGTCCAGTTCCATGATATTCATTTAACACATTCAAGTTATTAGACATTATAAGAGTTTCATTCTGCTATGTGACTTCTGGTGACATATTCAACTGTTTTTTTTTTTATTACTTTATTACTTTATCCAAACCTTAATTTGTTAAAATGAATAATCACCGTGGAATGGATCAGCTTTTGCTAAAAAATGACAAACACACCATAAAACAAATAAAGATATTTACGTATAATAGTAACTAAAATGGTTCTGATGTGAATATTTATCTGCCTATTACGTTTTTTTAATTGCTGAGAACTGGTCAGGTTCAGAAAGGACTCGGACAATTTTTCAGCGGCTTTGGTTCTGGAAGTATTTTTTCCATTAATTTTTCCCACAGGGATTTTAACAAAAAGTCTTTGTTAAAGTGTTAAAAGCCATGAACCAAGCCAACCAGCTATGATGTGCATAACAACATCACAAACATTGATTTGAAGCAAAAATATTGAATTTTAAGAGCGTGCTTCATGGGGGTGGGTGGAGCTAAAGAGATCTTTTGGCACATTCTGTTTGTTTTAATTTGCTGATTGGTGAAATTTTCTCCATAGAATCATGGGTAATGTAGTTTTTACCACAAATTCCTCTCGTAAACAATTACTTTAAAAACAAATAATGCAGGCTGGCGGCTTCAACAGTAGCAAATACTCTCGATAAACAATTCCGTAGCTCATAGTCTTTAAAGGTTCATAATTTTTTCGTTAAAAATCAATTTCCCAATGGAGAATTTCTTTCTGGAACCCGACTGACTGTTGCACTCTATTGCAACACTTTTGTGGTGCATTTGTCATTTTTGGAACTGTTTTAACTGCAAACATTCTGGAAAGAAAAGATAAACAGAAGACAGATAATTCAATTCAAGTTTTTTTTTTTTGTTTTTTTTTTTGTGTGGAACCTTTTCAAAGTAAATATTGTTTAAAGCAGCTTTACAGAAAATGCAGGTTTTAATGATAAAATATCGTTTGATCTTTAACTATATAGACATTTACAATATCTGTTTCATTCTGTGCTGATTTCTGGTGACATATTTAACTCACTTTGAAGGATACTCAAACCTAAATTTGAAAACTAATGGAAATGCTGTCATTTAATTATTAGGCTACTTAATCATTTCATTATTTTTGTTTACTAGGGGACAGTTGTGGTTTAAAAATGACAAACACACCATCAATTGAATAATAATATCTATATTATACTGTACTGAACAATTAAATGATGATGAAAATTTCCTCTGAAACGGCACTAGAGCAACATTTAAATACGGCACCGCAGTGGCGCTATTGTGGTTCAGGAGAAGAAAAAAAAAAGACTTTTGTTTCTTTATGAGATTGCATTGCTCCCTCTCTCTTTCTCTCTTTCTCTCTCCCTCTCTCTATCTCACATTCTTAGTTAAACGCACAATAGTGAGGTGTGTGGAGTCTTTGATTAGAAAATGCTTTATTTCCAGACTGAGGGTTTCTTCCTCCTTTATTACTGCCTGTAACCTTCACTGGGACTCTTTGATCAGATTATTTCCCTTGTTGCTGCTTATGATGAAAATACTACTTCGCAATCTGTGTAGGACTTATGGAAGAGAGGAAAAAGAAAGGGAGGTAGGAGGGAAGCAGTAAGTGAATGTTGACATCCAATCCGCATAATGTCTGCGTTTGTGGATGTAGAGTTCCTGTATGTACAGGAAGGAAGAGGATTAGGTTATCTCGTTTTCCCATTGTGACCCACAATGTCATGACTGAACATATGAGATGTTGATCATCAAACTGATTGATCCTTGACAGAAATGGTATTGGATATCCAAGAAAGATAACAGCATCAATCCATGCAACGAAAGAAAAAAATGAATTATTCATTTTGATTTCTTATCTGATGTACTCGAAACCACAGAGGTGAGTGAATTCCCAACAAGGCCTGACATCATAACTACAATAAAACACGTAAGTGCAGGATTTAGAGTCCCCCCACAAAGAAACACTGGATGAGCCCCTAAATAAAAGATGCACTGAAAACAGTTAGCAGGTTTATGTTCTGAGGTGGATCGCTTTATCATGTATTGATATCTGTGGTCTGCTAAAAGGGAAAGCTGAGGTAATTCAGTCAGCCCCAGTTGTGTGTGTTTGTGTGTATTGAAAGGTAGAAAGAAAATGTGTATTTAGAGGTCTGAGCTTGTTGTTGGTTGTTTGGTCTTTAAATTGAGCTGTTATCAGTAAGCACAGTTGGAAAAATTAAATTTTTATATATTTTTTTAAATATTGGAAGTTAGGATTGGAATGATTTTCATGACATTTGGCTCAATAAACAGGTCCCAAACATCTGCATTCTTCCATGTTATGTTGTCTTTGTCAAGGCACGAGTCTGTGAAATTGTACTTTTTAATGTAATGTGAAGTCAAGACATACAAATATATATATTTTTTTAACTTATTTATAAGAACTTGCTTGTGAGATGAAGATCAAAGATGCAGAGTTTTTTTTTATATATATAATAAAAGGTTGATCAAATTATATATACTAATATTATTATTATTATTATTATTATTATTATTATGACATTATGATAGCTCCTTTTTTTGTGCCTTGAAAGAATGAGAATTTTTTTCATAAGTGTAGTGTGTGTGTGTGTATAAAAAATTCTCATTCTTTCAAGGCACAAAAAAGGAGCAGTCAGAATAATAAGAGTTTTTATTTTATTTTATTTTATTTTATTTTTCTGTTGTCTTATTAATTTTCTAATTGATTAATTAATTGAATTAATAAAAAGCAACTTAAGTTATTAATTTGTTTACAATAATAGTAATAGCTTTTTTCAGAAATTGTGTTAGTTTAATTTCTGGTAATCAAATGAAGACATAAAACATTTATTTTAACTAATTTAAATTTAAATAAACCCTTTCTTTTTTTAGGTTTACTTTTTTGGTGGGGTTTACTGTTAAAATTTAAAACATAGATGAAAAATGGTGCGATTATAATTTAAAAATAAAGTCTTAATTATTTTATTATTATTATTAGTAGTAGTAGTAGTAGTAGTAGTAGTAGTAGTAGTAGTAGTAGTAAAAGTAGTAGTAATAGTATTACATTAAGACATACATTATACTGTACAGTAGTAATACAATAGTAGTACATAGTACAATAGTAATAGGCTATATTTCTGTCACAAGTTAAACCAAACTTTTATTTTGACGGGTTGCCGTGAAGATCTTGAAGTTTCTGTGTGTACTGTATATGTTACGACAATATTTTTTGTTTCTCAAATTAAATAGTAAAATGCTCATGAAGTGACTCTCAGAGCAGCTATGGAGATGAATTTTGTAGTCAGATCATATGGCAGACGCTGGAAAAAAACACAGCGAGCATCACGCGTACTTTAATATGTGTAGTAAACATATTTGCGCGTCTTCTCCATTCATTCGCACAGAGACGAGCAGAACCTGCAGGATTCATATTGAAATATTTTTTTCTTGCGGTTTAATATTTACAGACACTACTCTAGGGGTGGGAATCGGAGGGTACCTCACGATACGATCACGATAAATGGCTCATGATAACGATATCGCGAGTCAGCGATTCTGCGATAATCGATATATCGCTAGACATTCCTATAATGATACATCACGATATTGGTCTTAATATGAAAACAAAATGCACGTGAAAAGGTTAAGTGCAGGTTAAAGGATAAATCCGATCTTATATGTACATTTAATAGAGTTCACGTCACCGAAAGCAAGAAATATGAGGTGCATTTTATTGACCATCAGTTAATTTCAAAATCAAAGACTGCAATAGGAGAGAGCGGCAACAGCACTGGTATAAGGTCTTATTACTTTTAATGAAGATAATTGTGTGTTATGCGTCTGCGACTTACTTTCACTTTCATATGCGGCAGTTTGCGCGTCAGCTTGCTGAAGAGATCTGCGGCGATGTGTGATGCAGTAGCGTTGTCATATCTGACTCTCACATGTTTCAGTTTTAGTATTTTTGGGAGAAGTAAAATTTACATATGTAGTTTCAACAACCAGATGCATTTAGACTGAACATAGACAGTTTTGACTGGAATGCGTCCCAGACCATCTCCTGAAGTGGTTTGAGCGATCGGATTTAAATCCGTCTGCGTTTTTAGGCATTTAGGCATTTAGACCTGGTCTTTTCACGATCAGATAGCTATCCGATCAGAGAAAATGCATGAAGTCACCAGGTGCAAACAGACCCTTTGACGTTCTTCAAGCGCTTAGATATACACGGGAGCGTTCGAAAGCAGGCGTCTATCAGAGGATCCCTAATGCTTTCGAACGCTCCCGTGTATATCTAAGCTCTCGGTGAAGAACGTCAAAGATGTCTACGACTGTCACATTAATGGTATAAAAGTGCGTCAAGACTTTGAACTTAAACGTGGCTGGGGCATCTATTTTACTCACACTGCTGTCCGCCATCCTGTTAATAACCTCTTTTTCTTAGGCTAGTTAACTTAAGTTCATGTTTCCCTCATTCATGTGTCGAGCGCCGCATTGAAGTAGGACGTTTTGAGCAAAGAAATATATATATAGCGCTTTATTTTTTTTTATTAAAATATCGATATTTGGCGCAGCGATACGATTCTAGTATCGCACAGAGAAGGATGATGATATATCGCCATATCGATATTTTGTCCCACCTCTACACTACTCCATATCGCAATAGTTCCCACCTACTTTTGATTTATTCATCCATTCTGCATTATACAGTAAATTCAATTTTTTATGAATGAATTACACGATTCTGTACATGTTTTCTGCATGTCATCTGTGAATCTTCTAATTGTACTGAATAGAATCTATGAACACATTCACTGAACTGGACTTCACAAAATTATTTGTGGACAGTTTAGGAGATTGTGTTTGATCGCGGACTCGGTTTGCTTAGCTGCAAGGTTGTGTACACAACACTCATAAACAATGCTAGTAACTGAAAAAAAAAACTGCACTTTTTTGACAACTGAGCTGAGCTACTCTCATGCTATTAAATAATGGATCTCATTATTTCTTAGTGTGACTAAATTGGGCACCATATGGATTACAGGGGTTCATTTAAAAAAAAATCTGAACTAATGAATCACTTAATTAACATTTTTCAGTTTCAAATTGGACAGACTGGATTATGTGAATGAAAACTACTCACCTTTTTATTTATTTTTTTATGGTAAATAGTAAACATAAAATATCCCTTTCTCATCTGCGACAGCCCTATACAATCTGTAAATAGCATAAAGTCCCCCCCCCTAGCAGCCCATGCTTGTTTAAGAAGTAAAAAAAAAAAAAAAAAAACATCTGAATTCCCTTATAGCACCTTTAAATCAGTTACATAGAAAATATTCAACAGCTACAGTAATAATCTCTGTGTTCCTGAACGCTTTCTTTGAACTGTGCCTCTCTATATGAATACTAAATGCTAATTTGCTCTTTAAATGCAATGAAATTCTTATTCTCGGGGTTCCTGCTTCCTCCTTCACCTCCAAGAACTTGCATTTGGTTTACATCAAATCCTGTCCATAGTTAATCATGATTCCTGTATCTTCACTTTAAGCAAATGTGCAGAATCTTGTGAGCAGGTAATAACTTCCTAGGCACAATGAAGGCCAAATACAGAGAGCAGAATATGAATGGATAATTTACCTCCAGTTATAACTTCACAACTGTACAATATTTCTCGAACAGACAAAGTGAAAATTTACCTTCCACACTGCTGCAGTGTTTTATAATGTAGGCGTCCATTCTTTCATGGCCCATTGTAAAAGCTGGTATCTACTGCAGAGCTACAAAAATAAAGGCAAGAATATGTTTAGGGCTTTATGTGGAATAATAGAGAATATGAATTCACTAAATTCAATAATCACATTCAAACATGAATTTCCTGGACCATTGAAAAGCTCTCCAAAATAAAGGCTGTTATGACTATTTCAAAGTTATTCTGTGAATGC
Source organism: Chanodichthys erythropterus (assembly GCF_024489055.1). Classification (NCBI taxonomy): domain Eukaryota; kingdom Metazoa; phylum Chordata; class Actinopteri; order Cypriniformes; family Xenocyprididae; genus Chanodichthys; species Chanodichthys erythropterus. The sequence continues at coordinate 6,459,948 of NC_090239.1, forward strand.
CATTGTGATTTGGTTTGTATCAACCACCTGAGTTTTGAAACTCTTAAATGACATTTTGAAGGATAGTGGAACCATTTTTTTGTTATCATCAACATCAACATCTTGTTATGGGATAAATGTATACACCTGATAAACCATTTTCATATAAGCACAAAAATTTAGACACAGGAAGAGATCTTATTATTTTTTTTATTGTTTTTTTTTTTTTTTAATTAAAATTATTCAGTATTTTCTAATGGAAAGATACTTTGGATAGGTTTAGGTACTTAGGAACGAACTTAAGTAGTATCATTTACATATGAATGTGACATACATTCAATTTAAATTAATTTATTTTATGCGGAATGTTTGTGTTTTTCCTGGGGATCAAACCCAAGATCTTGGTGTTGCCATGCTCTTACTTTGCATTCTTTGTATTCTTGATGATAAAAATTGACTCTATATAGAGCTACACAATTAAATGTTAAAAGCTATATCTATGTCTATTAAACGGCTATGTCTATTAAACCTATGACAAATACCATCACAGATCTATGTGCTGCCTCTGAACCTGAAAGAGCAGTTGTCATGTTTAGGTATGAAACAAACAGTATCATCTTACAATCAATCAAATTAACACAGAAGTACTAGGAAAAAATCACCTTTTGAATGTAACTCGAGGCTTCAAATAACGATCATATCAATTACATCATTACAACAGTAGTTGGCGACAAATTGTATTTGGCATTGAATCACTTATTCAAGAGATTTGTTCAAAAACACTGAATCAGTAATGTAACATGTGAAGTGTTCATAAGTGAGTCATTGAATTATTCATTAAAACTAGGGTTGCACAATATAGTAACAGGAGTAACTACTTTCTTACTTACATTGTCCGGGCGCCTCCTCGTGGCGACCGCTGGGGAGGGCAGGTTCTCCATCTTTTGGGAGAGGACTTAAGAGCCTCTCCTGGCCATGCCCAAGCTAAGACCCGGGGTTGCTGGTTATGAACAAGAAAAGAGTTACTAGAACAAGAAAAGAATTACTAATTGCCACCACTAGTTTCAGGTGTTTTTGTTTACCTCGATGTTCTTGATGTTAAGTTTCCAGGTTGATATAACTATATATAAGAATTGTTTGTATTTAGTTACTTTTTAAACATTACTTTTAAACATGCATATTGGTTATTTCATTTTCAGTTTTTAAATATATTTAAATATAATTTAAATAAATTTTACACACTTAAAGCAATATCGAATCATATATCAAGTATTGCATTAAGAAATTATTGCGTATCGCATTTTTCTTCAATATTGTGCAACCCTAATTAAAGCCGATTTAAAAAAAAAAAAAAAAAAATGTAAATATACTGCAGCAATTAACATTTTGTCAGAACCTCTAGTAAATTACATGCTATTTTGTTTATTTGTGTGTTCAGAATCGTGGGAAAATTACGATATCTATTTGAAACAAAAAACTGTGATTCTCAATGTATCCAGAATCATACAGCTCTACTCTTATATTCCTATTTTTTTTATTTCCCCTTCATTGTCTATAGTTAACAATCACATATACATTATCTTATAATAAGTAATTTAGTCTAATGTTGTGGCTAACATATGAAAAGACTAATAAGTAATTTTCCTGAACAGAGTGATAGACTATAGTAGGGTTGCACGGTGTACCGGTACTACGGTAGTATCGCGATACTAAAGCTTCAAAATACTGGCGATGCCATTGTATTTTTCAAACGGTAGTATCGTCAGTACCGTAAGGAATGTTGTATGTGCGGCAGGTACACTTCAATTGAACATGCGTGCCTGCAAAAACATTACAAGAGACTGCCGTTGACTGTCTGCTGTGCCCTGTGTAGTAAATGCTCTGTAGAATTAGCGCCTTATTGTTTCCTGATGCTTCAGTTAATTTTGCAATGAGATAAAGTTGCGCTTGCACGTTGTTGTTGTCATTTAATCTGGAGGAAGGGTCTGAAATTCACTTAATTAACATCATAAAATCTTTATATAAGACTGAATTCTCGCAGTTTTCCGTTGCTCATTTGGCCACTTCTGGAAAAGATTAAATAATTTGTTTCTAGAAACACGACAAACACGATTCAGACAAATGCAGTTCCATTCATCAATAAGTTATAGCGGGTTTGCTCTCGGTTCTTATCAATCATACCAATCGTGATTTTTTTAATTATAAATGTATTATATGTTTTAATATAGGCTACATAGCCTACTGCTCTCCAGTCAGGGTTAGATATTTCAAGATAGGCTGGCAAAAATGCTCCTGATAGTTCGTGACACGAGCAAGAGCGCTGTTTTTGTTTCGTTTCTAAATGAATCTGTTTTTGAACAAATTGGGCGAGTCACTGACTCACTAATCCATTCATTAAGAAAGTCATTTGCTTCGTTCCTGAATGAATCAGCCGTTTTGAACGAATCGGTTGAATGATTCATTGACTTGATCATTAACACTTGCTGCCACCTACTGGCGACTTTAGTCTCCCATCTAAAAGTAGGTCTATTCTATCATTTTTTTCCGCCAACATTTTTATTTCTATATTCAAATTTTATATTTGAAACATTAATATCATAACATTATTTATGCAATTGTAATTGAAGTGTAAATGCATAAATGTTACATCGTAATGTCAGTTCATACAGCTTCTGTGCAGTGCTAAGATGAATTTTGTTTACAATGATTCATTTGATTGGTAATAAAAGCCTGTTATTCATTCTCATTAATGAAGTAGGCTATTCAGAGAAAAATCTGGTCTGTTTTCATGTTTTTTATGAAAGTTTGGTTCATTTTGTATACTGCATGGTATCGCGATACTACTTGGTATCGTGATACTTCAGCTGGTATAGTATCGTAAGACATTTTTATGGTATCGTGACAACCCTAGACTATAGTAATTTATGTCAATAGGCATCTTGTCTTTATCAAAATGGGTTATTCAGAGAAATGATAGGGGTGAGCTCAGATCATCTGCATCCAACAATTTGGAGCACATGTACCATTTCTGATCAATTTGTGCATTTTTTTTTTCTTTTTCATATTTAAAGATACACCTGAATAATTTTGCATATTGTAGAATCAATGGACCTCAGATTTGTTGCAGAGATACTGAACATGCAAGGACAAAGTATTTACTTTGTCTGTTATGTTTGACTTTATCTGAAATGAGTAGTTGTAGGACATCCTTATTAACCAGTCCTGCACTGGTTTTGGCAGACATCCATGACTGACTTTGGCTGTATGCCTTGCTTGGCAGGATTATTAATCATAATTAACTTAACGGTAAGGTGTTCAGGTCTTCCAGTGCCCTAATGATAATTAAATGAGATGGAGGTCTGTGAGAGAATATACCTTAGTAATGAGGTGGCCTTTCCTGAGCGACAATGTTTGTGTATCATTAGTACAGTTCTCCATGTGTACCATAATTTCTACATTGTGTATTGTTTTTGGTTTAACTGTGTCAAATGATGCCAAAACATTGCAAGCATTTCATGCCACTTTATAAAAGGTGGAAAAAATTTACCTCAGTGATTCAGCGGTATTCAGTGGATTTTCAAGAGTAAATAACTGCATAATATTGATTTTATTAGCATTGTAATTTCCACCACTTTTTAGCAAGCAGCTATTGTCTGGAGCCATAAGCAGGTAGATATTACCTCAGAGAAAGAGGGACCTGCAAATCAAAGAATATCAGGTTCATATCCAGCACTCCACACACACACACACACACACCCACTCACTCACACCCATGAAGTATGACACTGTTGCTATGGGACATGAACTGCCCACTCGGGGACTAAACCAGGCATATCGAGTTCTGGAGGTCCTTGTTAGCATAGCCTGAAAGCATACCACAATATCATATTCCACAAAAGAGTCAAGACCCACACATTATATTTAGATTCTATTACAGCAGAGACTGAGAGAGGCCCATGGTTTTGTATAGCTTGCATCGGTACATCACTTCAGAACAATAAGTAAACTACTTAACCAGACCGCAAAGAATTGTCCCTGCAGCTATTGCAATAGGATAGTGTTATGGATCAGTTCAATGTGTTGCCTGTCTGTCTGCCTGTCATACAATGATTTGAGAGCTAGAAAAATATACATGCATTACCATTCAAAACTTCAGGGATCAGCAAGTTATTCATTCTTGGTGAACATACAGTAAGAGACTTTCAAAAACATTTTTTTATATATATATATATATAATATATATATATATATAATATATATATAAACCAACCACAAACTTTTGAACCATAGATAGCATTTATAATTTTTTTAATAAATGTTTAAACATTACCATATGCTATTTGATAAGAAAAACTCCCAAATTAATTAAGACATTATTACTGTGACATACAATATTGTGGCAGACAAGTAATAGACAAAGGGTGCCTTTAGAGGTCAATATACATACAATATATATCACTAGCCTATAGTCCACTTTTCATCATGTTTGACAGTCTGTCCTATTTTGTCATGACATTCAGGTCATTGGAAGTTGTCACATACAGTTAAATTAAAAAAAAAAAAAAAAAAATCTATAATTAGATGTTTAAAGCAGGTTCCATTGGGGCAACATGCCACACTGCTGGATAATATCTCGATGTGATCCTGGGCTGTCAAACTTTCAGTTCATGAAAAAAATTCGTTTCTCTGCTGGTAATGTGGCTATTGAGGCAATCACACCTGTGTCTTTAGAGCGGTGCTCAATCAAGGTTGCTGAATGGCATCCCAGATAGCTCAGCGAATAGTCCTCCATTATTGTTCCAGTAATGGCTTCATGCGTAGCATCTTATTTTAAACCCAATTTCTCTCTGAAAAAAGAAACACAGACACACACAACATAAAATGCACCAACATAGAAAAGAAAGACGAAATAATAATTCTCAGTATCTCAGTGTCCTTTGGGTGCAGTTCTGTAGTTATATGTGTCTAGGGACCTGTATACATCTGGTATTAAGAAGCGTTTGTGTCAATCGAATCACAAGTGGACACAAATGCAGGTGTAAACGGGGTCTAAAATGTTTTGAGGTTGAGCACTTTCTGAGGTAGTCAAAAAGACATTAGACTGGATGGCTTTCGTAGTGTAGACGCTTATATGGTCGAATGTGTTTGAACAACCACAAAAGACCACCTACTCTCCGTCTACTGGCCTAATGCAGAAACATTATGGGAGGTGCACTAGCCAGTTGGGATTTAAACTTTGTTAGCTGAAGACCCAAGTTTGGTTTGAAGATGAAAAATGTACCAAGCACAATGTTCTCTCTCCATTTCTGATTTCTAACACACACTCACACCGGTCGTACGGCTGTCAGAGCACAAAAGAAAGCTGCTGCTCTCCGTATGTTTTTACGTCATCTCCGTGCACGTTCATATGTAAATTGCACAACCTTATTTCGTCCATTACATTGAAAGATCTAAAAAACGTCCATACATTTATCCGCCAATAGACCATCCTCTCAAAGAAATAAGGACAGAAGTGGTCGAAAGTGGCAACACCTGGTGTAAATAGGAATGTGTCTCCCTTGTCTACTTGTGATCTGATCGACCAAAACACATCTTAATGCCAAGTGTAAACAGTGCCTAAGGGTGTAATGGTACACAAAAATGATGATTTATGGTGCTGTTGTAATTGGAAGAGATTTGAATTTAGATTTTAGAATTAGGTTCGAATTATTGTTGTCCTATTCTAATCCCCTCTGTCTATTTGACATACATGCGCAACGGCACTCGCTCATTGAAGTCTGTGTCTCTTCTCATGTTTAAGACAACTTGGATCGTGCGCTTACCCAGCAGCAGCTCACTCTGTGTCCTTCGTTATTTTGTGGTGTGTTCTCAACCTCAAAGTATATGAATATTAACAGTATTTTCCCATCCTAAGAGGCAAACTCTGAGTTTGAAATTATTTTCCACACACAGAGCGGTTCCACACATACAGTGGTTAAAATAACAATGTATTAATTCAGTATACATGTGAAAATTTTCAGTACGAATATATGTACTCTTACACCCTTTTATGTGTCCTATAGCTCATTTGCCATCAGTCCTTCATTTTCATCCCACCAATAATGATCTTTTCAGTATGTATTTGACATTACATTAAATTCTGCTGGTGTGTGTGTGTCAGTGTCTGTCTTCTCAGAGTGAAGCAGCACTTTCTGACATCCGTTTTCTTGCTGCTGCCTCTCCTGACCTCCATAATCTCCACCATGAGAATATTAGTACAATTTGCCACCATTAGCAGCAGTTATATTAAATAATAGGTCTGTGTTCCATCTTTAAATCAAAGCTAATTACACCCAGGAAAGAGGACCCAGTGCCAGAGGACAGGTTGTCCTCATCCTTGAACAGGCACTGCCTTATTGGCCCCAATCAGAGCACAAAACACAGAGCAGCTCCAGTAATGCTACAGTAAGCTGCCCCCCATCACACATACGTTACCCCATAGGGGCAGATTTGATAAAGAAAACATGCTCTGGTGGACCCTGAATAAAAAAAAAAAAAAAAAAAAAAAAAAAAAAAATATATATATATATATATATATATATATATATATATATATATATATATATATATATATATATATATATATATATATATATATATTTTTTTTTTTTACTGTTATACACACCAAAGAAATAGCACTGATAAAAGCTGACTGTGTTGTTGCATCGCGTTACCTGTGTCGGTGCAAAAAAAACTGCACTTGAACACACCAAGACAACTACGGCCAGCATAAGGAGTCCGCTGTCTAATTTTTCATGTATATTAATCTATATTCGTAATACAGAAAGGGAGACTGGCACTGCAGACTGCAGATACACAAACCGTAAACAAAGCAGCACTTGCTTACCGTTTTGAATATCAGTCATGCTGATCACTTTCTTTATTCCACTCGGCTCACGTAAATATTAAACATTCACCCAGGAACATGCAGGTACATGACGTAAAATTAGAACAGCCTTCTGTCTGTACCGCCTTGACTTGTTTGCTGACTGTTTTGCTATTATTCTCACGCTTCGACTCCACTAAACTGAACAACCAATCAGAGTTCTCTCTCACCAGATTCTACATGTTGAATTAGCCCAAAAAACCTAGATGCCATCCGACTAGAGCCAGTGGTGCAGAACACACCGGGAAAACTTAGTTGGCTGATGCTTAAAAACAGTCCGACATTGGCTGACGGCCGATAGTCGGCTTGGTGTGTCCCGGGCTTTAGACCTTAAAGGAATATTTCACCAACAAAGTATTGGGAAATAATCCTGTCATTATTTTCACCCCTCTCATGTCGTTCCATACCCAAAATATTTTCTTCATCCTGTGTAACACAAAAGAAGATATTTTAAGTCAAGGGGATTCAAAAATCACTGAGAGATTTTTCAAAATATCAATTTTTTTTGTGTGTGTTCATATAGGTTTAAAATAACAAGAGGTTGAGTAAATTGTTAATCTAATATAATGACCAATTAATTTAGTTAAGTGTGTGTTCATAATACATATACCCATTTGGGACATTGATCAGAGATGCATGTGATAATTTCAAGTAAATTACTATAGTCCTTTAGTGTTTTTTAGATTTATCATTAATATAGTAACATCAGCTGGTCAAGGCTTGATGATATAAGAGGCTCTACATACATTAAGAATAAGAAGCCCTGCATACATGTACCAAATTTCATAAAAAAATATTTTATCCTGTTCAGAAATTTTGGTCATTTTAATAAAATAAGCCCCACCTTCTTCTTTATTGGCTTCAGGTGGCCATGTTTCAATCAAGATTAAACATGTTTTGATGACTGAGGGGCTGTTTACACAATGCCGTTTTCAACTAAAAACTGAAAACTTTTTATGAGTTTTGGCCATTCATTTACACAACAACAGCGTTTTGGTGGCCTGAAAATGCAAACTTTTGAAAACGGGTTTTGAAGTGCAAGTTTTTGAAATGATGCCGTTGTCATCTCCATATAAACCGCAAAAACGCAAATCTGTGAAAACGGTGACATAATGTACATGCGTATTGCATGATTAGTCTTTCCACCTTATTTTTCAATGTGTTTTCTGTGAATATGCGGGACATCCGATTTATTATCCGCTATAGGGAAATAACTAGGGATGTAACGATGCATCTGGAACTTTCGTACAATGCATTTTAAAGTAGTTTTAGCGCACAACGCTGCTTTGTTTACAGCGGTAACCATGGAAGTGCTGTATTGCTGCTGTTCCATAAGCGCCACCTGCTGTCAGACAGTAAATTTGATCATGATTAAAATGCAGTGGTTGCCTCTAATTTTAAATGGCTACAGATGTTTTTGATCTAGGATTTGTTTTAAAATTTCAGGTTTTTTTTAACAAATATTTTGCAGAGACTTTCTCATTTAAATCTCATTTTGTTAAAAACAATCATGAAAAAATCAAGAGTTGAGTGAATTGTTACATCCCTAGAAATAAAGAGATGAATATCAAGGTGCAGTAAACTGAAAAAAAAAAAAAAAAAAGAAAGCTGGATAGGCATGCGTGTTTAGTGCGAGTAGTCTTTCTTTGCAAAGTGACATCACCAACATAATTTTCGCAGATCCGTCTGAACAGGGATAGTTTTGATAACGTTGTCATCTGTACAAAAAAAAAAAAAAGTTTCTGTTTTTAGTACATTGTTGTCATGTAAAGGTACCCTGAAGCAAAATCTCTACAGGTTAAAGCATTTGTACAATCACACCACCCTGCCCTACTGCCATATATTCATTATGGCAGAAGAGATTTTAGTAGAAATTAAGAAATTGTTCTGAATCTGAGAATATAAGACTTGTATAAGCTTGTGATTATAATATGTTGCTTTGAAGAATGATGAAAAAAATCTCAATGTCAAAATGAGTGGAAAAACCTTTTTAGAAATTGAGCTGAAGTTTAATACGATATTTCAACGGATGCAACATGAATTAATTCGAATTGCTTCTTTTTAATCTTTTTTAAATGTTTCAATTTCGCTTGTTGTGTTAGTCTTTTTCAATGCATCACTGACTGCAGAGAGCAGCTGCAGTTATGAAATGAAAATGAGCGGAAAGCGATGAGGAGAGTGTGTGATTTATTGTGGCGATAGAGTGACCATTTGATTACACTTCCCATAAAAGATGAGAGTGAGTTACAGCCCAAGCTGCACAATTACAAGCTAATAGCGTCCAGCCATCATTACTCATACTTTCAAGCCAGCCAGAGGAACACGGAATTAAGCTCTAGAATATGTGTGCCTTCCATACACTTTGGAAAAATGTAGCCTAATGTTATACCACAAAAGACCACTGACACACTGAATATGGCACATATCACATTACAGAATTTGAACACACATACTAAAACACTACTAAAACATATGAGAATACTAATGATTTGCATAACTGTACTAAAATTTTGTTTATTTCCCCCTAATAAATGATTGTGTTCCCTTTTGTCACTACCAAAACAATGACTTGTTTTTGTCATGACTGTTTCTGTAGTGACAATTTAGTAGTGACCAGCCTAGCTCAAAGATGCTAATCAGCACATGGTTCGCTAGGACAGTTCTGAACAGTTGAAAAAAAAAAAAAAAAAAAAACATTATTGAATAGGTATTGTTCATTGTCAGTTTGTTAATTTCAGCATTTACTAGTACATTTTTAAATTGAGTTTTAATTTTTATTTTATCTGTTAACCTTAGTTAATGCAC